>NW_026000026.1:28446706-28490784 GCF_001458135.2 Marmota marmota marmota
CCCACCCGGTGCCTGTGGCTGCCCCGGCCGTGCCCTGCTCTTGTCTTCGCAGGAGCTCCTCCTGAAGCGCGCGGCGGACGTGGCCGAGGCTCTGTACAGCGCCCCCCGCGCGCCTGCACCGCTCGGACCCCTGGCGCCGAGCCACCCGCACCCTGCCGTCGTGGGCATCAATGCCTTCAGCAGCCCGCTGGCAATCACTGTCGGGGACGCCACGCCGGGGCCCGAGCCCGGTGCGTCCCGTTGCCTTTCCCCGCAGTCCCTGGGCGCCTGGATGGCCCCCACCCTGCCAGCGCGGATCCCCTGACCGCTGCTCTCTTGCAGGCTACGCTCGCAGCTGCAGCAGCGCGTCCCCCCGCGGGTTCGCGCCTAGCCCTGGCTCACAGCAGAGTAGCTATGGCAGTGGCCTTGGAGCGGGCCTCAGCGGCTACGGTGCACCAGGTGTGGCCGGTCTTGGTGTGCCAGGTTCCCCTAGTTTCCTCAATGGCTCTACCGCCACCTCGCCTTTCGCCAGTGAGTGCCCCCTGCCTGTGGGGTGAGGGAACCCGGAATCTGGGGAAGCAGAATGGGAATTGTCCTTACCCCCAGGCCATCCCTGGATGGGCTTCCATCTCCTAACTCATGAGGGTCCACCGTGGCTTCATATGACCTCTCGCTACTGTTGAACCACACTCCTCTCGGAGTCCCGGGGTCCTGGGGCCAGCTTACTTCTTTTATTTTTAACTCTCTTTGATGACCCCAGTTGTACACATGGCCTTCCGCCCTCCTGTCCCCCTGAAACCAGCTTTAATTGGCAGGACCTGGGCTGAAATCCTGGACTGCCACCTTTCCATCTATGCTAGGACTTTGGGCAGAGGCTGGCGCCCCCTGCCGGAAGTCTATGGAAACTCAGGGCTCAAAAGAAGTGAGCTTTCAGGGGGGCCCCCAACAATCTTGAAAGGATGGGTGGGCGGAATGAGGCTGTGGCCCCCCGCAATACCATCAAGCAGGGCGAGAGAATTCTGTGTGGTCAGAGATGGACTCAGAATGTGAGTGTCAATATCAGGAGCTGTTCGACATTCCCCAAGTGACATTATTTCTTTGAAGTGCAGTTTCTTCTCCGTAAACTAAGATCAATACTACCCCCTGCCTATGGTGGTTCTCAGATCTGAATGTGCCACTGAGCATAAAAGGACAGGCATCATTCTAGAAGAATGGATGATTTCACAGATCCAACTCCTACTATCTCAGATTTTTTGGAGTGGGGTGGCTCAGAACTAGGTGGATGGGCAATGGCTGGATGTTACGGGTGAGTGACATCCAGAACTGCCTTTATGCTTGAGTTTTCTATACTGCCCTACAGTCCTTTCCAATATCAATAGCTTCTCAACAGACATTTATAATGCACCTATTGTGTACAAAGCACTGGGCTTGGGGGGTAATTCCATCCTTACTCACCCATCAGAATCCTCCCTATCACTCCTAAGAGAGGTTGTCCCTCAAGTCCTGGGAGACTGCTAAGAAATGATGAGAGCTGCCCAAGAAGTAGCTGGTGGCGACTTTGCCAAAAGTCCCCTCATCTCCTCTATCCTCTGTTTGCCATTGCTGAGACTAGAGCTATCTAGCCATAGGCCTAGTTGTCTTGCCAGGGGTCTGTGTCCTGGGTACTACTGTTCTTTCTGGCTGGGGATGAGTCTGGCACTCTCCTTCTGGCCTGAGCTCAACTTCTAGAAACCAAAGCACCATAAGCCAGAATCCACACATTGCTTCGACCTCTGGTGTCCCTCACAAGGCCTGTATCCCTTGGCCAGGCTAGGTTCCAATATTCCAATTCCCTTCAATTCTGGGATAGTGCCCTCACAGCCTTTCTCTGGACACCCCTTACATTTCTGAATCTCCTCTAGCAGCCCCACCACCTCCCCTGCCATATACACACAGTGCAGTCAACAGTGGTACACAACTGCCCCGCTGTACAGAAGTCAGCCCACCTGCATTCTCCCCATTCAGCAAGTGTGCCAAGAATTACAGAGCTACTTAAGTCCTGTTTCCACCATCATCCCAGGACACCCAGGACTCAGCCAAGGGCCAGTTCCATCTCATGATGTTGTCTTCACAAGTGCTTACCCAGGTCCCCATCCACTCCCTGTGTGTAGGATGTTTTGTGGCACGATTGCATGGGGCATCATTTCTCACTGAGTTTGCCAGGACAATCCTCGAATGACATCCGAACTGTCCCAGCCAGAGGGTCTCGGGTTATCTGCTCAGGTTTATCTATCTATCTATCTATCTATCTATCTATCTATTTTGCATCAATCTCCAGAAACCTTGGAATGATCTAAAACTCTAAGTACTACCCCAACTAAAAGATGTGTCTGTAAGCACTCTGGGCCTTGAGATATGCAGTATATTTTATGGTCGCAGTCTCGAGCCCTCCTTGGGGCTGTAGCTTCACCAGATATCAGACACATTGTCTTAAAGGAGGTTCAACCATGGGGCTGAGAAGATCTAGAAGGGGGACAGCTGTTGAAGACACCATTGTAATAAAGTCAGAGTGGGGTGCTCTGATGTCAAAGGCATCCTTCTCAGGCTACAGGTTTCTCCCAGGAAGCCCCCATCCACTGTCCATTGCCTGCTGCTTGGACGTGCTCAAACCACAGACTTTAGTAGTCTTTAGAAGAGGAGGAAGGGACTTGGGTTCAGGTGAGGATGTAGAGAGGTGGGATCCAGAGATGCCTAGGCGGGAGCCTCCAGGAGAGGAGGCTGCAAGCTCTCTCAGTGTTCCCAGGAGAGCATGCCACAGCCCTGGATGGCTGAGAAATGGAAGAACAGGAAGCTTTGAGGACAGGGATCCCTTGCTTTTCTTTGAAATTGAAAAGAGAGATAGAGGAGACCTCCAAGGTACAGACTGGAGATGACAGAGTTCTATATTATTAAGCTGGAAAGAACCAAAGTGCCCAGGAAGCAGAGTCAGAGATAGACAAAGCATATTGAGAAGGAGAACATATTCATGGATGAAGTTAGGGTGCTTGTGTGGGCAGGGAGGCCTCACAAAAGCCTGTCTGTACCCCCAAACTTCAACCCTTCGTGCCCAGTTCTGCTGTGATCCCTGAACTTTTGACTCTAGCCTTGGTACCTCAAGGGCCCATAAATGTTTCTTTAGAATCTCAGAATCCCTTAACCTACTCATCTCTTACCTTTGGGGGATCACCCAGTGTCTGGTTTTGTATTTGTTTTTGCCTCGTCTGGCCCTGTCATCTCCAGCCCCAAGAAAGGGTCTCCAGAACCCCCAAGGAGGTGAGGGTTGGCCCATGACCCCAGAGGCTCCCAGCCCACCTCCAGACCTGGCCCTGTACTGGTCCCCAGGACCCTCCCAGCCCCCAGAGAGGTTTGAGCCTAGTGCCTGGTCAGCAGCCCAAGCGAGGCCCACAGCCCACACCGGCGACCCTGCTGCTCACTTTGGTGCTGTCTCCCTGTTGTGTCTCCCACTGCCTTCCCTGCTGCGCCTGCCCCTCCCTGCCCCGCCCCGGAGTCATGCCCTCTAGCCCCCCGCTGGCGGCTGCCTCCTCCATGTCCCTCCCGGCCGCTGCCCCCACTACCAGCGTCTTCTCCTTCTCGCCTGTCAACATGATCTCCGCCGTCAAGCAGAGGAGCGCCTTTGCCCCCGTGCTGCGTCCACCCAGCTCCCCACCCCAGGCCTGCCCCAGAGTCCACGGAGAGGGGCTTCCAGGTGAGTGATACAAACTGACTCATGATGACCCGTGAGAAAGGTCAAAGACAGTGGCTTGGCTGGAGGGGACCAATCCACGCACATCTCACCAGTGCCTCCTGCAGGTTGAACAGTTTGCTGCAGCAGGTGCTCAGCAGGAAATGCTGCAGGGGTTCAAGGAGACCCATCTGGACCTGAACCTCACAGCTAGGAATGGTTAGCACTCTGGACTCTAAACTGGCCCGTTGGCTAAAAGGAGGGAAATCCCAGCTGGAGAAGGCCTGGAAATCACCTCCATATGCTCATCCAACTGAGCAGAGCAAAGACCAATTCTGAGAGCTGGAGGAACCCACATGGGCTGCATGCCTTGTTCATGTGCCTCCTTGTGTCCACCAGAGGGTAGCACACACCACTGTGAGACAGGGTCACTCAAGGAACGAAAGGGAACTGACCTTAGATAAGATTTAACCTAGCTTTCCCTCCCCTACTTTACAGATTAGGCATTGAAATCAAATCACCCCTCCTGTTCCTGTTAATGAAATGGTTGTTCATTCACATTATACACACGCTGCAGAACTTTCCTGTCCAACTGGTCATTGAAAACTCACTAGCAGACAGAGGGAGAGACTGGCTGTGGGGAAGGAGGCAGAGTCAATAGCGTGTGGAACAGAGCAGGTCCCAGAGGACAGAGATCCTTGGAAGCGAGCCAGAACCCAAGACAGGTATTCCCTGTCTGGCCACAGGGATGTCTCCAGGAGATCTCCTGGGACTCAATTCAGAGCTTAGCACCTAACTCAGCATCTGACACACAACAGATGCTTAGTAACTAGTGGCTGAATTACTGAATGAATAGTGGTCGATGGGACACCCTTCAAATGCAGATGCAGAGAAACTGCAGTGCAGTTTGCGGGGCCCTGAGCTGAAAGAGGCTGGGCCAAGGCAAGGTAGAGCATATCCAGAATATAGCCCCAGATGCAATGGTATTCATTAGAAAAGAATCAGCGATCAAATTAAGGAAATGGGTACATTACTGAAGAATTCATTCAGCCTTTAAAGTGTACTGTGAAACTTCTAAGGTATAGAAGATACAAATTTATTTGAGCACAAAATATACTTCTCAAGATTAGTTCCTGGGAATGCCCGGGTGGCCGAGGAAGAGACAGCCTTGTGGTTTCCTCAGCCTAGTGATAGCTGCTTCTGCTGGGATCAGGCACAAGAGCAAGGCCAGCACACTGAGCCCAAGTCATTTCCAGATCTAAGGCAGGGACAGATGCAATGGTTCCCATGCCCAGGCAGGGGAGCAACTATGAATAGTGCCCCATGGGTTCTCTGTGCCCCAAGTTCCTTATAGCAGACACTGGAGGAGAGTGGAGCAAGCCTGGGGCTTGATCACCAGAAAAAAACAGCTGTGCTTTCGGGTGAAGGAGGGAACAGAGCAATCCAATGCAGTCTAGAAACTTTTTAGCTCTGCTTCTTCCCTATCCAGGACTGTTCTGAACAGTCCAGGCTGATTCAAGTAATTACAGAATTTTGTGCTGGAACGGGGCTGCTTGGTAAACCATCTGGAGGGTGAGCCACTGTCAGAAATGGCCTGACCCAGGCAGCATTTGAAAAATGAATTCATTTTCTTTTTTAAAAATATTTTTTCAATTGGAGTTGGACACGATACCTTTATTTTACTTATTTATTTTTATGTGGTGCTGAGGATCGAACCCAGGGCCTCGCACATGTTAGGCAAGCACTCTAACGCTGAGCCACAACCCCAGCCCCATGAATTCATTTTCTAAGTGGAGGAGGAAGGATCTCAATAGGGGAGGCTTCCAGGTAGAGGTGTGTGGAAGGGGAAGCAAGGATGTTAGGGCTCACATTGAAAACATTAAAGGCATAACTCATACCAGAACATGCCAGAGATTTATTTAAGTCATGAGTGAGAGAGCTAGCAGGATGACGGGGTGGCCTAAAGGAGAATGTGGGAGACCCAAGTAAGTGAAATGAAGGATGCTGAAATAAGATTGTCCGGTGTAGGCTGGTTCTACCACGTAGTCAACTCTAATCTGCTTTGGGGGATTATATTTTCTACCAAATAGAAGTCATCTGCTATTTGTCAGTCTCCTCCAAGTTAACATCAACTTAACAAAACCTGGACCCTAACCAGTAATGTATGTATAAGTCGAGAAGAAAAAAAAAATCATATTCCTCAGAATAAGAGCATTTAAAAACACTTTATTTTATTTATTTTTTATGTGGTACTGAGGCTCTACCACAGAGCTTCAGCCCCAACCCCAGAATAAGAGAATTTTAAGGTAGACTTTTGAGATAAATGTCCCAGAGTGACTTTAAAAGGATATGCAGTCCCTTTTAAACTTATCTCCAATTTTTGGATAATTTGTCCTAACTCCAGTGTGCCTGGGGCTTAAAATATGAGGGACAGGTAGGTCAGAAGGTCCTGAGTTTTCCTGCCAGCAAATGGAAGCACTGGAAGAGGTTATTCAAGACAGGGAACAGGGCAGTGATGCATTTCACTCACGTGGAACTCAGGATGCTGCTAGTGAGCATGGGTGTCAATGCTTCTGGAAGGTGGCCTCTGTCCTTGGCTCATTGTCCTGGTCATTGGCTATCTGCTTTCCTCACCTTGACACTGGCCCTCTGAAGAAAGTGGGCTTGGTAAGAGGAGCTTGGAATTGGAGGAAGTTAGAAGAGCAAGAATGAGGGCTGCACCTCCTGAGAGGTTTGGGGCACCTCTCAGCTTTCCATCTGTAGTGCTGGCCCCAGGCCAGGGCTAAGGGTGGTAATTTTGGGAAGTACCATATTCCCCGCCTGCTATCTCCAGCCCAGAGGGGCACAGGCAGGTGAGGTCACTAGGCTGTGCAGGGTTTACAGATCCTTTCTTCTTAATGATCCCAGACCAGCCTTTTGAGGATTCTGACAAGTTCCACTCTCCGGCCCGGGGACTCCAAGGCCTGGCATACTCCTAATTACGGTAGGTTGTTGGCTGGATATTGCCTCCTCCCCTGGCTCTGGGATGGATTCTCTTTCCAAAAGGCCTTCGAAAGGCGTGAGGAGCTGGGGTCCAAGTCTGCCTGTCCTGAGCCCCTCTAGATAACTGTTGGAGGCACATAGCCCACCCCATTGATCCAAACTAACAGGGGACGAGAAGTTACTTCCTGTTCCCTTGCAGCCAGTTCTCCTCCAGGACCTTATTCTCTCCTCCACTCTCCCCCCCAGGTCTGCAGGTGTTACCCCCACGAGCCTGGACTGGAGGTCTCTCCGGGATTCCCAATCATGTCCTGGATGGCGGTACAAACAGATGCAGGGCCAGGGCTGTGATCAGACCTCAACCCTTGGGCTGAACAGGGAGAGACCTTCCCCCTATGCTCAAGGCCCCTTCAGCCTCACAAGCTTCTCTCATCTCCCTTTCTTGGGTCTGGCTGGAAACCTCAGCACAGTACTGATGCTCTTGGCAGGAGAGCGTCCCAGGGAGGTGCTGGGATGCCAGGCCTCGCTTGTTGGGTCGGTTCCTCTGGAAGAGATGGATTCTGTGCAGACCAGGGATGTCAGTGAGGGGAGCATGGGATGGGGACCATGGGAAAGAGGACAGCTCAGGGAGAGGTGACCTGGAAAGGTCCTGTTTGCATCTGACCCATCTCAATTGGCCCAGCATCCCGACTTCTCTCCAGTGAAAAGGGTGGACCCAACAGCCTCCGGTCCACCCAGGCTCCCATGGAGCTTCCATCAGCAGCTGGATCCTGTGGCTGCTCCCACTTCCTTTGAGACCAGCATATTTATGCTTTTCACATCATGCCTCCCTGTGGGGGCTTTGGGCATGGAGGATACAGAAGAGGGGTTGCCAGGCCTCCTGGATTTTGAGTCTTCCCTCAAGTGGATGTCTCATGAACTCTGGCCCCTCATACACACTGACTCTGGTTGGCCCCATGAATGACCTGGCTGCCCCCCAGGTGGCCTAACACTCTGCTCTGCTAAGTCTGGAGAAAATAGAACAATAAACCAGATGCAGATGGCCACCTAGCCTCTCTCGTCTCCTTCCTTGGTGTGGGTCTGCTTTTCTCAGTAGTTTTGCGGCTCTCATGGGGCCCATCCAAAGCATGCCCTGGGCTGCCTTCTTGCACCTTGGCCTTGTTAAACAACCCAGAGTTCAACTGAGCAAGCATGCCCTGCCAATGTCTGCTTTCAGATCCTGTGGGGGAAAGTTTGGAGGCTGGCTGGCAGGCTTAAGGACCCAGAAGATGGGCTCAGTCCCAAGATCTCTTTCTGGGCCTCAGTCAGGCCACTGAAGGCCCATCTGTGTAGCCAGCACCAAGGTGGGGGGTGTTAGAAAGATGTTGCTGGGAACTAGTACAGAGCAAATCAAATACTACCCAGACACACAGAGGCTTGGAATTGAGATCCAGTCTCTGAAAGAGGCTATCGGCCTCACCCGAGTTGGCAGGGCAGCTTTGGGCTCCTGGGGCTGCCCCTCTGAGCCAAATCCCAACCCTTCTTCACTCCTCCCAGGTCCAGGCCTCTCTGGCTGTCCTGCCTCAGAGGTTGAGAGGAAGGTAATAAACAAGATTCCTAGGTGCACTCACCCACCCCCACCCTGGAAGAATCCCAATTGTCTCCCTGATTTCTGCCCTGGACAAAGGTCTGGCTGTTTGACCTTAGAAACCACTTTTCTGATCCACTATCCAGTGAGCTAAGTGTCCAGCTTAGTGCCTCAGGCTTTGCTCTTTCCCCTCCTTGGCACTTCTTGGCTCTGGTCTGTAGGAACTTGTCCTTCCCAGCCCATGCACCCATGCCCTGCAGCTTTCTAGATAAACATACTTGCCCAGGCAGATGGGCTGCTCCTGTCCTTCAGAGACTTCTTACTTCTTTCTCTGGTGTTCTTGGTCCACACCTGGAATTCACTTCACTTGGGACCTTACAGAGGGTCCTGCCTGTAGTCATCCTCTCCTAGTTTCAGCACTTGCCTGGCCTCCCACTCCGTTCCTACTTGCACTGTGTTACAAAGCACCGGAGCTTGTCTGTCCAAGCTGTGTTCCATTCAGTTCTCAGCTACTGCCCAGGGCTCTTTCCCTGAAGAACTTCACTCCATACTGAGCAAGAGTGGTAGCTGGACTATGGTACAAGCTGGTTCCCAGGATAGGTCAATGCCATGATCAATATAGATGAATCATAATATCTGTTTTCAAAACGATCCCACATTTCTCAAGTCACCATTTGAGTCAGTACTACCCTTTCTCATTCACGCACACACAAACACACACAAACACACACACACACACACACACACACACACCAAGGTCTATTTCCCACCCACACTACCAATTTCGAAATGATGAAGCAAGCAACCATTGAACATGTTTGAGGTGGTTCAAATGGACCCCAAAGTCTCTTTTTCTCTAGGATAACTTTTCCAAATAGGAAAAGGTTCACGTCACAGTTTCTTTCTCCCCCAAAAGAGACACGCTCTTCCTGGTGATTCTCTAAAGCTCTTAATTCCTCAGTCAGGAGTGGCCACCTTCCCCCACTCCATCCACACTTAAACCCTCAAGCTTTTCCCCCCTGCAACCACCTCAATCGAAGTAATAACAACCCCTGGATGATGGAAGGGAATGGGCCAGTTCTTTGGAGGCATCAGCCTAGAATTCTGATGTTCACAAGACCCTCAACTTGAGAGACCTGATGGATGTGAAGCACTGACCACGAACGTAGACCTCACCTCCTTTTATCACTTCTTCCATGTTCCCCTTCTCTTCATTCTCATTATAAGATTTTTGTGAACTGAAACTTCTTAATTGTATGTAGTCTTAAGTTTTCAGTATTTCCTGTATGACTAGTATCTTACACTCTTGGAAAAATATTTTCCTACTCTAAAGAAGATATTTTATAAGTTTCCTTGGTTTTATTTTTATATTAAGACCCATAATCCAACTAGAATTGCCTTTTGTGAACAGTGTGAGCTAGGGATCCAGTTTAATTTTTTGCCCACCATTTATTGAAGTGAACTTATGTTTTGCCATCTTATTACAGTGGAACCTGTGACATAAATCAAGTATTCATATCTATATGTAGGGGTCTATTCTGGATTCTCTGTTCTGATTCATTTGTCTTTTCATCTATTCTTACGTCAGTACTATACTATCATAATGACTTTAAATTTATAGTAAGTTTTGATATCTAGTACAGCAAGGAGTAAAACAGTTATTTATGATGATCTTAGCTATCCTAGGTCTTTTTTTTTCTATATTAATTTTATAATGGTCTATTATTTTTATATTTTAAATTGTCCAGATTTTCACTGGGACTACATTATATTTATAGATCAATTAATGGAGAATTGACAACTTTAAAATATTGAGTATTTCAATCTAGGAAGACCTATCTTTTTTAAAATATATTTTTGGATGTCGATGAAACTTTATTTTATTCATTTATTTATTTGTAGTGCTGAGGATCAAACTCAGTGCCTCACACATGCTAAGAAAGTGCTCTACCACTGAGCCACAACCTTAGCCCCTGAAGACCTATCTTTTAAAACTTCTCTTATTAATATTTTAGAAGCCTCTGTGTCAAAGTCTTACATATCTTCCATTTATTTCTAAGTATTTGATTATTTCATGCTACTATAAATGTCATTTTCTTAATTTCATTTTCTATATATTTGTTGTAGTGTGTAGAACACAATTTGATTTTTGTATGATGCCTTGAATCCAGCAATTTTGCTTGGGTCACTTACAGTAATATTTTATTCATAGTTTGTCTTAAGTGTATAATTTTCTCAAGTACACAATCATGTCATTTGCAAGTAAGAACAGTTTTATTTCTTTGCTTTCAGTTTTAATTTATTTATTTATTTATTTGCCTAAATGCACTGGCTGGAACCTCCACTACAATGTTAAATATAAGTAGTGACAGCAGACATCTTTGTTTTGTTCCTTTGTTTTTTGGACAGCAAATGTTTAGCAGTTTGCCATTATTACACTGGGTTTATGAACATCCTATTCTTAATTTTCTAAAAATTTTTTAAAATTTATGAATAGATATCAAATTTAACTAAATGTTTTCTTCACTATTTTGTTAATGTGCTAAATAACATTAATTATGTCTAATTGTAAAACAGTGCATTAACTGTCTAATGTTTAGTGGTAAACTGCCATACATCCTTACCCACAGTATATCGATCATTAACATGTAACCCTATTCTCTCTACTCCCTCCCTCCCTCTTTCTCCTCTATCTCTGTATTGCTCTTTTTTTAAAATCATTTTTTTAGTTGTTAATGGACCTTTATTTTATTCGCTTATTTATATGCAGTGCTGAGAACTGAACATGCTAGGCAAAGCACTCTACCACTGAGCCACAACCCCAGCCTTTCTCTCTGTATTACTCTTGCAGAAGGCACTGGCTCTTGCCCTTCCCTCCCTCTCAAGAAGCTAGGCTTCACTGGGTGCAGTGGCACACACCTACAATCCCAGGGCCTCAGGAGACTGAGGCAGAAGGATTGCATATTCAAGGTCAGCTTCAGCAATTTAGCAAGGCCCTCAGCAACTTAGCAAAACACTATCTCAAAATAAAAAATAAAAGGACTCAATAGTAAAGTGCACCTGAGTTCAATCTCCAGTACCAAAACAAAAAAAAAAAAAAGAAGAAAAAAAGAAAAAAAAAAAAACCTTGGCTCTTATTTCTCTCAAACAAACAAAAAAGAAGAGCTAGACTTCCTTAGTTCTCGGGTCTCTCTGACCCTCAGTTGGAGATCAAGAAGAGCCTTTGTGAGTGGTCCAAGCAGAAGCTCTTGCCTCCGCTCACTTTGGAAAGGTGAAGATGTCTAAACCCCCACCTTGCCTCAGCCTTGGCAGGGGAGCCCCAGGGAGTTGGGGGCCTGGTCTGGATTTGGAGCTGCAGGGACTGCTCATAGGGGTGGGTAGGAGAGTTCTGAGCACCTAGATTTCCACCAGAGACAGAACAGAAGAGACTTCATGACTCTCAAGATGCAAAAGAGGCTTCTGGCAGGGCAGTAACAGAAACAAGACCATTTTTTACACATCCTTTTTGACTATTTTATTCCTTGAGAGAGAAAGAGCCAAGTGTTTAAAGGGGGAAGGAAAAACTCCGTCAAATAGCAGGTTTGTTGTTCCTTGGGCCCAGCATCTGGATTTTCCAAAGCCTTTCCTACCCTATCTTTTGCCAGCCTAGGGATGAAAGCTGCCCCAGATACAACTCTGGCTGGGGTGGGGAGGGTGTCAGGCTGCCTGGAGCCCTGGTATTCATCCATGAGTACAGCTCCTGAAGGCTTGCCTCGGGTTCAGTGAAGGGCAGAAAAGCCCTCTGGCCTGGGTCCATGTCCCTGGTGCCTCTCCTGGGGTTCCATATACCTGGGAGCCTAGCCACCCCTGTGCCACTCACCCAGTACTGAGTTCACCTTTCAGAGGATAGGGGAGGATCCAACCAATTTAGGTTGGCACTGCCTTAAGCCCAGTCAGCTTTGGCTTCTGTGGCGAGAGCTGGTTTTTTTGGGCCATTCTCCAGGCCCTCCTTGGAGCTAGGCCTAGGGGTTCACCTTGCCAAGACAAATTGTGGTTGCCAGTGGAATGTGATAAAGTGGCCCCAACCTGGTAGACCTGCCAATAATGCCTCTACTGGTTCCCCAGCATGGAATTGTGCAGGTCCATAAGGTCAGGCCAGGCCAGGAGCAGGTACCAAGAGACTGCCAGGCATCTCTCTGATCCATTGGTGAGTGAGGCAAGGGTGTCCCCTCTCTTGGTCTTGGCTGAAAACCAAAAGCCTATCATCAAACCTCCAGGTTGACAGAATTCCTCCAAACCCATTTCCTCTGGGGAGCAACTCATTGCAGAAGGTGTTGAGAGAGGAGAAGTGCAGGGTGGCATAGGTGCCTGAGTGTGCCCAGGCAAGGGTTGGGTTTGCAGCAGGAGCTGCCTGAGAAAAAGAAAGAGCTCTCAGGAAGCCTCCTTTTTCTTCCACACAACCACTATGATGGGTCTACATTGCAATCAGGTCCTCAATTTATTCAGTGTGCAACACAGCCTGAGGTGGGATTCCCTGGAAGCAGATCTCAACCTGGGGATTGGGGAACACATGAAAGTGATTTCTGGGCAGAAAAAAAAAGGAGGAGGAGGAAGAGGAGGAGGAGGAGGAGAAGGAAAGATCAGGACTGGGGGAAAAGCTAGACAAGAATACGGTCTCCATGGGAGGCTGGCATGGACACCACTCTGGAGACTGGAGGGTTACATAGTTGGACCTGCCTTGTAGACAGGAGATTGCTTTAGTATCCCTGTGCCAGTCAATCATTGGCTGCAAATTGCTGGAGTGGGAGTGGAGAATGTGGAGCACCTCCCTTTTGGCCATGAGCAATACTTGGGAGAGGAGGCAACAGTGAGCTGTTACCAACCAGTCTTCACTATAGTGGAGGGGTGGGCGCACTGGTTGCTAAAGAGAATCTGGGTGGGATATTTGGAGCCTCCACTGTGCCCATCTACCTAGTCTCTCCAAGAGCAGGAGCAAGGCCTTCTTTTAGGGCACCCCAAGTTCTTGGGTGAAGACTCCCCTCTATTTCAAGTGAAGCTTACAGGATGTGTTCTAGGCCTCTGAAAAACAAAGGGCAGGGCTCCACCCAGGAAGATGAGGCTGAGGCAGGGTAGAGCTCTGCAGCAGAAGTGCACACATACAGCAAACAGACAATTGACTTGATCTTGGTCACTCACTGGGAGGGCAGTAGTGGTGTCTTTGTTGTCTCTGTTAACACAGTTGTTGCCACAAACGTTGCTAAAATCAACCCCCTCTCTTGTGCTTGTCCTCCTCCCACTCACTCCCTACCCATGTTGGGTTCCCTTTCCCTTCTCTCTTACCTCCCAGGAGGTGACCCTGCACCAGTCCCCAAGGTAAAGTGATGAGTGGAAGTCTTGCTGTTCCTCTGGTCTCTTTCCAAGAGATCATCTTGGCTTCACCTTCTGTTTTCCTTTCCTTTTGATGCTCCACACAAAAATAAATACTGAGCCTGCTCTGTTTATCTCATTGTACAGCCAGGACAGCAATCCTAATTCTCCTTCAGGTAGTATAGACACTACAGATTGATTAGGAGAAAGATCACAGAAACATGAAAAGGAAGTCCACAGGGACACAGCTCAGTGTCCAGAGAATATACAGCAGCATGCTCTTGGAGGCTGAGTGCAGAGAAAGGGGCACTCAACAGGTGGTGGGAGGAGTGGGAAAATATAAAGGATGTGTAGAGAGCATTTTATGCACCAAGAAAATAAATCAAAGAGCTGTAGAAAGTTCCTAGAAGATGGAGTAATGTAGTTTTCCTTATTCCTTCTGCTAACTTAAACTCAGTCATTATATATAAGATTATATATAAGACAAACATAAAAGGACTCAAGGAGAAAAGGAGGCAGATTATCTAGGAACCTCAGCATTTGAGAAAAGACTGTGGCAGAGAGTTCTCTGCATTATCCTTTTGCCCCATAGGTCCTGATTTGGAACTTTCAAAGCCAGAAACCAAATACCAATGTGTGCAAAAACAACAACACAGTAACAGCACCACCAACAAAAACCTTGCTCTCTCTAGCCAAAGGATCAAATAAGGAGTGAACGAATAAGACAGAAACTTAGAGATAATAACCACTGTACTCAGACCAAACCCCCCAGGAAAAACTGTGGCCCCATCTATTTCCACACCAGCAAGCACCCAGCAGAGAGCCTGAATTCCACCCTTCAAGGGCTGCGATGTGATATCCCAACAACTGCTGCGAGAGTGGTGTCAGAGAAGAGCAAGTAGAGAACTGAGATATTCACCCATGTCAGCCAGGAAGGAGGCCTCCTCCCACCTATGTGTCTCACTGGCTCCTCAGCAAAAACCGCACAAGGAACCTGGATTTCCACCCACTGCTCAGTAGTGACAAGGGACCACTCACTGTCCCTGCTGGTGTCACAGGAAGTCCAGTGTGGGGTCACTGTTTTCACCACGGCCAAGAGATAATAAGGCTGTTCCCTCCCACACATGTACACCATGATGACCGTGGAGATGACCCTTGGAGCAAGAAAGACCTTCTACCCTTGGTCATCAGTAAAAAGGGACACCTACTCCAGAAGTCAACAGAAATCGTGGGGTACCTGGATTTTCTACCTCCATCTGGTAGAACGGTCCCCACCTCTTACTGAACCTTGCCCTGCCAGATTGGTGTCAGTAAAAGGCCAGTTTAAAACACATTTATAAAAGATTCAAAGTCTCATAATAGTACAAAATGTCCAGGTTGCAATTGAAATCACTCATCATGCCAAAAACCAAGAAGATCAGAATGGGAAAAAAAAAAAAATTCCTCACTGAAAAAAAAAAAAAGAACATTTAACACTGAGATGACAGAAAAACTAGATTTAACCTATGACAGTTTTCAAGCAGTCATGATAAAATGTTTCAACAAACAATTGCGAATATGCTTTAAATAAATGAAAAAATAGACTCAGCAAAGAAACAGAAAGTCTGTGAAAAATAAAAGGTCTAAATAAGAATCAGATGGGCACATTAGAACTGAAAAATACGACCAATAAAAATCTCAGTGGGTGGATTCAGCAGCCAAATGAAGAGGACGAAGGAAAAAAAATCAGTGAACTCAATGACAGGCTAATAGAAATGACCAAATCTGTACAAAGAGGAAATAGAGGGGCTGAGGCTAGGGCTAGAGTGGTAGAGCGCTTACTTCGCACACATGAGGCCCTGGGTTTGATCCTCAGCACCACATAAAAATAAACAAATAAAAATATTGTGGTGTCCATCTACAACTGAAAAAAAATATTTTAAAAAAAGAGAAAGAAAATAGACTAGGGGAAAAAGAAGATAAAGAAAACCTTAGAGTCCTTTGGGATTATTACAAAAGAGATAACATTAGTCTCATTGGAATTTCAGAAAGTGGGGGAAATGATGGCAGGGCCGAAAAAGTCCTTGAAGAAATACTGGCTGAAAACTCCCCACTTAACTCTTATTTCATAGGCGCCCACAATCTGTCTTCACCATTTGAAGAGAGACCTCTGATGTCTTGGCATGAATTAGTAACTTAATTCCATACAGTTGTGCTGATAAAGGCATAATTAAAAGAACATCTATGTCAGGCATGGTGGAACACGCCTGTAATCCCAGCAGCTCAGGAGGCTGAGGGAGGAGTTCAGCCTCAGCAACTTAGGGAGACCCTAAGCAACTTAGTGAGACCCTGTGGTAAATGAAATATTTTTAAAAGAGTGAGGATGTGACTCAGTGGTTAAGTGCCCCTGGGTTCAATGGCAATATTAAAAAAAAAAAAAAAAAATTAACCAAAAACAATCCAAAACCATCTGAACTTCAGAATTTACAAGAAAACCATGAGGAGTTAAGTCACTATGTTGATTGTGCTCCCCTAATTCTTCTTCCTGCGTGGAGATTTTAGTGAGTGATGTTTTAAGTGATAGTTTTAGTGATTGGTAGATTTAGTAAGTGACAGTTTTACATTAAATTTTTGAGCCTATGGTCATTTGTTTCCTTCACGCTGTCTTTGAAAATTGGAGACATTTAGCTTGAGTCTTCTCTCTCATCTTTTGTCTTTCTGTCCTTGGACATCAGATAGGTTTCTTTCTCAACATAGTGCATACAATATCTTTGTATAAATCATAAAGAGTGTCTCTTCCTCAAGTTAAAAAATTGCTACATTATATTTATTTCTTAACAATAATTAGGACAAATTACAGAGCACCCTGCCTCTCCCTCAAAGCTGACAGCCTCCGTGTCACCTGCTATATGGGCTGGAGTTGTCACTGGGTATCCATGGGGTACTGGGTCCAGGATCCCCATGCATGCAAAATCTGTGGATGCTCAAGCCCTTATATGAAATGTTGTGGTATTTGCATATAACCTACATACATCCTCCCAGATACTTTAAATCATCTCTGGATTATTTACAATACATAATATAACAGTGTAGATTTATTATTCATTCTGAATATTTTTGATCTGTTTGGTTGAATCTATGAATTCCAATTTGGAGGTCCAAATCTGTTCCTAGGTAAGGAATGTGTTATTTCCAGAATCCAGAGACTGTTAAGCACTGTGCTTCCTTCTTTCTGGTAGGGATATAAGCAATTAGTCTCTTATTTTAGAGGCAATAGCCTGGCATTCCCTTGAACAATTGACCCTATAAACTTTACCAAAAAGGCAGATTCGATAACTCTGAATCTTCATAGGGTTATCTCTCCTACTGTCTGAAGTATATTTGTCTTACCAAGATCTCCAGTGTGATAGCCATGTTGTGCTCATTCTGTAGAACTGGCATGATGTCAATAACATAAGGAATCATTGTATTATTCTGCAACATACAGGTAGTCCAGAGATCCTCAAACTATATTATGGTAGATGCCAAAAAAATTAACACAGCCCTAGAGCAAAACTCTAAGTTCATATTTTTTTAATCACTTTTTGAAAATTTTTCTGTTCTTCTGTTTCATTTGGAGTGGAATTCTAATATAAAATTCACCAGAATAGCAAGAAAAAAATTATCATCTCAACAGAGGCAGAAAAAGCATTTGACTAACCTGACATCTAACATAAAAAATTCTCAGCAAACTAGGCATAGAAGGGTCTGTCCTCCTTTGATAAAGGGCATCTATGAAAATTTACCAATTAACATCAGACTGAATGCCCACTCTTACTCCTCTATTTGGGGGTTCCTTCTATGCTTCTTTGAATTTTTGTGAATATGTATGTCTTTCACCAAATTTAGAGGTTTTCAACCATTGTTTCTTAACTCCGATTTAATATAAGACTGGAAATCCTAGCAAGTGCAATAAGGCAGAAAGAAAGAAAAAAAAGAATGGAAAAAAAAAACAGGTTAATCTTGGAAGGGAAAAATAAAACTATCTCCATTCCTGGAAGATATAATGATCTATTCAGAAAACCCTAAGAGATTTTTTTTAAAAGCTTTTATGTACATTTAGCAAGATCACAAGACTTGAGTCCATATACAAGTCAATCATATTTTAGTATCTCAGCGATGAACAATTGGAAAATGAGTTTTTTTTTAATCTTAAAGTTTTGCTAAGAATAGGGTGGCTAAAACAATAGAAATTTATTTTCTCACAGCTTTAGAAGCTGGATATCAAAGATCAAAGTGTCAGCAGAGGGCTTGGTGTGTAGCTCTGTGGTAGAGCACATGCTAAGCATGCACAAAGCTCTGGGCTCAGTCTTCAGCACACACACACACACACACACACACACACACACACACACAAAGGAGCATCAGATCTGGTTTCTGCTGAGACCTCTCCCCTTGGCTTGCAGGTGCCCACCTTCTCCCTGTGTCCTTAAATGGCAGAGAGAGCAAGTTCTGGCACCTCTCCCTCTTCTCATAAGGACACCAGTTATATTGGAACAGGGTCCACATGACCTTATTTAACCTCAATTACCTTGGCTCTGTCCCCAAACACAGTCACATTCTGAAGGACTGGAGGTTAGGACTTTAACAGATGAATTTGAGAAGATGCAGTTTAGTCTACAACAGTATTATTTAACAGTTTGATCAAAAAATGATTATAGAGATATAAATCTTAAAAAAATGTGCAAGATCCATATGGTGAAAACTACAAAATGTTAACGGAGATCAAAGAAGACCATGTTTTTCATGGACTGAAAAACACCGTGTTACCAGAAACCTAGGCCAGACCCCCAGAGTCTGGGGTCCCCAACCAATCAGGTCTGGCCACTTGCCCTGAAAACCAAATGGAAAAGTAATAGTGACAAGCAGGAAAGGAATTTTAATATAAGTATGGTCACATTGGGAAGGCAAGGGACCAGCATTTCCAGCCCTGTCTTTGGGGATACTAAGTGTGCACAGTCAAGCAGTCTTGGTCAAAAAAGTGATCTGACTGATCATTATTTCAGGATTGATCGGGTGGAACCTTGTAGGCAGCTTTAAGAGAGTTCCTGTTGCCTGGGAGGTAGTTTCAACTCATCACAAGCTGTTTATTGATCAAACCTATTGTTCCTGGAATACAGTTTAAATACAATTTAAATTTCTGCAAATATTTTTGACCATTCTGTGGATTGTCTTTTCACTCTATTGATAATGTTCTTTGATGAACAAAAGTTTTTAGTTTTGATAAAGTCCAACTTACTTATTTTATTTTGTCAAAGAGAATGACTTAGAGCAAAGGAGACCCTGATTTTTTTCAGGGTTGCTTTTTTTTTTTGGAGTTTTATATTGTAGTAAAATATGCATAAGTTCAAATTTATCATTTAGCCATTTTTAGGTGTATAATCAATGACATTAAGCACATTCACAACATTGTACAACTGTTGTTATTATCTATTTTCAGAATTTTTTCATCATCCCAAACAGAAAATCTGTTCCCATCAAATATTAACTCCTCACTCTTTACTCCCAGCCCCTGGCCATCTCAATTCCATGTTCTGTCTATGAATTACCTATTCTAGACAAATTAAGCAAGTTGAATCATATATTTGTCCCTTTGTATTTGTCTTATTTTACTTAGCATAATGTTTTTAAATTTTATCCCTACTGTAGCTTACATCAGAATTCTATTCCATTTATGGCTAAGAAATATTCTGTTTGTGTTGATTATACTTTGTATATTCATCTATCTATTGATGGACACCTGGATTTTTTTCACCTTGTGGCTGTTGTACAAGTATCTGTTTGAGTTCCTGCTCATACTGAGAAATGTAACTGCTGGGTCACATGGTAATTCTGTTTAATTTTTTAAGCAACCACTAAACTATTTTCCACAGTGGTTGCAACATTTTATATTCCCACCAATGCACAAGGGTTCAGCTTTCTCCATATCATCACCAACACTTTTTTCTTTTAAATTTTATTGATAAAAGTCAAATTAATTGGTATAAAGTGATATCAAGTTGTGGTTTCAATTTTAATTTCTCTAATGACTAACGGTGACCAATCTATTAATGTGCTTATTGGTCATTTGCATATCTTATTTGAAGAAATGTCTTTTCAAATCCTATGTCAATTTTTAAATTATGTTGCTTGAGTTTTTTGCTGTTGTTGTTGAGTTGTGGAAGCTCTTTATATATTCTGTATATTTAAATTTCTGTAAATATTTTTGACCATTCTGTGGATTGTCTTTTCACTCTATTAATAATGTTCTTTGATGAAGAAAAGTTTTTAGTTTATTTTTTATTTTTTATTTTTTAGTTTTCGGTGGACACAACATCTTTGTTTGTATGTGGTGCTGAGGATCGAACCTGGGCCGCACGCATGCCAGGCAAGCGCGCTACCACTTGAGCCACATCCCCAGCCCCAAGTTTTTAGTTTTGATGAAGTCCAACTTACTTATTTTGTTTCTTCTTCGCTGTGCTTTGGGGTTATATCCAAGAAATCACTGACAAATCCAATGCCATGAAGATTTTTCCCATTTTCTTCTAGGAGTTTTATAGTTTTAGCTCTTAGAAGTTTAGGGTTTTGATCCATTTTTTAGTTGATTTTTATATACAGTGTAAAGTAATAGTCCCATTTAATTCTTTTACTTGTGCACACTACCTATTTTTAAGATGTATCATGAAGCTGTGGTAGTTGAAACAGTGTGGTATTGGTGAAAGGATAGATACATACTGACATGGTCAGCTTCCCTGCTTCCACCCCATCCCACCCCCTGTACAGTAAAAACAGGATCCTTAGGCTTAGGGTTGAACACCTTTTAGAGGAAATAAGACAGCCAAGCTAGCTCTCTGTCTTCTGGAAAGTTAGGAGTTAAAAGACGCACCAGTCTTCAAGGCTATGGGAATGAGATTATATGCCAGGAGATGGGAGGCTGGAAAAGTTATCTTAGTCTTCTGAGATTTTGTGGTCCACAAAATTCCAGCTAAAGCCAGACATCAGACTTTCCCAGATGATAAGGGGCAACTCCAAGTAGTGAAGGACAGGTGCACACATAGAATGGTCACGAAACTGACCCCCAGTTATTAGCCTAGTAAAATGCACACCCCCAGGGGAAGACTTATGATGGTAGTGAGAGCCAGGTGCAGTGGCTCACATGCCACTGTGATTTGGGAGGCTGAAGCAGGAGGATCCCAAGTTCAAGTTCAGCCTCAGCAACCTAGTGAGGCCCTTAACAACTTAGCAAGATCCATCTCAAAATAAAAAACAAAAAGGTCTGGGGATGTAGCTTAGTGGCCAAGCACCCCTGGGTTCAATTCCTGGTACAAAAAAAAAAAAAATGGCAGTGCATGAAGGAGCATGATGCAGGGGCTAATGTCCCACCTTTGTCTGTGATGACACAGAAGGTCCCAGCTCCTGCCTACCCCACAGATGCATAAAAGCTGTTCATCTTTGTTCTTTGCTTGAACTGGCCTAACACACTCTTTCAGTGCTATAACTTCCTTCTGGCTTGAGCAGAAGTCCCTGATAAAGCCTTGCCTGTGCTTAAATTCTTTCCAGATCCAGTGTTCATTTCCACAACTCTGGATCCAAGAAGCAAGAGTTTGGTAACAATCCTAATGCAACAGACTGAAAATTCCAGAAATACACCCACACGAGTATGATCAACTGATTCCCCCCTTCCTATTTTTCCCTTTTGTTTTTCTTTATTTTGGCCAACTGATTTTTGAAAAAAAAAATATTTTTTTTTCAATAAAAAACAGTGTTTTTTTTTCGCTAAAACTTCCCCAAAAGAAGCTACATGGTGCCTTAATGCCAGATTCTGCCTATTAATGTTTGCCCCATTCTTGTCCTCGGAAGCTCTACTCTGAATTGCAGGGATGCCGGGAGCCTACATTCTGTAGGTTACAGTTGCAATTTTGCCTGTGGACTTCAAAGGCTAGAGATTATAAAGTAGAAGGTAGAGATTGTTGTTTCAGGCTGTAGCAATGGCAAGTGACCACAAGTGATCACAGGTGACCACAGATGACGGTGGGCTCCAGAAACAACATAAGCAAATACAGGCTTATGGACACAAGACCAAAGGTGTTATCAGCTTTCTGGGTGAAATTTTCTTCTCCCTTTTTCTCACCCAGCTCTTTGAACATATTCATATCCACTTTCTAGAATTAAAATTTCCCGTGCATGAAATAACTAGAATTGGTTATTTTACCAGCAACACATAGAACTCGCACATAATTCCTCCTTCAGTCTGACAGAAACTAATCTGAGCCTATCATTTATCAACACTCCCCGAGAATATCTGATGAGGCAAATTCAAATGCTCTCAGCTAATCTATCTTTGGTTCCCTTCTTCCTGGAGGAACCCCCATACCCAGCCCACTTTCCATCATGAACTCCCTAGAACCATCATCTCTGTTACTCTCTTGATTGACACAATCGGTGCAGGTCATCCCTGCTGACCGGCATTGTTGTATTTGCCATGTGTGTGACTCCCTGCCTACACTTCATAGTAACTGGCCTCCACTTGGCATGTCTCTCTATGTATTAAACTGTCCCCTCTTGACTGGAAGCCTCAGGAAGCTAGGTAGACATTTTGACCCTTGCATGCTTGGCAGGTGCTTACAGAGTGTAAGGGCACCTCCAGCAGAAATTTGCAGGCACAAATGTATTGCTTTGCCAAGCCCCGTATCCAAGGCTCCAGGTAAGATCCTCTTTCCACACAGTCTTCAGAAGTCACCTGGTGAGAGTGGGTGCACAACAGGATAAGAGGTGGGCTGAGGCCTGCCCTTGGGGAGAAGATCTGGGACATGGAGACAACAGGAAGATCAGCTAAGGTGCCAGGTAGCTTTAATGAGCTGAAGCACCCCTACCCCCACTTTGTCCCTCCCTCCCCACTCTTCCCCTTCAGTTCTGGACAGGTCCAGCCTGTCCAAGACGTTGGCTCTCTTCAGCTTAATCCTTCTGTCCCCTCAATCGCTCCAGTCGCCTTCGAAGATCTGGGGGCACCTTGACCCCTGCTGCCAGCAGCTCTCTCAGTCTTTGTTTGGGAGTCTTGGTGAGCATGAAATTGCAGGGGACAGGGCCCTCTTCAAAGGTGACCCGGCAGGTCCGTGTCACTGAATGGTAGCCCTCAGCACTGGCGGTCACCATATAGTCCCCTGGGGTCAGCAGCCGCCAGTAATCCCCGCCCCAAGCTGAGGGGAGTAAAAGGCAAGGTCAGGGTCCAACAATCCTCAGCTCCTGACCCAGCCTGAAGTCTTCGAGCTCCTCTCTCAATACCCCCCCACATACCCGTTGTAACGTCATGGTTAATCCCCTCCACGGCAATGACAGCATCAGCAATCCCAAGCTGTGTGTCTTTGTCCCGCACAACTCCTGCAATGCCCATGCGCACCTGTGTGGGAAAAGGACATCAAAACCCTTTCCCCTCTGCACAGAATGTGACTCTCAGCTAGCTTTCTGGCTCTGGTCCCCTGCAAACTCGATAAAGAGACTATGTCTACTATATGTTCCTAGGTGACAACATTTCTGGTAAAATTTCCTCCTGGTTAATAAATTACATCTGGACTGGTAGGAAGAGAAACCTTTGGGCTTCCCCAAGTTTAGTAGCCATTGTCTTTTGTAGAACCCTTGGAAGTTGCTCTTATGGAGCCATCGCAAGGCATAGGAGTCCCTGATGAACATGATGTTTCTGTGTCAGGGAAGTTTCTGCCACTACCTAATGTTTTTTTCTGAGAAGACCTCTTCTGAGGATAGGTCTAGGACAGCTCTAGGACCACCTCTAGACTGCTCTGGGGTCTAGTCCCACTGGCTTACAATGCCTGACACTGTCCCACTTACAAAACATTTCCTGTTCTAGATCCTTCCAAAATTATCTGATGTCAGGTATCTTAGAAGATTCCCTGACAGTCGGGCATGGTAGCACAGCTTGTAATCCCAGCGGCTAGGGAGGCCGAGGCAAGAGGATCACGAGTTCAAAGGCAGCCTCAGCAACAGTGAGGCACTAAGCAACTCAGTGAGATCCTGTCTCTAAATAAAATACAAAATAGGGCTGGGGATGTGGCTCAATAGTTGAGTACCCGTGAGTTCAATCCCCAGTATCCCTGCAAAAAAAAAGAAGACTCCCTGTAACTACAGCCTAAATGGAGAGTGGAGTGGTCAGGACACAGGCATGCTGAGGGCTGTGGGGATTCACATCCAACCTGCTCCAGGTAGGTGAGGAGGGCGTCTTTGTTGTTCTCCCATTCTTGGGGCAGCTCGTTCTCATGAGGGAACTTGTCACAGGACAGCTCCACAGTGACCTCAAAGCAGTTGGTATGTAGGTAGCTGAAGTCATTCATGCCTAGAGGTATCACAGACACTGCAGGCTAAGGAGCAGGATGGGAGTCCCACCCTCCTGGGGCCCTCCCCCAGGAGACACTTCAGAGTGGGAATTGCCATGAGCACTGCACGTAAGAGCAGACTGTCTTATGGGGCAGGGATTTACAGGGATGGGGCCAACTCCACCCTCTGGCACATACTCCCGGGGACTGTGTGCCAGTCAGCCCCGTTGATGATGTTGCCATGCAAAGAGAAGTCCTGGCTGTGGCAGGGTCGGCGATCTGTGTCCTGCATGACCCGATTAGTGCCAGCATAGACAGTGCTGAGCCAGCGAAAGACAGCATCATCGGGCGTCGGGGTGAGTTCACGGGCAGCCCACGGGGTCCGAGTCATGTCGAATGGGTAAGACACCACCAGCTCACCCCCATGGAGATTGGCACTCAGCACAAAGGGGATCCGCTTCATCCACTCAATCACTGCCCGTGTTTCAGGAGCCACCTGAATAGGGGTGGGTCAGGAGGGCCAGACACAGAGACAAGGCTCCCCTAGGTGGTCCTCCACCACTGCCCCTAGAATACTCACAGTGGCATTGGGCAGAGTGTAATAAGTAGGCAGTGGCACATGATGGTTGGGGAAAACGTGGGGCACCAGCCCATCATCCTCGGCATCCCACAGTGGTGTGTTGAGGTCAGCAAAATTGTGGTTAAGGTCAATGCCCTGGTGGTTCCAGCGACCTTCTGCCCAGCCCACAAGCTCTGAGCCCTGACAGAGAAGGGGCTTGTTTAAGCCATACAGGCTCTGGGCACCAGGGCAGAAGGGGCAGGGAGCCCTCGTGCCAGGTGGCCTACCCGGCGGTAGGTGGTCTCATAGCCATCAGGGTTCATGGAGGGCAACAGGTGAATGCGCATCTCAGTGAGCAGCCGGGTCACTCGTGGGTTCCCACGCAGGAACTCATGGCACAAGAACTGCATCAGAAGCAGAAGCAGCTCCCGCCCCAGGGCCTCATTCCCATGCATGCCAGCCACATAGCGTACCTCAGGCTCTCCTGGGAACACAAGGGGCTAGCACCTGGCTCACACCCATGGTCTGCCCTCGGCCCACCTCTTCCCCATGCCACCTGCCAGTACCCAGCTCATGCTCCCCAGGCTGGTCTGACATTTCCATCACATATAGCTTCAGGCCCTGGTAGCTCTTCCCAATGCTGTAGATGCGGGTGATGTTGGGGCATTGCTCATTCACCTCCTTCATCAGCTGAGGGACAGAGGACAGCATGACATGAGGCATAGAGGGATTACATGCAGGGCTTAGGTCACATGTAACTATGGAAGGATTTACAGAGTCAGTGGTGGCCCAAGAAGAGAGCAGCGTACCAGGAAGGAAGGGGCAGAGCAAGGGAAGTGCCATGACAGGGCAATTGGGGGAAAGCTTAGTGGTCAACAGAAGAGAAGCAGGAGATAGGGGTAGGAGACGTAGTAGGGGATGTGAGCAGTCAGAACTGTTATGCCTGGGTGAGAGAAGGACCCCAACTAGGCAAACCAGCCTTCATAGGGTTATAGGGTCATATCTGACCTTCCTCATGGCCTTATAATTGTGATGCCGAAAGTCCAGAGGGTCAGAAGATCCCAGTGAATGGGCCTCCGGGGGTAGGTCATTAGGATCTGGTAGTGGATGAGTTCAAGGCAAAGGGTAAGTTCACAGTGGGGGATTCACCCTGTACATCCAGGCCCTGCCCATCCAGCCTCTGCCCAGTTGCCCACCTGAGACAGGGCAGGCCAGGATCTCTGCCCGGAGGCAAGGCGCACCTTCCTGGAACCAGGTCTGGGGCAGCAGACGAATGAAACGGGCCACCTGAGGCTCTGGCAGGAGGTTCAGCACTGGGGTTTCTGGGTCTGAATTGGCAGGAAATACCTGGGGACATCAAGTCCTTTGCTGAGGCTGCTCAAATCCCAGCCTGGCTCAGGATCCAGGGAAGAAGAGCAGGCCTCCAAGTTCACCAGTGAACCCTTCCTGGTAGTTCAGCTATAGATTTGCACTTTCCTCTGAATGTGGACCCCTTCCTTGCCCAAGCCCCTGCCCATGGGCAGCCCTAGAGAGTCATGTTTTCTGGCTTGGTCACAGCTCATTAGATCAAGATGGCTACACAACTTGGGAAAAGCCTATCTGTAGTCTGGTATAAAAGGGGTCACTGTCTTAGAGAAACCCAGAGCAATGAACAGATGAGAAGTGATTCAAGCCAGAAGGGATGTCCCCAGAGGAAGCTGAGCAGGAGGTAGCATCCACCCCATGGCAGAGTTATCAAGGACATGGACACACACCAAAGCAGCCTGCTCCCAAGATACCTGCTGGTGTCACCCATCCTGACCAAAACACTCTTTCTCCTGGATCGGTTAAGTGGACATCTATTATCCTCAAAGGAGTCTCAGTCCAGCCAAGCACACCACGGTGGGTTGGGTGCCCAAATCCCAGCATAGAGGGTCCCAGTAACTATGGGACCACTCACCGCATCCATCCCACTGCTGTGGTTCCGACTTGTCCACCAGGTCCGACTGTCATTGCTGAACTGGACCTTGTATGATGTAACCCAGTCATACCTGGCAGGAAAGGTGAGATATCAGTGCCCCCAGGAGTCCCACAGCAGCCCTCCTGTGTCCACCCACAACTACCTGGCCAAGGGCTGGCCTGCCTCACCTCCAGACAGAGTTCCTGCCCTGTGTGACAATGCCTGAGAAGCGGATGGGGTTCCTAGCATCCACCTGAAACCATGGCTCAGTGTCCTGCTGCTCAGCACACCAGGCCCCATCGTATAGATCACCATCCTCCAGGCCTGACTGTGGACCCAAGACAAGGTGATCAGGCCCAACAGGCAGAGTAGGGTGGACTGGGACAAGAAGGGAGCAGGGGAGAAGGTCCCAGGTATTCCCCTGCCTACCCCTTGGACCTGGACTCTGAGCCAGGGTTGATTACCTGGATGTTGAGCCGACCTCGATGTGGTCCAAGACCAAAGGACTGGCTGCTGGATGCCTCAAACTGGCTATCTGAAACTCGCAGGGACTCCAGGCCCAAAGGGGGACAGCCTAGGGTAGAAAAACAGAGCATTAAGATGCTGAGCATGGTGGTGCACGCCTGTAATCCCAGCAGCTCGGGAGGCTGAAACAGGAGGATTGCAAGTTCAAAGCCAGTCTCAGCAACAAAGAGGCACTAAGCAACTCCGTGAGACCCTGTCTCTAAATAAAATACAAAATAGGGCTGGGGATGTGGCTCAGTGGTTGAGTGCCCCTGAGTTCAATCCCCAGTACCCTCCCCCCACAAAAAAAAAAAAAAATAGAACCAGAGAGAGTTGTCAGAGCAGGTAAGCTGAGCATAACTTGCTCCTGTGCTGGGTAGACAGAGGGGTATACCCATGCCCATGAAGCCCCGAGAGCCCTAAGCCTGGGAAGTCTCTAGAAAGGAAGTACCTGGTTCTTGTTTCTCAGGGAGATTAGGAGACCCTGTTGGGCTGGTGGTCACCATGGGCTTGGCAGTCACTGGAGGACTGGGGCGAATTAATTTCTTTCGCTTCTTCACAATGACCTTTTTCTTTTTGATGACTCGAATCCGAATCTGTTGTTCTGAAGTCGCTAAGGTCCAGAGGGACAGCACCAGGGAGAAGGAAGAACAGCATGAAACCTCAGATGGAAAGATTTTCCAGCCAAGAAGACATGTGAGTCCATGGCAGGCTCAATGTATCAAAGGGCTTAGGATGGCAATGAAGGCATGTAGTTGGGCCCCCATCGACCTTTCCAGTCATTTCACTGGCATCCACTTCTTTCTGATAACCACATGGTTGGCCAGCCTTACTTCTGACCCTATGGAGAGACAGACCCAGCCACCAGAAACTGGTTGGTTGTTCCAAAGAGCTGAGTTTGGTTCTTTATATCCAGGCCTTGAAGTATCTGTCCATTTCCCCTGAAATATTATCCTTCCTCAGCTTCAGACCGGATTTCATGTCCCAAGGCCCCAGGGCCTGTATTGGTGCATTTGCCCTCTGGGCTGACTTGAAACATCCCCAAATCCACATCTGCCTGGCAGCTGGGCCTGCCTGCTCACAGCACAGGGCAGTACTGTAGTTTCTAACCGTATATGTGCCACAGCTGCCTTCAGAATGTGCCTCACATTTTGGTGTTGGGGCCCCTGCCCTTTCGCACATACTATTTTCTTCTCACCAGCCCCCTCTGGTCAGTTCATCCTGACTCAGAAATCCCTTCAGGGCCTGGATCCACTTACCTCTCTAGAAGCCCGCCATTGCCATCTCCTTGCCTTCCTCCCCTAGGCTTCCCCATCTGGGAAGTTGGGAGGTCATGCAGACGGCCTCTCCAGTCCAGAATCAGAGCTCCCTTCCTCCAAGCAGCCTCAGCCCAAAGCCTCGCCTCTCCCTCTTTTCCTTTTGTTCTTTCTCTCCAGCCCTTCTCCTTAAACTCTGTCCTGTCCAAGCTTGCCCTGAACCTTTTCCTCTGGTGCCTTTGCATCTCTTTGTCCCTTTCTTCAAGCCCTGGCCTCAGTTTCTTTATCTGAGAAAAGGGAAGGCTTGGGGCTAGAGCAGGCAGCATTCCACTGGTGTGTGTCCCAGTGCTGCTGGCTAAATCTGGCTGGGAATCAGGCCGGGATTGCTGAGTCAGCGACTATTGCTTTGGGCAGGGTGAGAGGGAGAGAGAGAAAGAGAGAGAGTGAGTGAGTGAGTAAAAGAGAGGGAGGGGAGGGAGGGAGAGAGGGAGGGGAGGGAGGGAGAGAGGGAGGGACAGAAGGGGCGCCAAGGAGCAGAAGAATGGAGCAGGGTTTTCTGTGTGTGTGTTTGTGTGTGTGGGTGTGGGGGTGTGTGCGCGCGCGCGCGCCTGTTTGTGTTGAGGAGGGGGCACCATAAGGGGCCCGGAAGTGGGGCAGAGTGTGTGGGTGCGAGTATGTATGTGTGTTGGGGAGGGGGCGCCACAGGGACCGGGGAGTGGGGCCACCACTAGCCGGAGCTGCGGGGTCTGGGTCCTGGAGCTCACCGTTAGTCTTCCCGGGCGGCTGTGCAGGACTGCTACGCGGAGCCGGGGTCGAGCCCGTGGCCTCGGTGGTCGCCGACGGTGTTAGGCCCAGCACGGAGGCGCTGGGCGCCCCCAGACCCAGGCCGACAGAAGGCGCTAAGGCCGCCAAGGCCAGCAAGAGACCCCACATGTCGGGCGCAGAACTCCGGCGCTCAGGACTGCGAGCGGTCGGTGGGTTTGCCTTTTCCTGCCTGCTGCTCAGGAGCCCCCCGCCCCTTCCTGCCTGCCCCACGCCCCTCTGCAGCCTCTGGTCCGCCCACTGCCGCCTCTCTGGCCCTGGACCTGCGAGGATGGGGGAGAACCGGAGCACTTCAGACCCCCGGGAGAGCGCGGGCTGCGACCAGGCGGCCCCGGATCTCTGGACCTGCCCCTCCCTCTCTGGCCATCCCGGGCTAACTCGCCTCATCCGTGCGCTGTCCTTTACTATCTGCAAAGCCATATATGTCGCTAAGTCCTGGGAGGCGCTTGTCCCCACTGGGAGCACCTACTTTGCACGGTACACGATGCCAGGCACTTTATGCGTGGTCTTTCCGTCAAACCCCATTTTACAAAGTGGTAAATTGAGGTTCAGAGCGGCTGACTTAACCAAGGGAGCAAAGCTGAGAAGTTTGGGGTGGAAATAACCCGAGAGGAAAAGCCATCCAGAACCACAGGTTACCTTGCCAGGGCGGGCGGGACAGAAGGGGAAGAAGAGGACGGGGAAACTGAGGCAGGGCACTGGGTGCGGATGGGAAAGGACTTTCGTCCAGGAATCCTTCTGACAGACTACTCCAGGGACTCAACCAGAGTCGACTCTTCCCATCACCACCCCCACCCCCACACCGCCCCCAGCCCCGCCTCCCCTCTCTCTCCCTCCCCTCCCTGCCTCCTTTNAGAGACAGTCCCTGCTCCTTTGCTCCCTCGGCTGCCACGTTCTGTTCCGGGGTTACATAACTCGAGGAGAGCCGCCAGAGTGATACCCGGCGGGCTGGGGCCAGCAGGAGAGGAACCGAGACTGGACCCCCTCCCTCCCTTCCCGGCTCCATCTCCTAGCCCCTTCCCATTGTTCCCTTCCGGGAGTCCGCAGCCCTGATTCTCCATTCGCCCGACTACCCCAGATCCCGGAATTACAGAGCGCAGGACCATTCTTATCTCGCCTCCAAGGTCCCCTTTGAGTGCTTCCAAGCCGGGGTCACCTCTCCGGGGAAGAAAATGCGTCCACTACGCGCCTTTGGCCAGCTCTTTGCTGTCATCCCATGAAAACAGATGCCAGAGGCAGCCAAGAATCATCTGGAATGCTCGGGGTCCTGGGCAAATATTTTTTTATTTTATTTTATTTTTGCTAGGCCACTCTCTCTATAAGCAATTCGAATCACCCCAAATCAGCGTGTCAGCACCATGCTAGCGGAGCAAGTTCACACGATCCCTCGAAAGAAATACCGCAAGGCGCTCCCAAAACTGAGAACTACCACTGACAGGGAACATAACTTAGGCACGAGCCCTTTAGCTCCTCAGGGCATTTGGTGCACTCCACGCGTCCTGGCTAGAGGGCTAGAGAGTCCCCGGAAAGGGGGTAATTGGACAGGGCCCACGCGTGACCATATCCCTTCTTGGAGCACTCCACTTAGACAGCATTGTCTGGTCCAGGGCACAGGAGAGAGGAACATTGAAAATTTAAAGGGAACCGCTCCAAAGCGGGGATTCCCTTGGCACAGGGCTGAGACAGATGGACAGTATTGCAGACTGACACTTGCCTGCTTTCCCGGAGTGGGAGGCCACGGTCTGAACAGTTACTGGGGGGGTGGGGGTTGCCGGGGCTCCACAAATGCCCAGTCTGACAGCTTCTCTGTCTCTGGCCCCAAACGCCATTCAGGTTTCCCTGAGAGGTGTAAAAAGGTGGAGGGGGTGGGGTGGGGGGTTGGTGCACAAGAAACCGGATATCTTGCTGGCCTTAGGGCCTCCAAAGGCTGAGACTGAAGGATTGCATGCCAGGACAATTTAGCAGACCCTATCTCAAAAGGGGGGGAGGGGGATTGGTGGGGATGGGGGCGGGGCACTGGGGATGTAACTCAGAGCTTAGTTCAGTGCTTGCCAAAAATGCTTTAGGACCTGGGTTCAATCCCCAGTACGAGGGAAAAAAAAAAAAAAAAAGGGGACGTCTCTGCCTCCCAAACTTCTCAACCCCTTCCTCCAAGTCCTTCCTCATACAGCAGACAAATCCTGTCAAATTCCTCCAGCTTAAGTCCCTAGTGTGCTCACTGGCATGGTCCTTCATAACCAAGTTCTTTCCTACCCATTCGGTTCCAGCTGCATCTGCCTGTGCAATTCCCCTGGCTCCTATTTCTCCAGCCAGCCACACTGCCTTTCTAGCTGTTCATCCAACACACCAGCCCCACCCAGCTTCTGGACCTTTGCAATTGTTCGACAAGTTTGCATTCTCACAATTGAGAAATTTCCTTTCTCACTGAGATTTCCTTTCAATGTCACTTGCTTGCAAAGGCTATCCTGACCTCTCTAAAGTAAGCTTTATCTTCGTGGTCACATTCTCCCACCATCACCATCACCACTACTAGGAGGTAGGTACCCCTCCAGAAGAGCCTTTGCACCCATTGTTCACAGCCACACCTCAAGGCTTAGAACAGCGCCTGGTCCCTACTCACACTCAAAAGTATGTGTATGATATATTCAAGGTTATAGAAGACCAAACAGGGCCAGGTTATGCACAAGAGGAGACAGCAGGCCATGAACCAAAAGCCCACCCAGCCAAGAGGACTAGAGTAAAACGATTGGCTTCCTCCCACCAGTCACTAATGGTTTGGATCTATGGGATCCTGGCACCACTTCTGTCCCAACTCCCACCCCCTCACCTTCTTTCTCACTGCTCTAAACTCCTTGCCTCTCTGCCATATTGCAATCCTTGGAGCTCCTCATGCCCTTCTGAGTCCCCCAGCACCTTCTCACATCCTTCTGCGCTTCCAGTTCAGCTACTGCCTCTGGCCCTAACCTTTCTGGGTATCTGGAGCTACAAAGGCACAAAGCCCCCAAAGGTGGTTGCTTCAGAGGCAGTAGCAGGTTTGTGCCCAAGTACCTGCCCAGCCAGATGTCTATATCTAGGTTAGAAGATCTTTTGTGGTCTCATGACGATAAGTATGTATTACAAAGCATAACTAAGTAGGACTAGGTGGGAGCACCCAGCCAAAAGAGATTTTAGTGTAAGATTCTCAGTGTAAGAACCGGATGTGACTACACATATTTGGAATTCCAGTTACTCTGGAGGCTGAGGCAGGATGATCATAAACTCAAGGTCAGCCTCAGCAATTTAGCAAGACCCTGTTTCAAAATAAAAAATAAAAAAGTGCTTGGAATGTATCTAAGTGGTAGAGCTCTCCTGAGTTCAATCCAGAGCGGGTGGGCAGGAGAGGGAGAGAGACTGAGATTTTTAATTTAAGGAAGGGGCTAAAAATCTCCTGCCAGCTCTCTGGTATGGTCAAGTTGCTGGGAATAGAGAGGAGATACACAACTTTGGCACCAACCAGGTTTATTTTCACATCCCACTATGTTTTGTTTTATCCTTGGACACTAGGTCCGCCTTTCTACTCAGACTCAGTTTCCTCTTCCATAAAACGGGAACCATATCTTCCTCACAGGGTTACTGTGATGATGAAGTAAGATAATGTGTGGTCCCAGGAGCCCCTAGATTAGTCAGATGAATTAAAGGTAGGGGAAAAAACACAGCCCTCTTGTTCCCACATACACAGGTGGAATAAAACAAATACCAAGGAAAAGAAAGGAGGTTATGTGTCTGGCTGTACATGTACTGAAGTGACAAAATCTACTGCCTACCTGTGGCTCCCAATCTTCCGTTCCTGATGCTAAGGCAGAACTCATCCTCTGCCAGGTGCTTTATCTGTGATATAGATGAGCATTGATGGGGATTCCCATGACACTTAGATGCATAAGGTGACATTCCTCGGTACATGCCTATCTTCCCCTGACTATTGTCTCCCCAGATGTCTCTTTTTTTACCTCAATGTCTTTGACAGCCTTACCCTCAAAGTGTGGTTGAGGATGAGTAGTGTTGGCATCTCCTGGGAACTTGTTAGAAATTCGGAAACTCTGTCCCAGATGTACTGAATCAGATTCTGCATTTTAACAAGATTCTCAGAGGATTCAACCCCCAGAGATTCATTTGCACATTAAAGACTGAAAAGTACTATACAGAGGTTTAGAGCATGTCTGCCTAAAATGCATAAGATTCACAACTTTCTTAGATTGACTGTGTTTGATACTGTCACTGGAAATTTTATCTTAAACCACAATACATCATATTTCCACATATCAATAAGAAATAATCTTTTATTCATTCTAGGAGTTTTTTCCTGATCTCCATAGCATAATCCTATATTATTTGCTTTTTAAACTAAATTATCTTTATCAAAATACTGCACAATAGAGTGTTTTGATAAAGATAATTTAGTATCAAGGTAAATCACATTTAGGTTTGTAATAGAAGACTCTTCCCTATGCCTTTCCATTTTCAAATCAATCACCTTTCATTCCTCTTGTTATTTCTCCTTTTTTATTTGCTTCTATTGCTATTTTTTGATTCTTCTGTTTACAAATTATCCCTGGATTTCCTAGTATGGAATTAAAGATGTAGCTCTCCTATGTGCACGCACGCGCGCGCACACACACACACACACACACACACACACACAGATTTCCTTCCATCTTCCCAATAAAACTAAATCACCATTTGAAGTCAATATTTAATACTTTTATTATGATCATGTAAATATCATTCAATTTTTGTGCTTTGTAGAATTAGTAAATGTTTTATTTTATTATTTGCTTGGTTTTCTGGGTACCAATTGTTAATATAACCCCACAATTTCCAATAGAATTGATTATTTACTCTGAATATATTTAACACTCCAATAATCAATTGATTTTATTTTCCTCTGTAGACTCTTCCTTAGAGCTCCTATCTTCTGGACCAGGCTATGTTGGTTGCCCTCTTCACATAAAGTAGGAGCCATACCAGATCTTTCTCATCATCCCTATTTTTAGACTAATTTCTTGAATGCCACATTGTCCTTTGGATTAGTTTGAGTCCTTGTTTTGCTGAAGCACATCTTCCAGTAGCTTTCTAAGAAAGGGTGCATGCAAGTCAAACTTTTGAGAACTTATACGGCTAAAAATATTCTGTCAATTGATAATCATTTGCACAGATATATGCTCCTATATTATACCTCATTTCCCCCTCAGAATTCTGAGGACATTTCTTTTGTCTCCTACCTACCAGTGTCAGGATTTAAAAGTCTGATATTCTGGTTTAATGTATGTGATCTTTATACTGCTAGGAAGTTCTTTGTAGAAACCCTCAATGATTTGAATTTTTTCATGTGCTGTGAACTGATGGGACCATATGGCCTAAAGACTTATGTCCCTCAGTTCTGAAAAGTTTCTTGATTTTTGAAAAAAATCCTTTCTATTGTAATTTTCTAAGACTAACATTATTCAAATATTGATTATCTGATTCTATTGACTTTTTCTCTTTTCTTCATGGGCTTCAGTTATTATTCTCTTTTCTGGGAGATTTCCTAACTTCTCAGAAGTATGCTGTAGCATTAATAAGTTCCATTGGTATCTTTTACCTCTGGTAACTGATCACAGTCCAGCTGCATTTCCATACTGTGGGTGATATCCAGGAATCAAAATGTCCATCCAGGAATCAAAGACTTGACAACCCCATCTTCTCATCCTTCCTTTTCTCAAATCATACTTTCACCATATTTCAGTGAGTCAAGATTGACCTAGCGAATCCCACTTCTGACACCAATGCTTTCTGAGGGCCCAAGACGACCCTTGTGTTCAGTGGTTCAGATGAAGAACTCAAAGAACTCAGCAAAGTGGTCATACACATGGTCACAGTTTATTACAGAAAAAGGGTACAGATGAAAACCTGCAATGGAAAAAGGTACATAGGGCAGGGTCCAGAAAACGTCAGGCACAAGTTTCTGGTTGTGATATGGAAATGGAATTAATTCCATTAATTTTCCCTGTACAACGTGTGACAACATACACAGAGTATTGCCCAAAAGGAAACTCTGAGCCTTGATGTCCCAGAATTTTACTGGGGGTCAATGGTGTAGATATAGTTGGCTATCCATGTGGCTGACCTTAGTTCAACCCCTCCAGAGACCAAAGTGAGAGTGCATGGTCCAGATCCCCCAGAATGAATCACATTTGTTGGCAGAGACTATCTGATATGGTCCTTGACTCCCATTAAATGAAAACACTTGCATTAGGCAAAATATTCCAAGGACTTGGAGGTACCAGTACCTCTGCGGAGCCTAGAAAGAGATAAATTGTTCTTTAGAATGAGCAAGACTTAGATAATCCAGACTTGCTGAGTTAATTCTTTACTGCATAATATCCACCGACATATACTGGTGGTTCTCCACTCAGCCCCCTTTACCAACTAGTGCTCCACCCCACTGCTGTGTTTGCTGCTCTTAGGTCACAGCTGTCTGTTCTTTTCTCCAGACAAATGCCCTCAGCTGATAGGTGCTGCCTTCACCCACCTCTTAACCACCACTTCTCTCTCCCCTTTTCTCCTTGGAGGAGCCACAGCCACTGACTGACTGGCACAGATACATGGGACAAACTCAATAGTGCAATTCACCTTGCAGAGCCAACTGCAGTCAGAGTCAGGTTAGAGTCCAGCCAAGACCACATCCTTGTTTAGATTTTATCCCGGCCCTGTCCTGCTTCCCTTTCCTCACTCCCCAAAAAGTTGTCCTCCTGAGAGCACTCCCTCTGCAAATAATGTGTACACTCTGCTTTTAGGAATTATGACCAGTATCAGGCACAGTACCTGGCACTTAATAAATGATTGTTGAATGAAAAATAAACTCTGGTTCCGTGCAGTGGTGCATGCCTGTTATCCCACCCGTGATACAGGCCTGTAATTCCAGTGACTCAGGAGATTAAGGCACAAGTTTCACAAGTTTGAGTCCTGCCTCTGCAAATTAGTGAGGCCCTAAGCAAGTTAAAGCCTGTCTCAAAACAAAAAATAAAAAGGGCTAGGGATGTAGCTCAGTGGTAAAATGCCTCTGGATTCAATCCCTGTACCAAAAAGACAGAAAAATAAACTGAGTAAATCACAAATGGAACTCTCTAAGAAACGTATGCAGAGCACCTGGCACACAGCAAATCCTTTTTTTTTAATATATAAAATTTTTATTCATTAATTATATCTTTTTAGTTATACATGACAACAGTATGTATTTTGACATATCTTACATACATGAAGTATAACTTCCCATTCTTGTGGTTGTACATGTGGAGTTACACTGGTTGTGTATTTATCTATGAACACAGAAAAATTGTGTCTGATTCATTCCTCTGTCTTTCCTATTCCCATCGGTCATCCTTTCCCTTTATTCCCCTTTGTTTAATCCAATGAACTTCCATTCTTCCCTCACCATCCACCAATTGTGTGTTAGCATCCGCATATCAGAGAGAACATTTGACCTTTGTTTTTGGGGGGATTGGCTTATTTTGCCTAGCATAATAGTCTCCAGTTCTATCCATTTACTTTCAAATGCCATAATTTCATTCTTCTTTATAGCTGAGTAATATCCCATTTTGTGTATATAAATGTATGTATACACACACACACACACACACACACACACACACATATATATATATCTCCAATACATTTTCTTTATTCATTCATCTGTTGAAGGGCACCTAGTTTGGTTCCATAGCTTAGCTATGCACACAGCAAATCTTTAAGGAGGATTAGTCACCCTCCATTTACCAACCTCTTGCATTATATAGTTTCCTCATCTTGGTGGAATCATTGGGATATTAACCTCAGATCTGTATGACCAGGAAAGAAATCTTACTCATGCATCCAGAATTGATCTGGCTTGGACAATCTTAAACCTCAATATTAATGTGCTTATTTACAAAGACAATTGGAACTTATGGGGGCAAAAAGCTAGGATCCTCCCTTATACTCTATCCTCTGTTATATATACCCTATCCCCTGTTATACCTGATCCCCTTATAGACAAATATATTTCAAAAGTCTAGTTGCTAGATAAAAAGAGCCAGAGTAAGAGAAATCGGTGGATGGTCCCAAGGGCTAGTGGTCTTGACTCTATGTTCTGCCAAGCCTGTTGTATGATCCTGATCCTTTTTATCTATTTCCTCTTCTTAGAGGCTGTATGGTCACTGTCTTCCTTGCCCCTACCCCCATCACTTTTCCTTTGAAGTAAGATATGGGCACAATGACTCATTTCTACTCTTTCCTTTTAAGTCACTATACCACGATATTGTGGAACACACACTATCCATTTACAGATTATCAGTGGAGATTTGTTTCTCTTCTAGGTGAACAGGCCCATCATTACATGTTTATCTTCCTTAATTAAATATCAGAGGGTAAACTTAACCTGCAATTTGGTGCCTGCAATCTGTAGTTCTCTTAAGTATATAGCCCCTGTCCCATTTCTGGAGCCCTAGCATCCATAACACATCCCCTAAACTGTAGTGCTTAGAGGACACCTAAAAGGCCCCCTCCTATCCCATCCCCATTTGGCAGGTCACCTGAGATCCCAGCCCCAGAAAACCTCAGGTTGTATCCTGCATTCCAGGGATGCAGTTCTGAAAAACCCCATCCACACCTCACTCTCAGGGAAGAGAGACAGGGACAGAGAGATTGAATGGCTTGCTCACTCCTGCCTTGACAAACAGTTCTGGGAACTTACAGGAAGAAGAAAGCAGCCCCTCCTCCCTTGGACAGCTGCCCAATCAGTGTTAGAGTGCCTTCCTGACAACCCAGATCCCAAGGGAGGGCCCTAGGACAAAGAGTGAGCAGAGGCAAGAGGATGAGTCTTAGTTCTCAGAACTCACCCGCTTGCTGGCTAAACTAGGCCACTAGAGCTTATGAGGCCAGACCAGCTGTAGCCCCCTCCTTCTCCCAGGGTCCTACCTGGTAACAGGTCACAATGCCCCAGCTGTTCAGTCCTAGAATGGCTGATCAAAGTGGGAGGAGGTGAGAAGGGTTAGTGGGTGGGAAGGGTGGGGAGGGGAAGATACCCAGGAGCCAATTCCCTATACTCTGAGCTCACACTTGAGGATCTGCTAGACACCTACCCCCTCTTCCTCTCCACTCCTCCTCCCCGCTTCCAGCACTAGCTCTTCCCATCACCTCCAACTCCTCCATGACCCGGCTCTGCTTACCCAGGACCAAAGCCCTTGTAGATCTGAATCCACTCCCTTCCAAGGGCCTAGGAGCTGGGGAGGGATTGGGAAGTCCAGTCCATCCATGTGTGTCCCCCTGGCACCCTAGCCAGGCCCAGCTCCTGGACAGTGTCCTGGGGCTGGGGGCGCTAGGGCTGACAATTCGAGCAATCTTTTGCTCAGCTGGCCCAGCCCTGCTGCTGCTGCTGCTACTGGTCAGCTTCCTCACCTTTGACCTGCTCCACAGGTAAGTGGGCAGCAGCCTGGTAGATGGGCGTTGTACGCAGGTGGGCAAGTGGCTGACTTCCCTAAGCGCAGCTGCTTTCCCTTTTTCTCCACAGGCCCTCAGATCCCACCATACTGCAACACAGACTTCTCACAAGGGGCCAGAGTCAGGGCGCCGGTGAGGGTCCAGGACAGCAAGTGGCTCCTCTCCTCCCAACGGGGGCAATCCCGGGACAACTCAGCCTCCAAGACGCACTACTCCTGCTGGGCCTGGGCCTGGGGCTGCTCCTGGGAGCCCGAGGCATGCCCTTGGCCCTGCTGGGTGTGGCTTTCTGTCTCCATCCTTGGGCTTGACGGCTCTCCCAAAATACTGAGTGCCCTCCAAAAATACACTTGTCATCCTGCTTCTTGAGGCCTCCTTTCTTCCATCCTAGGCTAGGTGTGGGGGAGAACACTTCTTTATTCTTAGCCTGAATCTCAGAGGATCTATGGCTCCACAATTCGGACAGTGGATGGCTGGGTGTGGGGCTTGGGACCAGCAAGAAAAGGCAGGATATGAAGCAGGGGGCTCCAGGCAGGAAATGTCAGGCTTCTCAGGGCCTGCAGGTTGGGGACAGCCATTCTGGCCTCCTCTGTGGTTCTAGGAAATGAGGGTCCAGAGAGGAAAACTTGCAAGAGAGTAGGGTGGGTTGGTATCAATCATAAGAGAAGGGGCAGGGATGGGAAGGGCTTCCCACAAGAAAGTCTGAGAAACTACCTCTGTTGGACTCCCCAGGGCCCCCTGCTAGCCAGGAGAGTCCATAGAGAGGGACTCTACAATGGCTCCTCTCTTGGCCAGACCCCACCCCAGCCCGGGTCACAATGGTGCTCCTCTGGGGAGGTGGGGGAGGGTAAGAGTTAGGGCTCAGATTGGCGGCCAGCCTGTCCTGGGTGCAGCAGGAAGCAACATGACTTAGGTGGCTCTATCCAAAGGTAAGACTTGTTCAAAAACCCTACCCTGCCCACATTGATGCCCCCCTGTCCCATGCACTCCCACCTGACCTGAGGTCCCAAGCATCTCCAGGGTTGCTCCTGCAGCTGGCCTGGCCCTATCCACAGGTGCACCAGCCGTGATGCAGCAGCCACGAGTGGAGACGGATCCCATCGGGGCCGGCGAGGGGCCGCAGCGGGCGGTCCCCTGGTCGGTCTGGGTCACCCGGCAGGGCTGGGTGCGCTGGTGGGTATGCCACGTGCCCCAGAGCTGGGCCCAGTGGTGGACCACATCAGGTTTGCGGCAACCCCTGCAGCGCGTGCTGTGGGGTCTGGAGGGGATACTCTACCTGCTGCTGGCTCTGATGCTGTGCCACGCACTCTTCACCACCGGTACCCACCTGCTCAGCTCCCTCTGGCCTGTGGTGGCTGCCATGTGGCGCCATCTGCTGCCGGCCATCCTGCTGCTGGTGCTAAGTGCCCTGCCTGCCTTGCTCTTCACGGCCTCCTTCCTGCTGCTCTTCTCCACACTGCTGAGCCTCGTGGGCCTCCTCACCTCCATGACTCACCCAGGCCGTGCTCAGGACTTGGACCAATAGAAGGGCATCCCCATTCCGCTGCCTGTGTCTGTTGAGCCCTGACCTAGGGCGTGAGCCCTGGGGAGAGGGAGGGGAGAGGGACCTCAGCAGGCCCCAGACTCCAGTCTCTACACAAGTCAAAGCTGTGTGGTGTGACTGGAGCCAACAGGTAGATTGGCCTGGCCTCTTGCACCTTCCTCAGGCTGCTGCTGCAGGTACCTGGTGTGAGGGCCAGGCTTTGAGGACACAGGACAGATGGCTTGGCCAAGGGCAGAGCTTGGTCAAATCACTGAGAGCACCCATGTGGATGTGGTAACATCGCTGGGGTTGCCTTGGCAACTGGAAGCATCTTTTTGACACAGCTGCTCAGCTGTCTCAGATTCAGACTTTCTGAAGTAATTGGGTACCCCTGGACTTGCCATTGCTCCCACCAGTCCCCTTTTTCCACTTTCAGGAGGATCGCAGGCTCTAGAAAGGGCTCCACTGATAGAAACCTACACAGGAGAGGGCTGACCAGAAGCCCTGCTCACCTTCCTCCAGAGCTTTTTGCTCAGGCATTCCTGCTCCCTATTCTTCCTACTTTTTGCCTCAGTTTATACCACCAAATCTGGAAAATGGGCCAACCAGAGTAGTGAGTTTTACTTCCCCTCCCTCCCTCCCTCCCTCCCTTCCTTCCTTTCTTCCTTCCTTCCTTCCTTCCTTCCTTCTTCCCAGAGAGTGAACTCAGGGGCACTCAACCACTGAGCCACACCCCCAGCCCTATTTTGTATTTNTCCCTCCCTCCCTTCCTTCTTTCCTTCCTTCCTCCCCCACCCCTTTCTTGTGGTACTGGAGACAGGACACAAAATTTTATGTATGTTAAGCACACACTCCAATATCAAGCTACATCCCAGCCCTTACCTATGCATTCTTTTAAGAGTCTACGTGACTGTTACAGAAAAACAAGCAAGTCCCATTGCAGTCACTTACACAATGTGTGGTTTTGGTCAATTCTTTTGAGTCTCAGGGTTGACTCAAGCCTGTCACAAGGTTGTTTTCAAAGGTAATACCCGCTTGCAAAATACTTTGTAAAGGAAAAAAAAAAAAAAAGGAACATTCTGGAGGTCTTTTGACCAGAAAACTGATGAGAAAGCAGGAAGCCTCCCTAGGCTTTCAGAGAAATGCTGTGTCATATATAAAATTTTGGCTCTGATATGGGAAATAGAGGATGGATGGTGTAGACAAGATGTAAAAAGTCATGTGCCATGAAATCTCAAAATTTGCAGATGTTGAACTCTTATGATTGTGAAATGCTTGGTACTGGGGCTTGGTGCCAGAAGATGTTCACATGGCTGTGTGAATGGGGAGAAAACAGTTCAGGCATTTCCTAAACTGACTCAGCAAGCTGCTCACAGCCCAGAAAGGTTTTGCAAAGTGGTGTCACTTGATGCCCCAGATTCTGGCCATTTGCACATCTGTTGACTCTTCCAAACAAACACTGGGTAATAAGTTATTACCAAATAAAGTATATGAAAGAAAATTACCCACAGCTGGGACCTGCCCACTAACTCCCACTCAGTCCCTGATCCTCCCCAACTCCTGCCAAGACCTGGCTCCTACTTTACAGCTAACCCTAAAATCCTTGCTCCTGAAGCCCTAGACCCAAGATCACCTGTCTCCTGCCATAGAAATACTCATGCCCCGGGGACTAACCAGCCCCTAGAACCCTGGATCATTTTCCCCAAATCCACTTGCTATAGTTTTGTGCAGATTGAAGGCTTCAGTGTCTGAAACCCAAGAACCAGTCCTTTCCATTTCTCTGTAGTTTTCCCCTGAAACATGACCTGGTAGCAAGGGCAAGGTGGGATATGGAGGTGGCTTAGCTTTATGATTAGCATGATGTACTTTGCTGGGGCTAGGCTTAAATCTGAGCACTGTCACTGGCATTGGTGGCAATTACTAAGCCTTCCTGAACTTCATTTTTCTTAAGGATAAAACAAGGCAAGGCACTTGTCTTAGGGCTTCTGTGGAGCTCCCGGAATGTGGGGAAAGTGCTTGAACCAACTCCTAGCATCACAACCTAGAGCTGTATCATGACTATCCCACTTAGTGAGAAGTCAGACTCAGGATGGCTGATTGCCAGTGGGAAAGTCAGGACTTTTGAGTCCCAAACCCCACAAACACTACTGAAGGGAAAGGCCATACAGGATAGAGGGAACACAAAAAACGAACTGAAGACTCTGCGGCTTCCCTTGTTCTCAAAATTTCCTGCTAGAGATAAAACCCAAGGCTATGGAGGTTATAAATCAAACCAGTTGATGTCTGGTGGGCCTGACTCTTCTGTATCTATGTGGTGGGGATGGACCCTAGGATGCCTGGCCTGTCCATCTTTGACTTGCTATGCCTTACTATCCAGGGACATCTCTCTGGACACTTGGGGCCATTCCAATCAAAGGAGAAAAGAGGTTTGGACCCATGCCAGATGCACAGGGGGTGGGGATGTGGGCAGGAACAAGAAAAAAAGCCTTTTCCCCACATAGATATATACCTTCCATCCTCCTACCCTGGTGCAGCAAGACTGGAGAGCAGAAGGGTAATACTTAACTAAATTAGACCAACACATACCTTATGACCCAGCAACCCCAAATAAATTCTCACAAAAGTCCACAAGGGCCTTGCTCTTCAAATTGTGGCAGGACCAGCAATATAAACATCCCCTGGGAGCTGTTGAGAAATGCAAAGTCTCAGGCCTCACCTACCGAATCAGAAACTGCATTTTAATGAGATTCCCAGGTGATACTTGTGTGCATGAATGTTTGAGAAATGCTGTATAAGGGGATATGTTTGAGGATATTACTGCACTGCTCTTGGTAGGAGTAGGAAGATGGAAAGGATAAATATGGGCCAAGGAGAGGCGGCAACATAGATTAGTATTAAAATCTTAGGACTCATGAAAAGAAACCAAATGAGAAACAATACAATTCCTTTTGCATGAACTTAAAACATATGCCAGTAAAACTATGTATATGTATGTGTGTGTATATATATATGTGTATGTATATATACACACACACACACATATATATATACACACACATACATGTATATATTTCACAAGAATACATAAAAACAAAAGATAACCAAAATGGCATGGATCACAGGGGCAGGAAAATAGGAATGGGGTGTAGAGGTAAAAGATAATAAAATGAAAGACCTTGTAGAGAAGAAAAATGATGATGTCAACACAATTCCTGAAATTCCTTTTAATGTAGACATAGTCATCCAGTTAGAGTCAAAAGGCTTAAAAATGCAATAGACACGCTGGAATGAAAAAGTTCTAAGCTTTTCCAGTATGGACCAAGAAAGAACTGTCCCACTGACCTGTGTGACCTGGGTGGCTGAGCGGGTATCTTTGCTTGTCCTGCTTGGCTTTATCACCCGGTCTCTGGGCCCTCCCCCGCAGCCTGCTCTGATGGGGGCGGAGTGAGGGCGGGATCCAGCCACGTTTTGGCCTGACATGACAGGGTATTAGGAAACCGAGTGGAGGAGGGGTCATCCGCGAGGGCACTGGCAGTCAAGTAAGTCCCGGTCTTTGACTGGACGCACATACCCTTGGGGGTTCCAAGGAGCAGGTGGCAGAGGGCGGGGGGGCGGGGGGGATATGCCCGGTAGGGCTTCCCTCCGCCCTAAGAAGAGGCTGCAAGGAGAAGGCGCAGCTAGAATGAGGCAAGGTCCTATAGGGCTTCGTTAGGGAGTGCTTGCTAGGGTGCATCCCTTGAGATGATCATCAGTGGCCCACCTGGGGGAAGGAAAAGGGCCCTAGGAAAGAGGAAACTGTGCAGCCCCGGGGAACTTCCAAGGGCTGGCTGCAGGAAGCCGGGAAGGGAGCATTTTCCTTCAGACTTGTGGGTGGTTGGGGTTGAGCGAAGCTGGGAGTGGGATGAGCGGCTCATCAGATCCAGCAGTCAGAGGCTGGAAATGGTGTTATCTGGGAGCTGGAGGCGGCCTGCACAGCCCTGCGAGGATGCTCCAGGATCGGGACGGGGCAGGCAGGCACAGCTGTGCGGGGGAGTGAAAGGATCGCATCCGGTTGCGGGTGCGGGGGGGGGGCGGGGCAGGTAGGGGTGGCACAA
>NW_026000026.1:28490809-28504319 GCF_001458135.2 Marmota marmota marmota
AAGAGACAGGGGTTAGGGGGTGGCACGAAGGCAACTGGAGCGCCTAGTCAAACAGTTGCTAACTTGAGGCTGGGGGAAAGTCGCGGTGGGGAATCCCTGCGCAGCGTGGGACACTTGAGCCCAGCTGCGAGGTGCGGGGCACGGAGGGCGGCACTGCTCCTTTCCAAGGCTCAGGTGCATGATGGCTGGCAGGTGTCCAGGCTGGAATGTTGACTGTGGGGCATATCCGGAATGGTGAGGGCCTGAGACTGAGAAGGATTGGAGGGCCATAGGTAGCCAGGAAGGTGCTGGTGCTCCTGGAGCATCGGCAAGGCGCGCCCCCTAGAGGAAATCTCTGGAGTTGACAGTGCAAGATTGGGCTTGGTTGGGGGTGGGAGAAAGAGTGAAGAAGAGATGCTGGTCCCACAGACTTGGACACCACTGGGAGTGAGGAGACAGGGCCCAGGACGATGGAAGGGTATCTGGGACCCACGGTCATAACAGTGACAGCTTTGTTGCCGCCTTATCTCTTTCCCTAAGTGTCCAGCTTGGGTCCCCCCTCCAGACAACCAGAGGCATTGAAGCCAGAGACTCATGAGAATCTGGGGAAGGAATAGCACCAATGTAACCTGTTGATTTGTCTCCTACTCTTGTCCCAGTCATGGTCTGATGTGATCCCATTTCTTCTGGGATAAAGGGATGTTTTTCAGTAAGGTTCTGTCAGGGTCTGGAGGCACCTAATTTTGGACAAGTCATTTTTTTCTTTCCTGCTCAGCAAACGTTTCCATTTATATTTTGCAAATTTCCTTGCTTTCTTAATACTGATTCCTTGCCTTTTGAATATTTTCCATCTTAACAATAAAAGAACTTGAAAGCTGGGGTTGGGACTCAGTGGTAGACAGCTTGCCTAAGGTGTGATGCCCTGGGTTTAATTCAAAAAATAAAGAATTTAAAACTTGATTATCTGTTGTTTCTACTATATTTTCTGGCCTATACTACCTTCAAATGTCTAACCCAAAATATAAAATGAGAAATTCATCCATTTCTTGTATATATCAATAGTTCAGTTTTTTTATAGCAGAGTAGTATTCCTCTGTATGGTAAACCAACATTTATATATCTATTCCTCTGTTGATAGACATTGAATTTTTTTTTTCAGCTTTTGGCTGTGACAAAAAACAAAAAAAACCCCATGAACATTCATGTATAATAAAAAGATACATTGTTGTATCTTTTTGAAAACATGTTTTAATTTTTCTTGGGTAAAAAACCTAAGAATGAAATGGCTGGATCATATGGTAGTTGTATGTTTAACTTTTTAAGACACTGCCAAATGGTTTTCCGAAGTGTTTGCACTGTTTCACCTTCCCACATCGGCAAGGCGCGCCCCCTTGAGGAAATCTAGTTCCTCCATATCTTGGCCAACATGGTATGGTTAATCTTCTTAATATCAGGCATTCCAACAGGTGGACAGTATCTCATTATGGTTTTAATTTGCATTTCTCTAATGCTTAAAGATGTTTAACATTTTAATGTGCATATTTGTAATCCATTTATTCTTTTTCCTTAAGTGTCTGACCTTTTATTGGACTTTGAGATTTTTTTTCCTGGATACAAATTCATTATCAGACAGGACTTAAAAATACTTTCTCCAAGAAGTTTTTAATTTTAATGATGTGCAATTTTTTCTTTTATGAATTCCACTTTTGGTGTCATATCTAGGAAAACTTTGCCTAACTCAAGGTCACAACAATTTTCCTTTATTCTTTCTTTTAGGTTTATACTTTTAGTTTTACATCTAGATATGTTGTCTATTTTGAGTTAATATTTGTATATGGTGGGAGCTATGAATTGAGAGTAGTTTTTTCCTTATGTGAAGATATAGTGGTTGCAGCCTACTTATTGAAGACTATCCTTTCTCCATTAAGTTGCCTTTGTACCTTCATTAAAACTGACTTGTCCAGATGTGTGTGGATATATTTCTGGATTTTGTGCTATTGATCTTTTAGTCTTTATGCCAATACCACAACCTCTGTCTTTAACTCTATAAGCCTTGAAATCAGGTAGTGTTAGTCCAACTTGTTCTTATCTAAATTATATCGGCTCTTCTAGATCCTTTATGTTTCTAGAAGTTTTAGAATCGGATTAGTTTCTACAAAACTGTTGGGATTTTTATTGTGCTTGTATTTTGTGTGTGTGTGTGTGTGTGTGTTTGAATTTGGAGAAAAATCAACATTTTAAGGTCTGACTCCTATCTGACCTCTTGGGCAAGTACATCTCTCCACTTATTGAGATCTTCTTGAATTTATCTCAGCAATATTTTTTAAGTGAATTCTTTTTTTTAAAATATATTTTTAAATATTTATTCTTAAGCTTTAGGTGGATACAATATCTTTATTTTACATTTATGTGGTGCTGAGGATTGAAGCCGGTGCCTTGTGCATGCTAGGTGAGCACTATACCACTGAGCCACAACCCCAGCCCTAAGTGAATTCTTTTTTCAAAATTTTTATATGTATTTTTAGTTGTTAATGGGCTTTATTTTATTCATTTATTTATATGTGGTGCTGAGAATTAAACCCAGTGCCTCACATGTGCCAGGAAAGTGCTTTACCATTGAGCCACAATCCCAGCCACCATCTTAGCAATACTTTTAAGTCATTATCTTTAGTCATATTTACCCAAAATGCTTCTTATTTTTATCATTGTAAATGGTATTTTTTATTTTATTTATTTTTTCCTGATGCTTAGCTTTTTTATTTATTTATTTTAGTCATACATGACGGCAGAATGTATTTTGACATATAATACATACATGGAATATACATACATCATTCATATTGTCTATTCTATTCTGCTGCCCTTCCTATCCTCCCTACTCCTCCCCTCCTCTCCCATCCTCTCTATCCAATCTAATGTGACACACTTTTTTTTTCTTTTTCTCATTACAACATCATATATGTATTCTGTATAACAATGAGGTTCTCCTTCCATCTTCCATGCAACTCCCCTTCTCCCTCTTTTTCCCTCCCACTTCTCTTCCCTATTTAGTGGTAGTATTCTTCTCATGCTCTTCCTCCCTATCCCATTTTGAGTCACCCCCCTTATATCAGAGAAGACAATCGGCATTTGATTTTTAGGGATTGGCTAACTTCACTTAGCATAATCTGCTCTAATGCCATCCATTTGCCTGCAAATGCCATGATCTTACTATTTTTTAGTGCTGAGTAATATTCCATTGTGTATAAATGCCACATTTTAAAAATCCATTCATCTATTGAAGGGCTTCTAGGTTGGTTCCACATTCTAGCTATTGTGAATTGTGCTGCTATAAACATTGATGTGGCTGTGTCCCTGTAGTATGCTCTTTTTAGGTCTTTTGGGTGTAATCCGAGAAGGGGAATAGCTGGGTCAAATGGTGGTTCCATTCCCAGCTTTCCAAGGAATCTCCATATTGCTTTCCAAATTGGCTGCACCAATTTGCAGTCCCACCAGCAATGTGAGTGGACCTTTTTCCCCGCCCCCCGAATCCTCGCCAGCACTTGTTGTTTGACTTCATAATGGCTGCCATTCTTATTGGAGTGAGATAGTATCTTAGTTTTAATTTGCATTTCTCTGATTGCTAGAGATGGTGAGCATTTTCTCATGTATTTGTTGATTGATTGTATATCCTCTTCTGAGAAGTTTCTGTTCAAGTCCTGGGCCCATGTAAATGGTATTTTTTAAAAATTCTGTTCCTGCTCATTTCTAGTACAGAGAAATACAACTGATTTTTGTATACTGACCCTGTATCATAACCATGACCATGAATACATGAATATACGGTCTATATAGACAATCCTGTTATCTGCTAATAAATTTTACTTCATGTTCCATAGTCTGTGTGCTTTTTATTTCTTGTGTTATTGTAATGGCTGGGACACCCAGTATACATTGAATAGAAATGGTAGAAGTAGACAGACTTGTTTCTGATCTTAGGGGAAAGTATTCCTTTTTTTTCTGTCATTAGGTATGTTAGCTGTAAGTTTTCTGTGGCATTGATGCCTTCTATCAAGGTGAGAATAATTCCTTCTATTCCTAGTTTGATGAAAGTTTTTATCAGGAATGGATACTGAATTTTATAAAATGTCTTTTCTATATCTATTGAAATTACCATGTTTTAAAATTTTTAGTTTGATGTAAATTACATTAGCTATTTTTAAATGTTAAACCAAACTTGCATTCCTAGTTTTAAAAAGGAAGTTATACAGTTTGAAGGTGGTAGAGTAATGATGATAGTTTTCCATCTTGGAAATCACCCAAGTAAAGATGAAAATGAGAAAAAAATGCAAATATTATGTCTGATGAAATCAGGAGAGAATAGAAACTATAAACAAATTAGGTGGACAGAGTGAAAAAAAAAAAGAGTGTACATGGAGTAGAAATTGGTATATCCACTTTGGAGATTATCAGGGAGCATTTACTAAAGTTGAATAGATACATACTTTATGACCCAACAGTTCCACCTAAGAAACAAGTACATCTGTCTACCAAAAACCTTAAACAAAAGTGTTCATAGATGCTTTATTCATGGTAACCCAAACCTGAAAAGAATCCAATTGTCTATCCACAGAATAAATTGTTGTCTATCAGATAGGATAGTACACACTAATAAAAAGTCATAAATTACTGATAACCTGGATAAATCTCACAGATGTAAATTGGGGAGAATCCAGACACAGGAGTGCATTTTATATGATTTTGTTCCTTATAATTTCAAGAACAGGCTAATTTATAAAGCAGGTATGGTGGCTCCCATCCGTAATCCCAGCTAGTCAGGAGGCTAAGACAGGAGATTTCAACTTCAAAGCCAGCATGGACAATTTAGGGAGACCTGTCTCAAAATCAAGTATGAAAAGGGCTGGGGATGTAGCTCAGTGGTTGAGTGCTTCCCAGTATATGTGAGGCTCAGGGTTTGATCCCCCATATCACACATACATGTGCACACACCTTTTGGGGGAGGTATTTAATGAGAAGGGGCACAATGGGAAATTTCTGGGATTGTGGAAAAGTTCTACATCTTGACCTGGGTTGTGGTTACATGGACTCACATTTGTAAAAAATTAATTGAGATATACTCTCTAGATTTGTGCAACTGGGCTAGGGTTGTGGCTTAGAGGTAAAGTGCTTGTCTAGCATGTGTGAGGCACTGAGTACTGAGTTTGGTCCTCCGCACCACATAAAAATAAATAAATAAAAATAAAGGTACTGTGTCCATCTACAACCATATATATATATATATTTTTTTTAAATAAAATTTAAAAAAAAATAAGGCTGGGGATGTGGCTAAGTGGTTCAGTGCCCCTGAGTTCAATCCTTAATAACCGCACCCCCCCCACAAAAAAAGATTTGTACAATATATTGTATGTGAATTATGTCAATTAACAAGGAATCAGGGTTCCCCCCCCCACAAAATAAGAGTAGTTTAATATGAAAACATAAAAATGATTTAATAAAAGAAACAAAAAATAGAATTCACTGTATAAACAGAACAGAGCAGAATAACCAATTAGTCCTCATAATAATAAAAAGCAGTTTTATCATCTGATATCCATTCATGATCAAAACTGTTAGTAAACTAAGAATGGACTTTTTTTCTTTCTAGTACTGGGGATCAAACCTAAGACCTCATGTATGTTAAGCAAGAACTCTACCACTGAGCGTATCCCCAGCTACTGGAGAGGGATTTTCTTAACTGAATAAAGATTACTTGTAAAAAACCTAAACAATATCATAATTTTTAACAGTGGAAATTTAGAAGCAATTCCTTTTAAATCAGGATCCAGTTGAAAATGGTTAAGAACAGCAATTCCACATACCTTTGTTTGGGAATCTGAGTGCAGAGTAAGATGAGGAATACACAGGAAGACAGCCCATTCTAACATCTGTCTTTCAGATTCACCTGGTTTCCTTCAGTTTAGAATTTCATAACTTTCATGTGTTACAAATATTTTACAAGTACACAATAAAAATTTTAAAAACTTGAACAATTTTTAAATCTCATTTCATTAGGCTGAAAGATGCCAGATTATAAGAGAGTACCTATTGAATGATTCCACTTATAAAAATTCTATAAAATGCAAATTGGTCTGCAGTAACAGAAAGCAGATCAGTATAATGGTTGCTTGGGGACAAGAGCAAGAGAATGCAAGGAAATTGTAGGCGGGGTAAGAGGGAGAAATTATAAAGAAGTAGAAGGATAAATCTGATCATTTTAGGCTGGTGTGGTGGTGCTCACCTGTAATCCCAGCAGCTTGGGGGAGGATTGAAAGTTTGAGGCCAGCCTCAGCATCTTAGCAGGCCCCTAAACAACTTAGCAAGACTCTGTCTCAAAAAAGTAAGTAGAGCTGGGCTGTAGCTTCGGGGTAAAGTCCCCAGTATAATAATAATAATAATAAAAAAAAGATTATCTTGATTGTGATGATAGTTTCACAGATGTATACATTATCAAACTGTACACTTTAAATATATGCAGTTTATTGTATATAAATTACACTTCGATAAAGCTGACTTAAAAAAAAAAGAATAGGTGCATTTACTTGCAATCAGAGTTTATCTTTCACTAGAGCATGTCTTAGATGTATCTGACATATAAACTGAACACAAACTGAACACAAAACCTATGCCACAAACTGAATAATGTAACAGAAGGCAAGTTATCTACTTTTGTTGGAAAACTTCCATTTTAGATCAAATGTTTTGAAAAAAGCAATTCTACTAGTTTTAACTTTTCTTAAAAAAAAAAATATTTCCCCTCTGGAAAGTAAAGGTTGATATCAGAGTAAAGTGCTCATACATTTTTTTGCTTCTTTTAGAATATCTTGGTATGGCAAAGGAATGGATCTAATTCTTTGAAAACCAAGATTCAAAAAACAAAACCAAGATTCCATGAGGAGACAATGCAAGACTGTCTTACTGAATGACTTGTTAATGGTCAATCATGGTTTCTGAGACAACACAGTTTGAATTCTGTTCAGAGCCAATAGTGGGCCTACATACTGGGGCAACATAAGATTTCCATTATTTTTGCATCTCAAAATAAAAGCCAGGAAATAATTTAAAAGCAAATGATGGTGTGTATAAATCTATTTTTAAGTTTCTTGTTACCCAGTCATGATTGAATAAAATCTGTAATAGAGGAGCCAAATTTTTACAGGTGCTTTATACTACATGCTTATATGACAACAAATTGAAAATAATGTCTTTATTCTATTATGATAAAATTCAAATTTAAAGAGAATAGGATATTTCAGCACATTTTAATTTTAAAAGTGAAAAAATTAAGGCTAAAAAGGGTCAGGACATAGATATAAAGTAATTCACATTGCAAAATGGGGTAGAAGTGAAAGAGGTAGAATGCAGGGGAGGTTGAGCATGTGGAAGAGTCTCAAGATTGCTTACAGAGTGAGAATTCCAGAGTCAGGATGGAGTTCCAGAAGCAAGTGGAAAAACCCTGGAATTACTGAATAGGAGAGGTGACAGGGAATTCCTGGAGAACAATATGGCAAGCAACAGAGAAGGCCCAGCAAGCCTGGACAGCTCACATTGTTTTTATCCTGCAAATCAACCCAGGTGCACACTACTCTCTAGCAACAGTCAGAACCTCCAGAATTAAAGGTGCAAAAGAGTCTGGACACAAGAAAGGGTTTTGAGAAAGAAAGGCATAAAGCAGCGGCAAGGGGCTGGGAAAAGTAGATGCAGTTGAAGGGCTAGTCCAGGATGGGTTTTGCTAAGGAAAAAAACTTCTTTTTCTGCAAAGAAAATTATCTATTCATATCTCTTTAAAAAATTTATTTTTGTTACGTGCCCTTTGTTTGTTTATGCCAACGAAATTCAAAAGTATTTGTTTCAGGCACTGGGTTGGTACCAAGACTGCTCTTCTAAAGGGTTTTATCAACTTGGGTTGCCTGTACCTGTTCCTCAGCACCAATGTGTTAATCACTTCCTTTTGCTTCCATTTAGTCTAGTAGATTGCTAGCCAGAATCAACAATTTTATGATCTACTATTTATCTCCTTTTGTGTTAGACATTAACATCCTTTTCAAAGGATTCATTAATAAGAATGGGAAGTGCAAGAATCATGTGCCATGCCCTCCCTCCATTCTACTTATTTAAGGGATCTTCATTTTTTTCTGCCACTACATCACTCATTAGCCCACTGCCATGTTCCATCCTGGACGCCTCCTGCCACTTCAGCCCAACATTCCACTGCTGATGCTCTTTGTAGGATCAGAATCCAAGGGTCAGGATCACTTGTCAAAGCTGAACTGCTGTACCTCTCTCTGCTTTTCTTAATTTCCACGTGGAGTTCAGCAAACCCTCTACACTACTACTCTGGTCCCGCAACCATGTTGGATTTCTTCTTTTGATTCCCACAACCAAAAGTTGGTCTTCATTTAATTTGTTCCCACTGCACAATACATCAAGTAAATAGTGAGTTTCTAACTGGTCTCCCACTTGGATTTGGGAGGTTCTGCTTTAGTTCTAAACACTTACTGAGTGCCACCATGGGCTAAGAATTATGCCAGATAAAGTTATCTACCTCCAGGGATAGATGAATATTGAATATATACATGATTACATGCAACTGGGAAATATAGATAAGAATTAGCCAGATCCAAAATTTTAGCCCTTGGTTTTTCTCAGGCCCAAAGAGCTGCTGACAATAAGAGACCTCTCCAAAATCTTTGCTAAATTTATGTGTTTTAGTAAAGATAGACATGAATGTGTTAGACAGCAGAAGAGCACATTCAGTGATTTCTAAATAGTGTGGCCAAATTTCCAATATCAGAGAAAGTGAAAGGCAACCTGACCAACTCTTAAGACCGTGGTTTGGGAGGCCCACTCCCTTTATACAGAATATGTCACTCTGTCCTTCCATGCCTTTATTGGTGACAGCAATGGACAAGAACAATGCCAGGCCCAACACCTGGGGTGCCAAGCAGGCCCTGCAGGGCTCCTGGCACATCCAGCCCCCAGCCCAACATCCAATCTACCCAGGCCATGTTCCCGAATGGGCATGTCCCCGTCTGTCCAGTTTGTATGTGTGGATCAGTCTGTCTGAGTGCCTGAGCCGTTGCCTACAGGGTCCCACCATCCTTGGCACATGGTAGGGGCTGTTGGGAACACAACGTGGCATTCCCCGGTGGACCACTGGGCCTCGGTGCTGACCATGGGAGACAGGGCCAGGGACTGGAGGTGGCAGGGGGCCAGGCACAAAGTTCACTCCAGGGCCACATCCTACAAAAGAACCAGCTGTCAGAGTGGGCTTCTGACCAGGGTGAGCAAAGCTCTGCCTTCAGGCAGCTCTGGTCTGCTAGGGTGATTTCTCTTGGCTTTGGTTTCCTCATTTGCAAAATGGGGATACCACTTCTCCTACCTCCAATGGGTAAATTATGATAATCAATGAACTGATTAAAGAGTCTGTAGGTACTATTCCAAATTGAGGGACTACTGTCACCAAACTCAATCCTGGGGGCAAAAGGAGTACCCAACTCCTCTCGGCTTACCTGGGTACAGCAGGCTGGGCTGGGGGAGGTACAAAGGGAGACTGGGAGAGGTGTTAAGGGGGGTCACAGAGGCACCTACCTAGGTTGGGTGGCATCGAGAAGTCCTCCATTGGATTGTAATTGAAGAATTCATGGGGTGGAAAGGGCTGGCCTGGGAAAAAAGGGGCATCCTGGGGCAGGGGTGGGAACAAGGGAGGTGGTGAGGGCTGAGGAAGAGGATAAGGAAAAGACATGGGAGGGGGTAAAGGAGAGGGTGGGGGTGGAGGCAAGGCCAGCTGCTCCCCGAAGTCTGGGGACTGCCTATGGCTTCCCTGGAATGGATGATCCATCTCTGGCCAGTCCTCAATCCACGGGTCTAGGAATGGGATGATTGTTTTAGAAAGGCCTGAGAAGCCAGACTGCCCTGAACTCTGGTTAGCCACACTTCCAGAGTTCTTCTCTATTCTCTCAGAGAACAGGGCTACCAGGCTGGAGTACCATGTACCTTCCACCTAGTTTTCCTCATTCTCTCACATTTTAGGCCAAGCTCAAGATATGCTCCTTTTTTCTTGCTTCACATTTCCCACTCTTCTGACTCCATCCTTCCCTCCCACACCTATTTCCTGTGCTTGCTCAATTCCTGAATCTTTAGCTTTTTCCTCTCCCCAACTCCTTCCCACAGACCAATAAATAAGCCAAATATAAAGATCTTGTTCTCCCTTCTCCCATTGGCCCCCCTTTCCTTACAAAGTTCTACAAGGACCATTTTGTCCCATTTCCATGCCCTCATCAATTGCTCACCATCTCTTTGGACCCTACTCCATGCCTTCAATGCATTTCCTACTAAAGGCAACCACTCATGGACATATTTAACCAATGGTCAACAGCCTCTGTCTTCCTTGAAAGTGCCTCTCTATCTTCACCTCCTTGTGTCTGCCATCAGTCCCTCTTTCCTGCCAATCTGAAGTGTGAGTACTGTTCTGCTTTCTTCTTCATGGTTCATACTCATACCCTCTACTTCTTGCCTGGTATCTAAATACAAATCCCAGGTATTTCCACAGTACCTCAGACAGATCTGCCCTAATCAAACTCATCAACTCATCCTTCCACCTCAAATCAATTCTTCCATTGAATGTCCTTAATTACTGTAGCTTCAAATTAGATTCAGAAGACCCAAGACACCACAAATTAGCCTTAAAACCTTTTCTTTGCTGGGATCAACTCTGTCATCTATAAAACAATAAAAGTCCTAATTCACCTCCCCGATGGATGCTCCAACTCCTGGCTACTAAGTTCTGGAGATCTGCCCGTATGATATTCCCAGCCTCTCTGTGTCCCCCACCCTTGTGCTGAGACAGTTTCTAACATAACTTATGCCTCCTATTCAACAAACACTGTCCTCTTGGAACTGTGTACAGAGTGACTATGCTAGACCCTGGGATGAAAGGGGTGAATTGTGAACAAGTGAGGCAGGAAACTAGTCTTTTGAAGACAGGATGGAGGGGAAAGGCAGACACAGAAACAATCAGCCATGATGCCCCAGGTGTGAAGAGGCAGGGACTGGGAGGCTAACAAGGAAACAAATGTTTTGCAGTGTAGAATGTTATGGCTTAGATGTGATGGGAACAGTACCCCAGAACAAGCAGGAGGGGTAGAACCCTCAGAAGCCTGTGCTAGTAATGAGTGATAGGGCCAAGGACAGCAGTTCTAAGCTGCAACCAATGACACTGGGACCCTGAGGCTGAGATGAGCCAACAGGATCTTGTCCACTGAACCCATTCCTGTGAGAATAACCTGCATCATGTCTCTGCTCAGCAGTCTTACAGCTGACTGCTCCCCCTGGTCCTCTTGCCTCTGCCACACTGCCTCGACTACCCTTCCTCCATTTCTATCTTTCCATACTCCACACCTGTGCCTAGCTAAAAGTACACCCATTTTTTTCCCTGTTCACCTGTTGAGTAGAATTTTTTGACACCTGGCCTAATGCAATAACCAATGCTTGCATAAGCTCACTCATGTAAACAGAGGAACTACACAATTGGACTGTAAAGAACTGGACTCAGACTAAAATGTTGTTCCTATGAGCTAACCCTCCACAGAGGATGATGAAGGCACACTCAGGAGCCATGACAGTCCTTCAGAGACCCCAACTCTCTACCTCTGTTCCGTTCCTTTCTTGAGTCCTATGTTCTGACAGCCCTACCTGCATCACTACCCAGCCCCTCTGTGGTAGGGCTCACCAGGGGGACGGTCACGCTTGGGCAGTTCCACACCCCAGGCATCAGCCACATGGGTCAGAAGCAGATGTGAGAGGTGGCGGTGTGCATGCTGGTCCCAATGGACACCGTCTCGATGGCGGTGCCGTACTGCATGCCGGAAATGAAAGTGGAGGTCCAGGACATCGAAGCAATGGTCCCCGGCCAGTGTAGCGCTGTAGAAGTTGCCCTCAACTACATCCCGTCGTAGAGTGCCCGCCAGTGGCTGAAGCTGAGAGAGAAAGTGCAGCCTCTATGAGGGTCCCCTATCTATCAGCTAGTTTTTCATCCCCTGTCCAGAAAGGCCTCAGTTACTTGCCTCTGGCAAAAGAAAACCCCCAGTGATGCGTTTGCCTAGGGGCATTGCCATGTTCCACACCAGCAAACAGGAGTCTGGCAACACTTGGTCCATGCGCACAAACACTCGTTCCAGGTTCTCTCGGTAGCTTTCCATTGAGCAACGGCCATACCTATTACATAACATAAAGGGTGGGCAAGGAGCACAGGGGAAGAGCCATACCTCCACCTCCAACCTGTATTTACCTCTCCCCTGCCCCAACCTGGAGAGATCCCAGAGGCAGGAGTTGATGATCACCAAGTCGGGGGCAGGCCCATATGTCAGCTCCTCCAGGACGTCCTCAAGGTACTCAGAGTAAACGCGGGTGAGGAAGTAGAAGCGTACAAGGTGGTGGCCAGAACCCGAGCAGAACTGGCGGACCTCGCGATACTGTGTCCCGTTGTGCAGCTCACCCAGTTGGCCCCCAGCCACCAGCTGGTCCTGTTCAAAGCTCAGCTCCCCCTGCCCACCCCCCAACCCTGCTGGTCAGACCCATGCCAGGGAGGTGGACCCTGCCAGGCCAGGGTCTGCACCCACCCACCACTGGCATAGCTGCAAAGCCTCCCTCACCTTGGCTTTCAACTGGGCAGCTGTGAGCAGTGAGTCTTTCTGGAGCAGAAGCACCAGGTCCTTATACACAGCTCTCTGGACTGCAGGGAGACAGTGATTCCCAAGGCTGAGGCAGACCTTGCCCCATCCCAGCTCTTCCCAAGTCTAAGCCTCCCATCTTCCCAGGGCTGGGCTGCCCAACACCAGCTCCATGGAATATTCACTTAGGTACAGGAAAAAAGGGAAGATTTAAAAGCCCTGGCACTGCCTGTTCTTTCTATTTGTGCCCCTCTCTGTCAAAGTAGAATATTTGACCCTAGATCACCTGGCAAAGTCAAATTGGTCAAGTCCCCCAGGAGACACATGATACAGCCCATAGCTCCTTTTGGGGAGATCATGGGAGACTGTGAGGGAGAGAAAAATGCTAAGCAAGGATGGGCAAAAAGTGCACAAGTTACATGTCAAGACACCTGTGGAAGATGTGTAGGGAATTAAAAAGGGGGGGGCATCTATTTAACTAGAACAGACTAGGGGGCAGAGAGACCTGAGATGGAGGCAAAAGGTGCAAACATAGAAACAGGTTGCAGATGCAGGTTTGGGACGCGTCATTTTAGAGGGGGCACTCACTGGAGTCCCCCAAGATGACCACGAACTTGTTGTGTAGCAGCTGCTGGACTTCTGAGGCCTGGAAGTGGACCATGGCGCTTCGCAGCGGGCGGTGCGGCACCTCGTTTTCCAGACAGAAGACCATGCCGCCACCGACAACGACGGGCTGCAGAGAGAGGCCACTAAGCCGCTCGAGGGCGGGGACATGGAGCAGGTCGGCCCCAGGGCCCGCCCTGGGATAAACGAGGCCTGCGCCA
>NW_026000026.1:28504326-28532241 GCF_001458135.2 Marmota marmota marmota
CAGTGGTGATGGCCGCAGAGGCGGCCTCGTCACGTGACCCGGACGGGCGGAAGCGGAAGTGCCGGCCTGGAGCCCGCGCTAGGTGGCTGTCCTAACATTGCCCAGCCGCTGTCTGCACCAGCCATGGACTGCTACACCGCGAACTGGAACCCGCTCGGGGACTCTGCCTTTTACCGGTGAGCCGCCCCGCCCTCCTGCCTACAGCCCGGCTTACCTCGCTCGCCCGCCCGCCGGCTCGGGTCTCCGGGTAGAGCCGGCGGCGTTCGCCCCTGTCACTATGGGCGCTGGGGTCCGCCCCGCGCCGGCTCTCCCTGTCAGTCAGTTAGGGACTTAATGCACCGCTGCCTCTGGGCAGGGAGCCGGGCCTGCTTCAGAGAAACGACCGAGATGAGCGGTTGCCACTCCCAAGTTTAGGTCTGTCAGCCTCCGGAAGGATGCTCAGATCTCGTTGAAGGAGGCCGCCCGCGGTGACAGCGAGTACCCAGTCTCCTGCTGGAAAGTGCTGCTGAAGTCAGACCACAGGGGCGCTCGGAGGGGGGCGGGATCGCACGGCGGGCGGGGTGTCTGTGCTGACCAAGGCAGGGAGTAGGGGGCGAGTTGTCAGTGAATCCTGGAACAGCGCAAGTGAGGACCCCCTGGTCCGGGGTAGCCTTCCCGCGGGAGTCCTAAACCAGGGATTTTCGTTAACTTGTAAAACATCGTTAGCCTGATCAGGATTTTTCAACAACTTCCCTTTGTAAACTAAAATACAGTCTATGTGTATGTCGGCCCGTATTTGTGTCTTCAACCTCATCTGTTGCTCTCTTATCCAAAGCTTGTGTTCCAGTTGCACAGAATTTCAGGGCCCCAACATACAGTGATATTTTATGGCTTTCTATGTTTGTATCAGCCTACAGTTCTTTCTGTGGGCATTGCCATTTCCCTCTTTAACTCACTGAAGAATTCTTGCTCATCTTTCAGGACTTAGTTCAAGAGTTCTTTCTAGAACCTTCCTTCGCCCTGTCCCGATTGAAATCCTTTAGGCTTCACAGGGCCTGGTGCTAAGATCTGTTATATGTGATACAGTAGGGCAATATTTGTGTGAGTTCCTTTTGCTAAACCAAGCCCTTTGAGGGCTGATATCATGTTTCTTGCATTTCTTTATCTCCAGTGCATGTTTAGAAGTGTCTTCTGTGTAACAGTTTTCCAATTAAATTTTTAAAGAATAATTTTAGAGTTGGGAATATAAATCAGTGGAAGAGCCCTTGCCTTTAGGGAGACCCTGGATTTGATCCCCAGCACTGGGTGGGGGGGAAGATATCATATGAATTACAATTAAAAGATCGCAAAGACATTGCATCAGGATATTTTTTCAATAGAAGATATTCATTTCTGCTGATGAAACTACTATTCTTACTCATGTATTCAAACTTTTAAATGTAATTTTTGATTTGCAACATGATACACTTCCTAGTTAAATGCCTGGTAACAATTTTTAGAGATCTGTTGCATTTATTCATGATAATTCTCATGAAATATGCCTATACAGTATGAAAAAATTGCAAAAGTTTACTTAAAATCAGTAGGAAATACTAATGATTTTATGTGTTTCAGTAGAGAAGAGATACCAGCTGACAAAGTTAGCATATCATTTAGTGTTCACTCACCACCTAGTTAACACAGCATTCACTTTTTAAAATATTAATTTGTAGTATTCTTGAAAATACATATTGCCTGCCCAGGTCTGTTGAATCAAAGACAAAAGACAATGTCCTCATTACCACTGAGCTCCTGTTTAGACCACTAAAGTTTTTTTAAAAAATCTAAGTCTTGAGTGCATACCATTGACCTGGAGCTGGTTGGCCAATCTCCCCTTACCTGTTCTGTACTGCCAGAAAGGATTAAGGGTCTTAATCTTGCTGTAGAGAACATGTTCTAAGTTGCTAACAGATATTTAAACTTTCTTATCTACTAGACGCTATCCTGAGTACTTGTGTGTTGATTTGCTTAACCTTAACAACTTCATAATGTAGGCATCATGATTAGCCCCATCCTTTTGATGAAGAAGCTGAGGGTCACAGAGGCCAGGTTACAGTAGACCAGGTTATGTAGCTAGTAAGTGGTAGAAACAGGATTTAGACCCAAATGGTCTAGTTCTAGACTCTGCGCTAAAGCATAAGAATTGTTTTGTTTTTTTTTAAACAGGAAAATATAAGAACATGTTCTAGTTTCAGTACTGAAAATGCTTTAAGTAAAGGTTCTTTATTTTCTTCATATTTGTACAATCCTAGGACATATTTGTATTCTAGTACGTGAATTGAATGATAAGCAGGTGGGAGACATTGCATTTTGAGTCCTACTGGCAGGACAGGATTCTTCTGCACTAGAGGTAGTATTCTGGAAATTCTGAAATTGGGGAAGGCAAAGAGAGAAAATGGTGACCAGGTCTTATGGGACTCTAAATCTAGACTTTTTTAGTTCTGGGAATTGAATCCAGGAGGCACTGAGCTATATCCCCAGTCCTTTTTTTTATGTTTTATTTTGAGACAGGGTCTCACTAAGTTGGTTAGGGCCTTACTAGATTACTGAAGCTGTCTTTGAACTTGCAGTCCTCCTGCCTCAGCCTCCTGAGTTGCTGGGATTACAGGCATGCACCACTATGCCTGGCAGAAGTCTAGCCTTTTTATCCTAAAAATACAACTTGAGCTATTGCCATTATTTAATTTGACCCAGCCTTTGCTAGTTTGAACTTGTATTGACCAATACAACAGACATGTACTCTTCCTGTTCTCATAGGGCTAACAGTCACAGGGCAAGACCATTAATAACCATTAGGTATTTGTTTGGTCTTAGTCACTATGAAGGATAATCACTGAGGTGTAGGAGCACATACCTTAAGAAAGCATATAAACTGGGTATGGTGGCACACATCTGTAATCCCAAATACTCGGGAGGCTGAATCAGGAGGATTGTAAGTTTGAGGCAAGTCTCAGTAACTTAGTGAGACATTTCTCAAAATAAAAAGGTCTGGGAACATAGCTCATTGGTATGTGTCCCTGGATTTAATTCCAATATAAAAAATGAGAGAGATGAAGAGAGTGATTGGGAGTGGGGGAAGATAAAGAAGACTTTTCAAAAAAAAATATTTCTTTTTTAGTTTTAAGTGGATACAATATCTTTATTTTATTTTTATGTGGTGCTGAGGATTGAACCCAGTTCCTCACATGTGCTGGGCGAGCACTCTACCACTTGAACCACAACCCCAGCCCCCAAGAAGACTTTTTTAAAAGAAAGAATAATGTCCCATCCAAGAGATAAGTAGACTTAAGTGCAGGGGGAGGGTTAAAGAAGAGCATATACAAAGGTCCTGAGGTAGGAAGGTCTGAAACACTCCCAGTGACCTAAAAAGCCAGTGGGATTGGAGTGCTACAGGCAACAGGCAAGACAAAAGCTGAGGTTGATGTCCTTCTTTTAGGAGTCACACTCTACAGGAACTTATAGACCATCTTATTTGAAAAACATGAGAAATTTAAATTAAGGAAAAGATTAACATGAATGGATTTGCACCGCTTGGGGATTGTTGTGTGTTTTAAGTTCCTTCTGGAGGCAGAAGATGGAAGTAATTGGAAGAATGGAAGCAAAAGAGACTGAGTAAGGAGCCTAGGGAGAAGTTGTGGGTGGTGAGCACTGGGTTAGTGATGGTAGGTGTGGAAGGGGCCTGAGCAATTTAGTTGGTGAAACAGAAGGAGGTTGTAATGACTGCACTTGGGAGGGAGGAGGAAAAACAAGGAATCAAGGATGACTTTGAGTTTTGGCTTCAAATCATGAAAAAGGAAAAGTGAGTTTGGCAGAGAAGAGAGTGAGCACATTGACTTTCAAGCTTTTCAGAAACATTCTTATGGTAAAAGAAAGGATTATGAATCCCTGATGTTCTTAGAAGAGAGGAAGACTGTTTTAGTACTATACTTGTGTTTTTGTTTTGCTTTTTTGCTAATATAAACAAATGTTTTAAAAATTGGGTTAAATACACATAATATAAATTTATCATCCTATTTTTTAATGTATTCAGTATGGTTAAGTATATTCACAGTGTTGTACCACCAATTTTCAAAACCTTTTCATCTTGTAAAACTGAAATTCTGTACCCATCAATGGCAACTCCTCACTTTCCCCTCCCCCAGCCAGTGGCAGCCATCATTCTATTTTCTGTCTCTATGAATTTGATTGCTCTAAGTACCTAATAGTAAGCAGAATCATATAACATTTGTCTTTTTGTGACTGGCTTACATAATGTCTTCAAGGTTCATTGCCATTATAGCATGTCATAATTTCCTTCTTCTTTTTTTATATTTTGTATTGGGGATTGAATCAAGGGGTGCTTTACTACTGAGCTACATCCCCAGCCCTTTTTATTTTTTATTTTGAGACAGAGTCTTGCTGAGTTGCTGAGGCTGGCCTTCAATTTATGATTCTCCTGCCTCAGTCTCCCAGGTTGCTGGGGTTACAGATCTGTGCTACCACACCTGGCATTTAGCCATATTTTAAGGCTAAATAATATCCCATCATATGTATATACCATAATTTGCTTTTCAGTTCTTCAGTCAAGAGGCACTTGGATTGTTCTCACCTCTTGGCTATTGAGAATAATGCTGGCATAAACATGGTGTACAAATACCTTTATAGTAGGGCTAGAGTTGTAACTCAGTGATACAGTGCATGCTTAGCATGCATAAGGCCCTGGGTTGGGTCCTTAGTACCCAACAACAACAAAACCTTTTTGAGACAGGTTGGAGGAATGGGATTTCAGGGGTGACAATGGGTTCTCTTTAGGGACTAGGGATTTGGGGATTATTGGGTTTTCCTAAATCAAGATCTGATGTGCTTCTCTCTCCCCAGGGCTTTGATACTCCAGCCTGTTTCACAAAGGGGCTCTTGTCACATCATGGTGCACCATGATGCTCCAGCAGTTCAACTGCATTGCCATAGGGATTTCTTTACTGTTTCTTGCAGGAGCTAGAATTGAGGCTGCCAGGACAGTCGGTATAATAGTTTTCTAATGTAAGAATCCAGGGTTCATTTCCGCTGCTCAGAAGATTTCCATTTCTGAGACCTGGAAATGGAGGAGAAAGATGTAGCTGGCCTTTCCATTTGAGGGTACAGCTTGTCCTCACCCTTAGGCTTTTCTGAGAGGCTGCCCTTCACTCTCCCCTTCCACATCCACAGCATCCTTGCAGCACAGCTTGAGTCACCTCACTGAGAAGCCTACTGTAGCTTGAAGACTTTGAGAGGTGATTTGCCTTGTTGCTCTTTGCTCCCTGACCCTTTCTTCTGTACCTCTTTCAGGGCTCCTTTATGCCTGGCTCTGCCTCTTTCATACTTGGTCTATTATTGCCAGTTTCTTAGACCACATCTGATTGGAGGTTTTGGCCCATGGCTTCTGGAGATCCCAACTTTTGCCAACTTTCAGGGTGACTTAAATGGCCACTGTCTTCACAGTGATTTTATCCACTTCAGCCACTCTCTCCCCCAGTCCCGCTCAACCCTGGTGCTCATCCAAAACTGCTCTACCTCAGAAGTGTTAAATTCACAGCCTCCTCTTGGACCATAGACTCCTGTCTGAATGGATACTCTGAAACCTCCTGGTTCACCTGCCCTTTAACCTCAGTGGGTCCCCATCCATGGAGCTCTCTTTTGTCTTGGTGTCCACATGCAGAGCCCCTTCTATAGATGTTTCCTTCCCTGTCCAGCTAGCTGGACAGCCATGGGCAGTCACTTCTTTTTCTTGCCTTTTCCCTAACAATCTTGTTCCTTTGCCCTTTGGTTGCACTTGATTGGCACAGGACCACCTCCCTGTGCACCAGTCTCTCACCATCTCTACCTGCACCTGGCTGCAGGGTCACCCAACAGCTAGGTTGGGACTACTACAGTTCCGCTGCCACAGCTTTAGCTTGATGGAGTCATTCTACACTCACTCACCTCAGGACTCTACTTGTAAATGATTACACTATGAAATACTTGTGAGTAATTAAAATACTTGGGGAATATTAAAAATTGAAATCTCCTTGCTATCCCCTCCCAATAGCTGACTTCATCTCATGTTTCCCAGAGAACTGGAAGTTATGGCATGGAAGCCTAGGCTTCCCCTGACCAAACCTGCTCTTCCCTAACCAAAGGAAAGGTGCCCCTGTTCAGCCACATCCCTGGCTCCCTGCCTTCTTAGACATCATGTGCCGATCCCCTGTCCTCACTTAGCCACAGTGTTTCTCCAGCTATCGTCCAGGGCCCCTTGCATCAAGATCACCTGAGATGTTAGCTACGTGCAGGTTCCTAGGGCAGATGCCATAGTATCTGGGGCGAGTCATAAGAATTTGATCTATATTTTCAAGGCTACAGCTCTGTGTTGTTTTCCACCATCTCTGTCCCAGTGTTCCCTATTAGATTCAAGCATACTTAAATCTCCCATCCTTCCTAACCTATAGGTCCTTCCTCACCCCTCTTTCTCTCCCTGTGTCCCGCTGAAGTCCTGACTGAAGACCCCATCTGTACTTACTTCCCTTTTCTCTCTTCTCACTGACCAATTACTCTGGCCTGAACACCATGTTCTCAGTGATATTCTTCACTGCAGTTAACATACCCCAGTCTTCATCTGAGCTTAAATCTAGAGCATCGTTCAGGGCTGACCAGTGGGAAGCAAGAAGCAGCCCTTGTGGGCACAAATGGGTTACTGGTGAGCCATAGCTGGTGGCTAGTCTGGAAGTTAAAGCAGCACTGGAAGCATTCAGAGCTGCGGGTAGGTAGACCCCCATCCCGGCCAACACTGTGAGCTCATCAAGGGATTGTGTATTCTGGGCACATTATTGGGGCAGAGAACCACCAGGTGTCCCCAAACCCACAGTGCCCACAGACCACGGAGCTGCTGGAAGCAGCAGGAGAGCCCTTTCCTCCTGCAGTGTCCTTTTGGCGCCCTCTATTGAGAAAGCTTAACATTCAGCTCACTTCAGATCAAGTACTGAAGGGTGAATTTGGAGCAGAGAGGCAATAACTTGATAACTGGCCCATTTGACTTCTTAGCTTTCTCAGGAAGCCTTCTGCACACCTATGAATTCCTTTACAATAACAAAACAATCATTTCTGGCTTAATAAGATACTATTATCCTTACAAGTAGAACTATTCTTTCACAAAATGAGAAGAGAACAATCTTAAGTTATTATCCATTATTGAATCCATTAGTTCTCACATTGAGACCCACTATCCCACTGAAAATATTCTGTTATAAAAACTAAATTGTTCTGGGTAAGGTGGCATACACCTAAAATCCCAGTGACTCTGGAGGCTGAGTCAGGAGGATCGCAAGTTGAGACCAGCCCTAAGCTTGCTCAAAATAAAAATAACAAAAATAAAATTGATCTCAAAAGTAGAAAGAATTGAGGATGTTGCTCAGTGATTAAGTGCCCCTGGGTTTAAACCCTGATATAAAAAAAAATCCCCCCAAAACTAAATTGTAATGTTAACCTCTAGTAATTTGTATATAAAATAAAAATGGGAAGTAGAAGATAATGGCTAGTATATAAATATAAGCACATTGATGTAATAAGCATAGAGAAAATAGGGAAAAACGATTCCAGTCTTCATTTCTATAATTGCTTACGAGGTCATAGTTGATATCTGTAGCTTCCTTCTTCAGCTGCCCACCCCCTACTTCCCTTGCCCTCAGCCAGAACCTCCATTGCTCTAGTTGTTTACCTCGTGGAGTCATCCAAGCCTTCATTCCTCACCCAGTCTATTTTTGGTTTTGTTACTGAAGTTTTTCATTGAGCTTTACTGTTGGGTATGGAAACACTAAGAGCCCCCCCCCCCCAGGACTCCCTGGATTTTAGGCAGTCCTTCTTGCCTCCATTATGTAGCAACAACTTGATTTTACTCTTTGTAATCAGAACAATCACTTTACCTAGTAAATCAACCTCATATTTTATGCCACTGTTGACTCAGTGGCATAGGACCCCAAGATGGCAAGATGATACTCTCTATCTTCTAATTCAATAAATCCATCATTGTGTTTCATTCTCCTCTTGGAGACTCAGCTTTATAAGCCATTGGATCTCAAAGTTCTGGGACTGGAAGCAACATTTTTATAAGATGGTTATTAGGTGTGATAGTGAAAGGAGCCACTCCCACTTCTACCCCTGGATTCCAGGTCCCATGTATTCTGTCTATGGGGAAGGTAATACCTAATAGTCTCTGATTCACAGCATAAGCTGCATCCTAAAAGACAGACCCTCATCTTTTTAAAGGGTGCTGGCTCCCAATTGGGTTTGCAACTGATTCAAAAAATTTTGGCCAGCCCTTTGTGGGTGATGGGATATATGGTAAGACCAGTTGGTTCCATGGCCCTAAGCCCACTGTTGCACTTTCCTTGCTGTGGAATGAAGTTCTTGATTAGATGCAGTGCTTTGCAGAATGCCATAAGGGTGAATAAAGCATTCTGTGAATCTACAGATGGTGGGTGCTGGCAAACACATTAGAGGCAAGAAAGGCAAATCCGATTTGTCCTTCCATAATGGAAGAAGCCCAATGTAATCAACTTGCAGGCTGGCCTCCTGAGAATGGTGCCAAACTGGGGCCCTATATTAGGCACTCACTCAGGATTGTTAACCTGGTCAGCTTTAGATAGGGAAGCTTCCAAGACCTCTACCTCAAGTAGAAAATAAATAAAAAATAAAACATAAAATTTAATTGTGTGGGTTGCTGAATTATAACAGTGGAATTCAACAACAAGCCATTTCTCACGTGTAGGTTAAGGCACTGATCAAAACAATGGATTCCTGAAACTTGAACAGGGACTTTTGATCAGACCCAGAGGAAACTGACAATCTTGGAACCCCTGTCACTCCAAGCCTCCCTTAGCAGGAAAAGTAGCTTGCCTTCCCATCTCTGTAGAGATTAGCCTTCCTTGGCTTGAAAACCCTATGATTACCTTATTCAAGAATGGCAAACTTGGAAGGGGAAAGCTTTCTCCAGACTGGCACACCATTTGTGCCAGCGTCATTTTCTCTTTGTAAATGTTCATGTGAACTCATAATAATCCATCCCATACCAGAGTCCTTGTAGTCATCATTAATGCCACACGTTTAAATATGGAAGCCATTCCCAAAGCATGTGCTTCAGTTGGCACCTCATCAGAGTAAACTTCAGGCTTGGTTAATTGTGATGCCACAGCATATGATAGGTTTCTGTCATCCATTTCCCTTTGGCAAAGAGCTCAACACCAAACCAATTCCCAAATTCCCTCTTTAGGGGTTTTTCTCCTGGGGCCATTCCCTATACCAAGTCTGTATCTATCTGGATCCAGCCAGGAGATTTAAATTGGAAAAGTTAATATAAAGAATTAGTAATCTATGACATATAAGTATATATAAAATATATAAGAAAATCTTATATGGTATCTTAGGGATGAGGGAGAGTACCCCAAGAATGGCAAACACGGGAAGAGAAGCCTCTCTCTAGACTGGGGTTCAGACCTTGTTGGAGAAAATATGGTTGCAGCCCACTGGATGCTGGTTGTACCAGACTAGAGCTGACTTATAGTATTGGGGAACCAAGAGGTAACTCTCTAAGGTGCAAGGGGTAGGGGATGCAGGGAAACCATAGCTGGAAGCCCCAGAATGTGCATGTGCAACCAGAGGTGGGTTCCTGTGACTGGACTACATGGCATCCATAGGTAAAGATGTACAATTGTGCAAAGGGAGTCAATGGAAAATGTGATAGGGTACAAGTGAGGCACAGCTAGTGACCAGGCGTCTTGGTATGCAAAGGAATCTGCTGCTTATCATGGGAAGGAAGCCCAAGGTGTGGTGTCTTCAGAGAGCCAGGAGTTGATCTAGGCATGGTTTTCCAGATGCATAGGGGGCCTAACACCACCAGGTGTCCTCACACCCTGCCTGCTGGCCTATTCATGGCTTTCCCGAACTCTTCTACTGGGAAAGCTTAACATTGTGTTCACTGTATGGTTGAAAATTTTGAGAGTGCTGCCCATTATCATAGTACGTTATGAAGGGTGAATTTGGAACTGAAAGGCAATCAATTGATAACTGGCATGATAGCTCTATGTAAATATATATTTTTATCAGACTTTTCACCCAATGATTTAAAAAAAATTTTTTTTAGTTGTTGATAGACCTTTATTTTTTATTTATTTATACGCAGTGCTGAGAAGCAAACCCAGTGCCTCACACTACCGCTGAGCCATAGCCCCAGCCCCACACCCAATGATTTTAGTAACAAAATGTCAAAAGAAATGCATATGGGTTATAAAATTCAATATTTCAGAAATTAATAAAATATTTAGTACAAAAATAAACATTACTTCTATATGTCACTCCGTTTATCACCTTTCCAAGAGATAACTGCTTTTTCTGGCTTTGTTTGGAAGCCTCTGAGCATTTTTCTATATATTTGTACACAAACATGTTTATATTTAAATGTGTTTGTCAAAAACACATACTCAGTTTTTTATTACATAAATAGGCTTATATGGTCAACGTTGAGCTGCAGCTTACTCGTTTTACTTTCCACTGTATCTCAGAGATAAGTTCACATCACTAATGACAGGTCACCTTAATGATGGCTACATAGCATTCCCCAGAATGGGTGGGCCTATTATTGTTTATTTAACTAGTCCAATTTTGATGAACTTGTTTAAAAAAATACTTTTTAGTGTTGATGGACCTTTATTTTATTCATTTATTTATATACAGTGCTGAGAATTGAACCCAGTGCTTCACACATGTAAGGCAAGCACTCTACCACTGAGCCACAACCCCGGCCCCATTTTGATGAATTTTTAAAGAGAGTTTGCAAGGTTTAGGCTAAGTCAAAGGGTATTTGCATTTTAAAAGTCAAATAGATAGCACTTCATTTTCTTCTGTAAGAGCCAATCCATTTATACTTGAGTGTTCATTTCACACATCTTCAACAGTACTAGATTTTTTATTTGTTTCTTGTTTTGTTTTTTCCAATCAGATGACCAAAACATAAAAATAATTTGGAGCACACCTGTAATTCCAGCTACTTGGAGACTGAGGCAGGAGGATGGCAGGTTTGAGCGCAGCTTGGGCAATTTAGTGAGACACTGTCTCAAAAAGAGCTGTGGATGTAGCTCATTGGTGAAGCAATCCTGGGTCCAATCCCCAGTACTGCAAAAAAAAAAAAAAAAAAAAAAAAAGAGTAAATAAAAAGTAAAAAGACTGGGTCTGTGTAGTTCAGTGGCAGAGCACTAGCCTAGCCTGTGTGAGGCACTGGGTTCAATCCTTAGCACCACATAAAAATAAACAAAGAAAATAAAGACATGCTGTCCATCTACAACTATTAAAAAAAAAAATGAAAACTTGGGCCTGGGGTCGTAGCTCAGTGGTAGAGCGCTCGCCTAGCACTTGTGAGGCACTGAATTCAAGCCTCAGCACCACATAAGATAAATAAATAAAATAAAGGTTAAAAAAAATTTTTTTTAAAGTGAAAACTTAAAAAATTCTTTACCTAGTAATTAGATATGTCTTCATATCCTTTGACCATTTCTTTAGTGTGTTGTTTCTTTTTCTATTGATTTGTAAAGGAGGCCTTTTTTCTTCATACTAATCCTTTGTTATAAAACTTACACATCTTTTCATAGTGGTCACTAGGCTTTTATTTTATGTACTAAATTTTTTTTTTAAATTTCACTTATTTATTTTTATGTGGTGCTGAGGATCGAAACCAGGGTCTAGCACGTGCAAGGCGAGTGCTCTACCTCTAAGCCACAACCCTGGCCCATATACTAAATTTTAATATACAAATTTAAAATTTTTATGTCATAAATCTTGATAGTTTCTGAGTTGTATCTTGTTCTGAAAGACCTTTCCATAGCTCAACATTATAAAAGTATCAGCCTAGATTTTTTCAAATTTCTTATGTTCAGTTTTTATTTTTAGTTAAATTGTTTGTGTGTTGATTTTATGGTGTTGGGGATCAAACTCAGCCTTATGCATACTAGGAAAGCACCTACCACTGAGCTACACCTCCAAACCTTTTATGTTTAATTTTTAAATATTTTCACATAAAACAGTATGATAGAACTCCTGACCATTTTTCTTTTAGTATAATTTTTATTTTTAAAAATTAACTGAAGCCTTTTGAGAAAATTATTCCTTTTTCCATGTATCATACACATTTTTTTCCTCTTGACATATGTCTTTCTACTTTGTTTTAAAAAATGTATAAAGGTTTTCTAATGTTAATTATTTAATAAATAACTGTAAATGTGACTCTTGGTAGGGGGTTGCTGAGGGTGGAACCTGGGACCTTGAGCATGCTAGGCAGGCTCTCTTGTTATTGTGGTTTTTTTTCAAAATAAATCAACGTTCTGTTACTATCCCTGGCCTTATTTAACAATTCTGCCCCTCACCTGCAAGTAACCATTCATAAGAGATTGTTGTCTTTCCACCATTTCTTAGAAGCAAATGAATGTATATTATTTTTACTTTTTAAATTTTAATTTTAACCCATTTTTTAATTTTTCTTTGTGACTTGTATATTTTATATTATTGCTTAGAAATTGCTGTGGTGGCACATGCCTGCAACCCCAGCAACTCTGGAGGCTGAGGCAGGACGATGGCAAGTTTGAGGCCAGACTGGACAACTTAGTGAGACACTATCTCAAAAATAAAACATAGAAAAGGGCTGGGGATGTAGCTCAGGGGTAAAGTAACCTGGGTTCAATCCCCAGCACTAAATAAAAAATAAATTATTGCTACTTTGAGATAGTACAAATATTGAAGATCTTTTTTTCTTATATGGCATTTTTTTAACATTTAAATCTTGAAATCCATCTGGAAGGTATATTATCGTAAAGATTAAGTAACGAAATAACATTATTGAGAATCTTCCCATATGGTCTCATTTCAAATATCAATTTGTACCATTTTGAAATGCTATCTTTTTTATATGCTCAATTCCCAGGTTCTTTTCTGGATTCTGCTCTCTTACATTGATCTATTTATTTTTTCCTATGCCAAAACAATAGTTTTTTTTTTTCTTTTTTTTCACATCAGGCAGGAAATGTGCCATGTTGCAACAAGTTTAGAGGGAGTTATATCTCACGCAGTGGCATGAACAACCATGCTTATGAACTGAAAAGGATCCTAAACAATAGTTTTAATTAACTTCAGTTTATATAGTGTGCTTGAAATTTGGCATGTATCTGTTCTCATATTTTCAAAATGTTTTAAAATATTTTCTGGTATTTTCCTTCAGATGATCCTCCATATCATGAACTTTAGAACCAGTTTATGCATCTTCCACACACACACAAAAAAAAATTGTGAGGAAGGATTTTATCAGAATTCCTATGCATTTATAAAACATTTTGGAAAATTTCTCCATGTCTTTTATACCTTTGAGGAAACTTCTGTGTGATTTTGCAAAAATTTTCTTTAGTTTTATTCTTGGGTATCTTGAAATTGTATTTCTATGATTTTTAAAAGTTATATTTCTCTGTCTTTCTCTTTCTCTTCTGTAGTGAGAGAGAGAGAATCCAGGCCTCGCACATGTGAGGCAAGCACTCCACCACTGAGCCACATTCCCACCTTCAAATGTTACATTTCAAATGAGTCTTGCTATGGTATAAAAAATGTCTTTCTCTAGAAAATGGATTGATTTTTGTTGATCACTCTGTTGAGCTATCTTATGTTCCATAGGCTGCTTTGGATTTTTAAAGTAGATTGTCATATTATGTGCAAATACAGGTTGAGTATTCTTATCCAAAGTTTGGGACAAGAGGCATTTCAGATTTCAGAGTTCTTTGGATCTTAGCATATTTGCATGGATATAACAGTTGAGCATTCCTAATCTGGAAATCGAGAAACCCCAAATGCTCCAAAATCTGAAACAATGCTCAGAATGTTCCAGGATTTTAAAGCATTTTGCATTATGGGATTATGGGCACTCAACCTATAGTAATAATCTTGCTCTACCCATTTTTTTTCCTTAATTATTTTGTCTGGAACTCAAAGATATATGTCAAATGGTAGGTAATGGTGAGCATCTTCCTTATCATTAATGGGAAGGCTGCTGAAATGATACTAGCCAAAATGCCCTCCTTAAATACTGTCTCTCTTGACATCCTGGAATAGTGCCCATTCTTTCTTTGTCCTTTGGCTCTCCCCTTTTACCTACCTCCAAATATCAACGGCATGCTTCAAGTTACCTACTCCAACTTATTCGATACACACTTGGTGATTCATGCACATCTCAGATTGCAGTCATCTCATGCCTGCTCATGATTTTCTTACCTCCAATAAGCCAAGCATTCACAAATTGCCATCAATCCAGAACCCTCTCACCAGCCCAATCTCACAGAAGAGCTCCCCTTGGATTTCTTTGATGCTCTGGGACAGTTCATCATCACTCAGCATAGCTGGACCCATAGGTTTAAATCTCACAGCCTGATTCATTGTTAAGAACCAGAAATAGAATAAAGATTCCTTCCCCTGAGAGACTTTCTCTGAGGGTCTTATTTCCCACCTCACCCTAGTCCTGTCTCAGTTTGTGCCTTGGATATTAGTCATGAAACCTGCCTCAGGAGCTCTTACCAATCATGGATACTAGCCCCCAAAGTCACATCCTTCCTTTTTAATACCCTCTGCTCCCTCCTCTGTTGTTCCTAGGCAGGCATGTAGTCAATTTTTAGTCGTTATTCCTCTCTCTGCCTCTACTTTGTGAGGGAACTCTCCTTCCCCATGAAGGACAAATGGGGACTTTAAGGGTTCCTCTAGGGCTTATTCTATCCAGATGCAGGGTCGTGAGGAAGTTAATATCTGCTCATCTCTGTGGACAGGAAATATGAACTGTACAGCATGGACTGGGACCTGAAAGAGGAACTCAGGGACTGCCTGGTGGCTGCTGCACCCTATGGGGGCCCCATTGGTAAGTTGTCCTTCCCCTATTGCGTGCTCTGGGATCCTGGAATGAACTTGATTCCTGAGGGCCTTGCTGTCAGGTAGTTCTTTGCCAACTCACTCTGTTAAAATGCTTTTAGTTTTGGTTCTCCTAAGGTCAGCCTCACGGGTAGGCCTGAGACCCTGGTCCATGAGGCCTGCATGGGGCCTGAGAGTCTAGGACAGAAATCTCTTTTCAAACCACAGCGCTGCTGAGGAACCCCTGGAGGAAGGAGAAAGCTGCCAGCGTGCGACCAGTACTTGAGATTTACTCTGCTTCCGGTATGCCTCTGGCCAGCCTACTGGTGAGCATTCCAGACTGTCCCTGGGTCTGTGGGCTCGGCAGGGCTTCCTTATTCCAAGGATAGCCTCAGGAGTCTCTCTTTGCAGTGGAAGAGTGGACCTGTGGTGTCCCTGGGCTGGTCAGCTGAGGAGGAGTTGCTTTGTGTGCAGGAAGATGGTGCAGTGCTGGTTTATGGGCTTCATGGTGACTTCCGAAGACACTTCAGCATGGGCAATGTAAGGGGTCACAGGGGGCTGGGAAAGAGGATGGGGTTTATGACCCTGTGGTTCCCTCAACCCATGGTCCTTTTCCCCAGGAGGTACTCCAGAACCGGGTTCTGGATGCCCGGATCTTTCACACTGAATTTGGTTCTGGGGTGGCCATCCTCACGGGGGCCCATCGTTTTACCCTCAGTGCCAATGTGGGCGATCTCAAACTCCGCCGGATGCCAGAGGTACCAGGTGAGCCCTGAGATAGCTCTTTAGCGCCACAGATGTGCCTCCAGACTGTGGGACCAGCTGAGGGCTCTATTAATCATGAGGTTGTCCCCTTCCCTGGTTGCAGGTCTACAAAGTGCACCCTCATGCTGGACCACACTCTGCCAGGACCGAGTAGCACACATTCTCCTGGCTGTGGGGCCTGATCTTTACCTCCTGGACCATGCAACCTGCTCTGCAGTGGTGAGTGCCTGAGTGAGAATGAAACGGAGGGGCGAGGGAGGCAGTGGGAAGGCTCTGAGAAGTGTCCATCTGGTATTCTACTCCGCCCTGCCCCAGATGCCTCCTGGCCTAGCCCCAGGAGTGAGCAGCTTCCTGCAGATGGCTGTCTCCTTCACCTACCGACACCTGGCGCTCTTCACAGACACAGGCTATATCTGGATGGGGACAGCATCACTCAAGGTGTGATCCTAGAATAACAGGGGATACTATACTTGTCCAGTGAAAATCTGTTGGGGGGTAAGGGAGGGACTTTTCAATCAGACTGGTGACTGCTGGGATAGGGCCATGACATCCCTGCCCCCTTTCAGGAGAAGCTGTGTGAATTCAACTGCAACATCCGGGCACCCCCGAAGCAGATGGTCTGGTAAGAATAGTGGTGTTATTTGGGGATGGGAGTGAAACATGTTTCTGGGGACACCCAGTATCATCCTGTCTATTGGCCAAACCAAGTAGAGCTTGGATCTTCTATTTGGCCAATGAACACTGAAGGAACCATTGTCCTGGTGGGCTTCAGCTGCCATGGGGAGCTGTTGATACAGGGGTGAGAGGGAAGCAGACAGGTCATCCTGTGGCCAAAAGAATAGAATAAGGGCACAGTCTTGTGCAGGGCTGAACCAGGGCAAAGGGATGCAGCAGTGATGTGGGAGACTTGGCTGTGGGTCTGCTGTCCTGGAAGTGTCCCAGACTTGTGTGTATGGTGCTGTCAACAGGTGCAGTCGTCCTCGCAGCAAGGAAAGGGCTGTCGTGGTGGCCTGGGAGAGGCTGCTAATGGTGGTGGGCGATGCACCTGAGAGCATTCAGTATCCTTGAAGGGCTGCCTTGTAGTGTGGGAGGGGGGAGGGAGGTCACTGGCCCCACCCTAACTTTAGACACTCTTGGAAACCTTAACCAAGCTCAGGTTTGTGCTTGATGAGGATTCCTACCTGGTACCTGAACTTGATGGGGTCCGCATCTTCTCCCGCAGCACCCATGAGTTTCTACATGAGGTTCCAGGTGAAGTCCCCACAAGGGTATCATGTAACCCGGGGTAGAGGCTCCTCAACATCCCAGTTGCCCTAGGCCAGTGGCCAAAGGAGGATTAGGTATTGAGGCAAGACTGAAGGTTTTCTTGCCCCATCTACACTCACCGACTCCCTCCCACAGTGGCCAGTGAAGAGATCTTCAAAATTGCCTCGATGGCCCCCGGAGCACTACTGTTGGAGGCCCAGAAGGAGTATGAGGTAAATCCATGGACTTCTTCCCAGGCCCTAAGATGGGAAGAAGTCCCTTCTTCTTGCCCCCTGACTGGTCCAGCCCTCTGCCCCTGTATGGGCATGTGTGGGCACAGCCAGGTGCCACCTATCAAGAGAGGGTTTCAGATGCCTGTATCAGCAGCTCAGGAGGCTGAAGCAGGAGGATTACAAGTTCAAAGCCAGCCTCAGCAACCTAGTGAGGCCTAAGCAACTTAGGTGAGACCCTGTCTCAAAATAAAATTTAAAATAATATTTTAAAGAATAGGGCTAGGGATGTGGCTCAGTGGTTAAGTGTTCCTGGGTTCAATCCTCAGTGCCGAGGACACATAAAAAGAGGGCTTCAGGGAGAATACTGGTGGACTGCTCGGGAATTCAAGTAACATGGGTGTTTCTCCACATGGTAATGGAGAAGGATAGGGCGTCCTTGCTATCTCCAGCTAGGCATAAGTCAGCACTACTGTTAGAAGTTGTCAAGGCCTCCCAGAGGCAACTGTGAGCCAACATGGGATGATCTCAGTTATACTGAACAGAGTGAGAGAGTTCAGGCTCCAGCCTATGCAGGCCCTCCAAACCAGCCCATTTGAACTATAGTCCAGAGGGGCTAAGGGCCAATGTGGGGTTTCTCTGTCATTTTGCTCCATCACCGAACCTCTCCCTGCAGAAAGAAAGCCAGAAAGCAGATGAGTACCTACGAGAAATCCAGGAGCTGGGGCAGCTGACTCAGGCCGTGCAGCAGTGCATTGAGGCTGCAGGACACGAACACCGACCAGACATGCAGAAGAGTCTGCTCAGGGTTGGGCTGGAGAGGGTTCTGGGAATGAGGGGATGCTGGGAAGGAGGTGAACTGGTTTTTGCAGTGGAGAAAGCTTTCTTCCATTGCCCTCTGGCTCTTCTCAGGCGGCTTCGTTTGGGAAGTGTTTCCTTGACAGATTTCCACCTGATAGTTTCGTGCACATGTGTCAGGACCTGCGTGTGCTCAATGCTGTCCGGGACTACCACATTGGGATTCCCCTCACCTATAGCCAGTATCCTCAAGCATGGAGGGAGGGTATTTATAGCTGGGGGTGACTGGGGAAGGGGCTGGAGATGTGGTCTGCAGGTACTTGGCAAACAGGACTTATCCCCATCTGGATCCTTAACCAAGGAAAATACAGATATAAGCAGCTCACCATCCAGGTGCTGCTGGACAGGTATAGAAAGCCCAGGGATGCTATAGGAGGGCTGTAAGTGGCGGGGGCATTATGGCCTTGGGTAGAGTCTTATGGTCATTGTATTTGACACATCTTAAGATTTTGGAGGCCTGAGGCACAGGCTGGGGCTTCTCTGCTCCCTTTCTCTGCCCTACCTTGTCCCTTGTGCTCTCTCACCCTCCTTGTCTGCCAGGCTTGTATTACGGAGGCTATATCCCCTGGCCATCCAGATATGTGAGTACCTGCGTCTTCCAGAAGTACAGGGCGTCAGCAGGATCCTGGCCCATTGGGCCTGCTACAAGGCAAGGATGTGGGACCCAAGGGCATTTAGGTGATTTCAGGCCCTGGTGAAAAATGTGGAATGAGGGGGTAAGGGTCTGATCAAGGCCCTGTGGGGCTGGGAGATAAGGAGTGACATATAGATGTGTATGACACCCTCCCCCATACACCTTGCAGGTGCAGCAGAAAGATGTATCAGATGATGATGTTGCACGGGCCATTAATCAGAAGCTGGGGGACACGCCTGGTGTCTCGTACTCTGACATTGCTGCGCGGGCCTATGGCTGTGGCCGCACAGAGCTGGCCATCAAGGTGTGGGTGCCCAGCCCTCTCCAGATTCTGTGATATGAATTTTCAAGGCCCCTGTGCCAGCTATTCTCTGCCTTCCTCCCCACCCTGCAGCTGCTGGAATATGAGCCACGCTCAGGGGAGCAAGTGCCCCTTCTCCTAAAGATGAAGAGGAGCAAACTAGCACTGAGCAAGGCCATCGAGAGTGGGGACACTGACCTGGGTGAGCAGGGTTTGGGTGAGAAGCAGACTGGGTCATCTGGGCTGAGGAGGGCCAAGGGTAGAGTTCCCAGCCTATCTTATTATTCCTACAGTGTTCACAGTATTGCTGCACCTGAAGAACGAGCTGAACCGAGGAGACTTTTTCATGACCCTCCGGAACCAGCCCATGGCCCTGAGTTTATACCGACAGGTGTGTGTGGTGGGCAGGTAGCAGGATGGAGCTGCCTGAGCCCTTGAGTTGGCATTGCTGACTGATGGCCTGCCCTCTGCCCAGTTCTGTAAGCATCAGGAGCTAGAGACGCTGAAGGACCTTTACAATCAAGATGACAATCACCAGGAGCTGGGCAGCTTCCACATTCAAGCCAGCTATGCTACAGGAGAGGTCTGAGGTCCATGGAGTGGGTGGAGCCCATGAGCTGGGGCTATTAGTCTGTTGCCTTTTCCGGGAATGTAGGCTTTAGCATTTGGTTCACACTCCATCCAACATCCTCACTGTTGAAGGGAGAGTTTGAGAAAAGGTGTGGCCAGAATGGGGGCTGGTTCCCAAGGAGCTAGTCATCCCTCTAGGACACCAGAGTGGTGCCCCTAGTGGGTAAGGCTGACCTTGGTGACCCTGGGCACAGGGACTGGGGAGCTGTCACCTGGGTGGGGAGGGCCAAGGTCCTTTGCATTGTGAACTCAGTCTCCCTTTGTCTTTGTAGCGTATTGAGGGACGCGTAGCAGCTCTGCAGACAGCAGCTGATGCCTTCTACAAGGCCAAGAATGAGTTTGCAGCCAAGGTTTGGCTTACCCTTTTCTAAGAGCTGCCTGGCCTCCCCTCTTGCTCTTGTCTCTCTCATCCCCGACCTGCCTCATCCTGGTCCCCAGGCTACAGAGGATCAAATGCGGCTCCTACGGCTACAAAGGCGCCTAGAAGATGAGTTGGGGGGCCAGTTTCTAGACCTGTCTCTACATGACACAGTCACCACCCTCATCCTCAACGGCCATAACAAACGTGCAGAACAACTGGCCCGTGATTTCCGCATCCCTGACAAGAGGTATATAGGGACCTGGGCAGCACGTGGACAACCTGCCTTTTCTGTAAAACCTCTAAGCCCAGCTTTCCGCAGGCTTTGGTGGCTAAAGCTGACTGCCCTGGCAGATTTGGAAGACTGGGAGGAACTGGAAAAGTTTTCTAAGAGCAAGAAATCACCCATCGGTTACCTGGTAAGTCAGGGGTACTCCTTCCAAGCCCCCAGTAGCGAGGGTAGTCCTGGGCAGGGAGACAGGTAGGATGACTTATTCAGGCACCTGTTCTGCTGCCCATGTATTAGCCCATGTGTGGGCAGATAGCATCCACAGTGTTGAGTGCACTGGAGGATGGGCTGGAGTCTGTCTGCAAAGGGAGGTGTAAAGTGAGCCGCTTTCCCCCAAAGTGCCAGCAGGAACAACATGTGCCTGGGCTTTCCTGCTTGAGTTGGGGAAACGGGGGTCTGAAAAGATGCACCTGTTGGGTAGAGGAAGATATCACGTCACAGGGTTTTGTATCCTGTGGCAGGGGTTCAAAGGTGTGGCGGGCAAATTTGATAATGGCAACCATGAGAGAAAACAAGACCTGAGAGGGCAAGTGGCAGCAAATGCCTGTTGTCAAGTGGGTAGTGGTGGATGGTGGAGGAGGAGCATGAAAATAATAGATTTCAAGATTCTAACAGGCCTTTGGTTTGGGTTTTTTTCTGCCCCAAGCATGTTGAGATCACAACTGTTTTGCCATTGTTGGGACTGGTATATAAAATACATATGGACAGTGTATCCATTGGGCTTTGCTCAGAAGAGAACACAGGCTATCCTTTGTCTTACCTCTCAACCCTTCCCTCTCCTGTGAAGCCCTTTGTGGAAATCTGCATGAAACAACACAACAAATATGAGGCCAAGAAGTACGCTTCCCGAGTGGGTCCTGAGCAAAAGGTCAAGGCTTTGCTTCTCGTTGGGTGCGTTGAATCAGGGCCCTGTGGGTGTGAGGTGGCTGAGAAGAGGCAGGGTTGGTGCCCTTGGGCAGTCCCAATACCATCTCCCCTTCTGCTCCAACCATAGGGATGTAGCTCAGGCTGCAGATGTGGCCATCGAGCACCGGAATGAGGCTGAGCTGAGCCTTGTATTGTCCCACTGCACTGGAGCCACAGATGGAGCCACAGCTGACAAGATTCAACGAGCCAGAGCACAAGCCCAGAAGAAGTGAGGAGCACTCCCTTCAGGGGGTTCTTCCCCTAGACCCTGGACTTGGCAGAAGGAGTACTTTATCCAGCTCCTTCCCCAGAGCAAAGCTGAGGAAGGGGCCGGAGAGGAGGGGACTCTCATTGTAAATAAAGATGGGACACTTTAGAATGCTTGTCTTATGCAGTCCAGCCTAAGAAAAGCAAATCTGAGGCAGAACCATCTAGACATTGCAGCAGAACTCTATGCATTTGATGGTGTTAGTACTGGAGGTAGAGTTTTTACAAGAGGGCCCTGTCTATCTCCATATAGTTATCAAGGAAAGTTCTATCAGGCTCACAGACCTGAGGAAGATTATGGGGATAAATAGCACAAAACTCAGCAAGAATCACACTAAAAAACACTATGTGCTTGTGCACACACTCAGGAGAACCATGTTAAACATTGTGCCATTATTATGTCGTTTCTCATGACAGTCTTGTGAGATAGATAACATCACCCCGCTAACATAAGAGGAAATTGAGGACCAGGGAGGTTGCTAATAGCAAATGCGTAGCAAAACAAGGATTTGAAACCCAGATTGACTTCAAGCTGGAATGGGAATCAGACCCTCTGTGATCAGGGAACCCTGAGGAGAGGCCACAGGATTTAAGAGAGGCATGTTGTGGGAGTTGAAGGAGAAGCCTTAGAGAGCCCTGCTATAGTGGTGGCAATTCTTGAGTGGTGTCTGGGTTGAAGAGGAAAGGAAGCTAGAACATCTCAATTCTGCCTAAGAACTGTGAACTAGAGACTCCTTGTCCTTACCTCACCCCCACCCAGGGGAGACCTCACCTCCAATCAGTAGGGAGTCTTCTTGGCCCTCTGCTCTTTGTCTCCAGCCTTCAGTCTGTACTCCAATGCACCCATTACCCAGGGCATACCATTTTCTTTGTGTTGCCCTTTTTTGTTTAGCAGGAGGACAAAGGGGAAAACCAAAGCCTGGCGGGATAGCAGGTCTCATTAGAGCTTCAAACCTTACCCCCGCCCTTAATACTCCTAAGCATAACCACACTTCAAAAAAGAGGGGGAGGGGCTGAGGCTGTGGCTCAGTGGTAGAGGGCTTGCCTAGCATGTGTGAAGCACTGGGTTCTATTCTCAGCACCACATATATAAGTAAATGAATAAAAATAAAGGTCTATACATCTAAAAAATATTTTTTTAAAAAGAGGGGGAGACTTGGGACCTGGTAAGGTATGTCCTTTTCTTTTTCCCCATCTGATTTGCAAATGTAAGTTTGTGAAAATCCTCCAAGGGGGTATAGCTCAAATTCTAAAATAATCATTTGCTATATTTACTACTTATATGTGGTCAAGAATTCAGATAGTGCCTGGGTCTGCAGCTCTGTTAGAATGCTCACCCAGCATGTGCGAGCACTGGGAAAAAAAAAAAAAAAATTGAACAGGATGGTTTGTGTCTGCTCCACAGTATCTGGACATCAAAAGGCAGGCGGTAACTTGACAGCTGGGTACTGAAATTACCCGGGGGTTTGCTTTCCCACGTGTCTGCTTGAAGCTGGTTAACTAGGACCTTAGGGTTGTGAACCAGAACATTTATATAACCCAGGGTACCTCACAACATCACAACGTTGGTCATAGGACAAGCTGGGTTCCAAAAGCAGGCATCCTAAGAAGGAGCCAAGCGGAATCCGTTCTGCCTTTCCCGACCTAGCTTTGGAAGTCCCATGGTGTCAAACGTGCCACATTCTGTTTGTCAAGGCGGTCTCATAAACTTACCAATTTCAAGGTGAAATTGCCTCCACCTCTTGACAGGGGAATAGCAAGGTACTGGAAATATGGCCAGTTTTTGGAATCACAGTCTGGCACAGCCTTTCATTTTTCCCTTTGAAACTAGTGGACACCTCCAAGGAAAAGAAAGGATTCCCCAATACTGGGATTATTCTAGGCTGTTTTCCTCCTCAGTCTTGGCTCCACAATTTCTCACTGCCCTGATAAGTTTTAAAATGTTTTTCTTGCCATGCATCACTATGCATGCCTGTAATCAGCAGCTCAGGAGTCTGAAGCAGGAGGATTGTGATTTTTTGAGCCAGCCTCAGCAACTTAATGAGGCCCTAACCAACTCAGTGAGACCCTGTTTCTAAAAAAAAAAAAAAATGCAAAAGAGGACTGGGGATGTGGTTAAATACCCCTGAGTTCCATCTCCAGTGCAGAAAATAGATAGATAGATAGATAAAAATGTTTTCCAATTTTTCTAGTTCTCAATGAGAAAGAATTGCTACCCAATCGCCCAGTCAGAGGAAAGACTTGGCCAGTTCTTTCAGAATGTACACAATAAAAAAATCTCCAACCCCAAAGCAACATACCACCTGTTTCTTCTACAAACATTAAACACTGTACGGCTGTCATGAAGTTTTAAAAATATGTGAGAAATACTTTTTAATAACAATGACAAATGTATACAGATTACAACCTCATTAAAAATGTGTGTTAATGTGGAGAAATATTGGAATTGTCTATGGAGAGAGTTGTTTGAAAATCAAAGGCAGTTTTTAAACTTTTTTTTTGTAAAGTTAATCTCTAATTTTCTTTCCAACTTTTTATTGTAAAAACTTTCTCACCTTTTTTAAAAAATAATTTTATTAGTTATTGATGGATCTTTTTAAATTTTATTTATTTGCTTATATGTGGTGCTGAAAATCGAACCAGAGCCTCACACATGCTAGGCAAGTGTTTTACCACTGAGCCACAACCCCAGCTCCCAACTTTCACCTTTTTTAAAAAAAACATTTCTTTTTCAGCAGAACCCAGAAATGTTCTGCTGAGCTACATCCCAAATATCTTTTTCAAATATTTTATTTTGAGACAGGGTCCTGCTAAGTTGCCTCCTGCTTCAGCCTCCCAAGTTGCTGGGATTACAAGTGTGCACCACCATGCCCACCTAATAAAAAGAATTTTTACAGCAAACACCTGCATAACTGCTGCTTTGATTCTCCATTGACATTCTAATATACTCAATTAATCACACATTATACTAAATTAATCATCTTATTTTTGATGCATTTCAAAGTAAGTTGCAGAATCAGTATACCACTCCTTAATGACTTCAGAATTCATTTCATTAACTGGAGTTCATTATTTGTACCTTTTGTCTTTCAGGCAAAATCTTATACAATGCAATATACAGATATTGTGTACATTTGGTAATTTTTTGACCAATGCATGCACCTGTAGTGATATTTAAAAATCAGAACTGGAGGGTGGACTTTAGCTTAATGGTAGAGTGCTTGCCTAGCATGCATGAGACTCTGGATACTGCAAAAGAGAGAGGGAAAAAATCTGAAAAATGGAAAGTTCTCATTCTGATTTTTGTTTGTATATTTATGTATTTTGAGGCCCTAACCAGAGCCTCACACAAGGCAAATGCTCTACCACTGAGCTGCATCTCAACCCCTTTTTCTAAATCTTATTGTTCAATTGATATTAGTGTAAAATGTCTTCTACTGTGAGCAAGTGAATAGCAGGCCTGTGCCTATGATGTTGGCCTGGGCTGAGAAATTGTTCAGTGGATGGGATTGAGGCAGAGAATCTGAAAGTATTTGTCATCCTAGATTAGGAATATTAGTGGTAGTGTAGAATGAAAGTCGGGACAAAGGCTCTTATAAGACACATCAGGGCAAGGAGGCTGCCTGGCTTGTCTTTTAGATATAAAACTCTAGCAAGTGACCATTAGGACAGGGGCCTAAAAAGGCACTTGGTTCACATTTACTTCAACTTTCTATCATATTGACTTGCTTCATTTTCATTACAGCACTTAGGAAATGTTCTTGTTCGTTTGTTTATTGTCTGTTTCCAGAATTTAAGCTCCTCAGAGCAGAGGCCTCTTCTGTCTTATTCCCTGCAGCATCCAGCACATGGTCTGTACTCAAGAAGAATTTGTTGAGAGAATGACTCATTGTTCTACTTTCTAGATGGGGAAAGGAGGCCCAAAAGAGGGGAAGTGACTTGCCTAAAGGAGGAAGAATACTTTCAACCTCCAGCTGTCCTTCTAGTTCAGTCCTTTGCTCATGAACCCTGATTGTTGAGATACCTATGGGGTGACTGAAAAGTGCCTACCCCTCTGTGTACCCCATGGGCTGGGTCTAAAGCAGAACTGGAAGCAAGAGGGCTGTAGCTTCCCATTTGGGTGGGCCTGGGTCTGGAAAGTTTGTCTCTCTCCCCTCCCTCTCTGTTTTTCTCTTTTCCTATCCTTTCCCAAGACAACCCATAACTCTACTGAGGGAAAGTGGGTTGGGGGGGAGGGTAGCTTCTGGACACTCCAGGAATTGGGTAGGATGTTGGGCTAGGCAAGTCTCCACAGGTTGGCAGCGAGGATGGGACTCTGTTCTTTTCTGATGGAAACAGTCTGTGCAGTTCCTGTACTGAATCTTCCTTTCCACAGTCTCCAAAACCCTGCCTCTCCTGGTCTGATGTTCTATGTCACCTCTGCACACCTACCACAAATGCTTTGATCACATTGTGCTTGTCTCATGGGGGTGGGAAGAAGCGCTTGCATTTCCTGAGAATGGGTTGCTTGCCAAGCTGTATGTGCCTATAATTCTCAGTACAGCACTGGGAGTTTCCAGGAATAGTAGTAGAGGGAGGCTACCAGAACAGGACAGACTGGAAACCAGGAGTTCTCGAACTGTCACACACAACGGTAACATTTTCCCCAGTCGTGGTCAGATGGGACAGGGGTTTTTTATATGGTCTAGACGGGGTAGGGGTTCTTTATATGGTCTCAAGGATGACAACTTAATAATTTTTAAATTTTTTTTTCTTTAGTGCTGGGGAGTGAATCAGGTCCTCACACATGGAGCTACATCCCCAGCCTTTTTTTATTTTGAGACAATCTCCAGCCCCAAAAGTTTCTGAGGCTGGCCTTGAACTTGCCATCCTCCTGCCTCAGTCTCCTGAGTCACTGGGATTATAGTCATATGCCACCACACCTGGAAATAGCTATTCTAATTAATAAATATAAGTTGTTTCCCTGCCCCTCTTGTGGGTCCATGGTGAGATGCTGTGTCTGTATATTCTATACAAAGTGCTTGTCCTTTCCCTTTGTAAACTATATTTGATGTGGATTAAACCAATATGAACAGCTTACATATATTTATAATATATATTTAGCCAACCCCTTTTATGTTAATATAAATAAATTCAAATGAAAATAAATAAAAGAAACATTAAGAAATAAGTGTCAGATATAGATGAGATAAAACCATGCTGGTGTGGTTGCTGCACTCCTAGCTACCCAGGTACTTCCTGCACTTACAGAATTTTTCAAGATTTTTTTTTTTCATACTGAGTTCCAGTGCAAGTTCTGGCCTTGCACTTTTCCACTTGGTGTGCTTTTCCATTTGGAGTTTGAACTTTCCAGGAAACACGACTGTTGGATGTGTGGGTGGTGCCCTCATTGGCTGCCCCAGGGGTCTGATATTTAGGAGACAGGACAGTGGCCTCTGGGGCTGGGGCTGGGTTGTTTATCCTATCTGGCAGAGGTGCCTTGGGTATCTATCTCATTGATAACTATGTACTCTGGCTCTGCTGAAAGGGAGCAAGAGTCATAACTCAAGGAGGGATTTCCCTGCTGGGGAGGGGATGGTCTGAGAGAGGCTCACCACAACCCAGTAATCCCAGACTGTTGCTCGGGTTAGCACATACTAATTTACTCCACAAATAAATGGGAGTGGGGAGGTGCACTGAGTCCACTGTTGGTGCTCCAACAGCTGGGCCTAGGGATGGAAAGGCATCAAGCTGGAAACAGCAACTGATGTGGGCTCCTTCTCCGGGGGCAATACGTTCTTATGGTACCCTCCCCTTCCTTGAAGAGTCGAGGCTGGCCACAGGCTTTCCCTGGGGCGCTCCAAACGTGGGACTCTACCAGTCGGTTGTGTGTGAGGGGATCTCGGGGTTGGCCGTTGGAGGAGAGGCCTGCCGCAACCCACCCGGGGCACCGCAGGACTCCGGTCTAGGTTGAAGGATCCCCCATAACTCTTCTTGTGCCCTGCTGTGTAATCTGCTTCCAGCCACACGCACGGCGCAGACCACCGAATGTCCAGAGGAACCCGCTGGTGACCACACCCCAAAACGTTCTACTTGCCACCTAATAGATAAGATTTAAATTAACTTGAAGCCACAGATGACCTACCTGGTCCTGCAGCACCCACAGTGCGGCGCCTGGAAAACCGCTCCCGCCATCGCACTGACAGATGGCTTCCGGGCGCCACACGAGGGACGTGATGCCCAAGGCTCCAGGAAGGGGATCCACACCCCGTCCCTGGGTGATGCACATCCTGGTCCTCTCCGCACTTTGATCCTCTCCCCCGCCCCCCACCCCCATCCCCGGCAGGCCTATGGCAAGAGGTAACCCCCGCCCCGCAGAGCACCACGTGTAGTGTTTTCACCCACCTCCATGGCGGACCAGGACCAGTATGAGCATCTCGAAAAACGGGGAGATTTCCCTGGGGCTTGGTGGAAATGGCGTGGATTGGCTTGATGTAAGACGGCACCCACGGAGCCAGGCACGATCTA
>NW_026000026.1:28532251-28649028 GCF_001458135.2 Marmota marmota marmota
AGGCGCCGTCCTAGTCCCCAGTGGTCCCGCCCAACGCCCGACTTGGTGAGTGTTGTCGCCGCCGCCCGGGTGGGCTCCGGAAGCGGGGGCGGCTTCGGGTGCGGGTGGGAGGGGTCCCCGGATCCTCCTTTTCCCGGTAGAATCCCTCCGGCTTCTGCAGTCGGATCCGGCATCCCTGCGCAGTGGGGAGGGGGAGGGGGGTCCCCGGAAACGTGCAGGACTGGGCACCGACCCCTCTCGACTGCCCTGGAACTTTGCGTGCGTCCTTCTAGCGCCAGGCCAGGGCACTGCCGTAGTTCATTCTGTAAGAGGAAACTTAGAACAGCGAGAACAGCATTTGCTCTAGTTCATTTAATAGGAAGAAAGGAAAACTCCGGACAGGAGAAAATTTTGCTCTTGCAGTGACCAACTTTTCTTTTCCTTAAAGCCCGGTGCCCTTCCCGGCCGCCGCCCGTCTCCCAGGCTCTCCTCTCTGCTGCCTACTCCCAACTGTTGAGGATGCTTAGGAAGGTAAAATAGGGACTCAGAGCTGCTCAGAATTCATAGTGAACCACTTGAGAATACACATCCCCTCCCTTTTTATTTCCGGGAAATTAAAAATTCTTTTAAAAAATTCTAATATATTTCTTGAAAATAAAAATTGTAATGGCAGAATTGAACCTAATGTTGAGGTTTTGTGTGTGTGTGTAGTGTGTGTGTGTATTTTGTCAGTGATGAGATTGTGAGATAGGAAAACAGGAATATTCAGATCCTTTTAGGCAGAGTAAATGTCTTCAAAAGCCTTTGCCCAGAATAGGGATTCCTGCTCTCAACCAGTCATATCTCCCCGGAGATGGTTTTACTTGCCACCTGCTAGCTGTTGAGGCAGCCAGAGAACCAGAAGATGGTGGGTGAGAGGAGGACTGAGTAGGAAAGGCCGAGCATCTTCCTGCCTGGCCACTCCTTTCAAAAACACAGATCTGATGCTGTCACTTGTTTACTTAAAACCTCCTTCTCTTTCTTTTTCCCATGGGATGAATGAAGCCCAAAATACCTTATCAGGTCAACCAAGGCCCTTGACACTCTTGCCTCAACTTACATTTTTACTTTAGACTGATCTCTCAGTTCTCCTTTCCTTCATTCCCTCCCTGGCTATTCAGAGCTTTTTGACCACTTCTAATGTTGGGAGATTTTTATTTTCTTTGATCCTCTTCCACCTGTCCCTGCTAAGCTCCATGTGTTTCTTTAAAACTCCCCTCTCACTCACTCCCCCTTATCCCCCTCTTCTCACTCTCTCTCAAACTCCCGGGAGGGCTGGGGTTGTAGCTCAGTGGTTGAGCGCTTGCCTTTCACGTGTGAGGCACTGGGTTCAATCTTCAGCACCACATACAATAAATAAAGATATTGTGTTTATCTACAACTAAAAAAAATGTATATCCTGCCCCCCCCCCCCCACTTTTAAATTTTGAAACAGGGTCTTGCTAAGTTGCTGAGGGTCTTGCTAAATTGCTAAGACTGGCCTCAAACTTGTAATCCTCCTGTCTCAGCCTTCTAAACCGCTAGAATTACAGGCATGCTTCATCCTGCCTAGCTAGCTCTTTTCATTTGAGAAGCTTCTTAAGGGCAGGAGCTGTGTCTTGTTCACTTTTTCTTGTTGGGAAAATTCTTTCCTCTTGTCTCCTAGATCCTTTCCCAAAACCCAAGATAATTTTTCACTTGTGTTTCCTGAAGGCCTGCTTGGAGTGCATGCCCAGGACTTTTACCACATCTGATTTCTTTTCTTCTCATGTCCATCCTACCCAGACCCCATAAATATTCGTCAGTCAAGAATCGGCACTTCCCACATCCCACTGACTTCCAATCTGCTTGACTAAAAGGCCAAAAGCCACTCATTTTTCACCTCTGTCTGCCTAAAGTGATCTTACTCATGTGCATTGATGGGTACCATCAATGATCCCTATTGGCTATTCACTGTATACCTTGTAGCCACTTATTTAGCATGTGGATGAAATACTGAACCAGAAAAGCAAACCCTCTTACCTAACTATATTCCTGGGCCTTCTATTTGCAAGGCTTAGTGCTTGGGATACAAAATGAAAGTGATGAAGTCATGCCCTTACCTTGAAGGAGCTCACTCTAGGGCAGGGCAGGGAGATGTTAATAAATAATGGCATTACAGATATTACTAGAATGTAACAATAATCTGTTGTTTTTTTACTTGCCTGTGACAGGGTTGACGTGAATTCTCTCATTTAATTCTTTCAGTGTTGGAAACTGAGGCCTTACAGTTGAAGGTATAGTCAGATAAAGTTATAGTCAGGATTTGAATCTTGATAGTCTAGTTCCAGAACCTCTGCCAGGTTGTGCAGGGGACATTCCCTCTTTCCTTAGGTGGGAAAACTTTCTTGGGATGGGCCTTTAGTCCTGAAGGGTGCATAGAAGTTTGTGCATGGTGGACCGTGCACACATAGGAAAGAGAGCAGCACCAGCAGGCTTGGAGGGAGAAGGACTTACTGTCCTTGGGAACTGGGAAGAGGTTAAACAGGTGATTGGGTAAAGTTAAGAGGGTTGGAAGATGAGATTAGGGTCAGCTTGAAGTATATGTAGTGTGTTTAAGTTTAAGCACTGGAAGAGTCACTGAAGGAAGAATTTAAAGGCAGTCAGGGACTTTGAGTGGGCTTTGTAAAGGTCACTTGGGCACATTTGAGGCTAATGCTGATACCTGTGCAATTTAGGAGGCAGTGACCAGACCCTACCCAGGTAAAATCATATCCTTTTAGACCCAAAGGAAGGTATAAAGAGAATTCTGCTCAGTTTTGGGAAAAGATATTTAATGAGTATGAGAGAGAAATTCCAGCAGTATGAAAGGGTATTTAGAGAAACAAATTGCCCCAAGTCTCTTGTCTCCTAACCTCTTCTCCAGGGATGGCTGAAGTTTCCAGTTTGTGACCCTTCTATAGACACTGTTCCTTTATAATGCTTCAACATAGAACAGATTCCACCATGATACAGACCAGTCACACCTTTTAAAAAATTAACATATTTAGGGCTGGGGATATGGCTCAATGGTAGATGCTTGAGGCCTTGGGCTTGATCCTCAGCACCGGGAAAAAACAAAAACAAAGCATATTTAGGAAATTATTTCAAATCAGTACCTATAGAATTGTTCATTCTTTGTATTGACATTACCTTATTTTAATGTATGACTGTGTATTTGCACATGTAGCTTTATGTATTTATAAGTAGTCTTCATGTTAAACATTTGTTTCCATATTTTTCTCTTACAGCAGTGCAATACAAAGTACATATTTTGTTATGAGCTCATGTATAAAATTTTCTGAACAGAATGCTTTTAGAAGTGGAACTACTTGGTCAAAAGATGTGTCCATTTTTTAATTTTAAACGTGGTCAAATTACCACTTTTTGAGGTAATTCTACCAATTTATTCTCTCCCCCAAAATGTGAGTGTGTCTCAATGGGTTGTCATCAGAATATCTAGCAGGATCACCTGGATACTTTTTCAACTTCCACATACCTACCCTTCTCTTAGCAGCCACTGGCACTCATGTCATTCTAGCCTATTTCTTTTATTTATTTATTTAAGGCAGCGTAATGCATTACAATAATACACATATAGAGCACAATTTTTCATGGTTGTATACAAAGTATATTCATACCAATTCATATCTTCATACATGTACTTTGGATAATAATGATCATCACGTTCCACCATCATTTCTAACCCCATGCCCCCTCCCTTTACCTCCAACTCCTCTGCCCTCTCTAGAGTTCGTCTATTCCTTCCAAGCTCCCTCTCCCTATTCTAGCCTATTTCTTTTAATTTACTGAGGGCCACATTGAGGCTCAGAAAGGTCAGAGTGACTTGTACAGGAAAAGCAGTGTTGGGTGGTGATGGCTTATGTTTTGCAGCTCTGATATTTGTGTATGACCATTATCTTTCTGGAGGCACTTAGCAATTTGTAAACATTGTTGCATTATTTTTCTTTATGTGAAAAAAATGAGATGCAGGTGAAGTTGAGTTAATAGCTGGGAAGTTGGCCAGATATAGAATCTTGTTTTTTCAGTTCCAGCATAGTAACTAGTAAATGTTTTCAAATGCTAAAGGGAAGAAATTTTTGTGTGTGTGTGTGTGTATAAATGCAACAAAAATAGCAATAATATAATACAAAGTTAATAAAGCTGAGCAGAAACTCACAAATAACCCAGTGTTAAAATTTGTTTTAATATATTTTCTACTGAAAAGATAATCCATTAAGTATAAAATTATATTTACTCTAAATTTATCTGTTTGTGTCCGTGTACATTGATTTTTTTTAGTTGTAGTCAGTACATACAGATAATTTTTGAATTGTTGAATAGCATAAAATATTTTATATTTACTCATTTATATATCTTTATTGTTTTAAAATTATAGTATTGCATGCATCAACAGCTGTAGTTTGTACAGTCTGTTTATTTTTTCCTTTTTTACCGTTATAATTGGTACTTTTATAAACCTGAGTGCCCTTGTTCAAATACTTCTTTTTTTTTTTTTTTTTGGATTATTTTCTTGGACCCTTACCCCTCCAGTATGCTCACTGTATCAGAGGAATATTTTATTGCTGAATTGTTACCTTTAAAGGTTGAACTACTTTACAACACTGTCAGCAATTTTATATGGCCCTGATTCTTGACAACACAGCCAGTGCTATCACAAACAAAAACCTAATATTTAATTATTTTATTAATTTAAAAGAAATGTTGATTGAGAAAAGTTTAATTTTCTTTTCTTTTTTTTTCCCCCAGTACTGAAGATCAGACCTAGGACCTTGTACATCTTAGGCAAGTGTTCTACCACTGGGCTATATTCCCAACCCTTTATTTAAAATATATATTTAGTTGTTGATAGACCTTTATTTTATTTATTTATATGTGGTGCTGAGAATCGAACCCAGTGCCTCATACATGCCAGATAAGCCCTTCTGCTCAGCCCCAGCCCCCTCAACCCTTTTTAAGTTGATTTTGAGACAGGGTCTTGCTAAGTTGCCAGACTGGCCTTGAACTTATGATCCTCCTACCTCAGCCTATAGCTGGGAGAGATTATAGATATAATTTACATTTACTGAATGAGACAGATATTAGGAAAATATAGAATGGGATCATATTGGCATAAAATGTAAGACTAGATGCTGTTCTGTTGAATATACCAGGCATTGTGCTAGGAGGAGGAGATACCCCAGAGTAACATGGATATGATTTCTGTCCTCATGGCACTTAAGGGTTAGTGCAGTAGACAGAAATTAATCACTTTGTGGTAATTATAGATGTGGTAGATGTAATCAGAAGAGAAGAATAAGGTGTCTAGGGAGTGCCAGAGAAGTTCAACAGTTAAGCAACATTTGCAAAAGCCCTGAGCTGGGAAGGGATTTGGTAGCTCAGGGCAGCGCTTCTCTTACTTGAATGTGCACATGAACCATCTGGGCATTTTGTTAAAATGCCAAGTCCTGATTCAGTAGATCCGGGTGGGACTTGGGATTCTGCATTGCTAACCACCTCCTGGGTGAGGCGGATGCTGCTGGTGGGTGGATCACACTTGGTGGAGCAAGGCCTAATTGAGAGGTTGGTGAGCACCTGAAACTGACTGATCATGGTGAGCAGGAAGTGGCAGGTGGCTTGCTGTGACACTGGAGCCATAATTCTCTGCCCTGACTGTGCTTTTAAATTAACCAGGGTTAATTTAAAAAAAGAAAAAAACCTGATCGTTTTTATTTAATTGGCCATAGATAGGGCCTGAGAATGTGTGTATATATTTTAATTTTGCAGGTGATTCTAATGTGTCAGGGTTGAGAGCCACTGGATTGGAGAGAGGCAGAAGTCAGATTTTGGACTTTATGTTGAAGGCAAAGCTAAGCCACTGAAGGATTTTAAGCAGGAGATCCAGCCCGTCCGATCTGCAATTGTAAAAATTCACTATGGCTGCAATCTAGAGCAGTAGTTTTCAGAGAGGTGGATATGACAGTTTACTGAGGTGCTGGAAGAAATTTTGAATTTTCATTCATTTTTGTCTAAAAAAATAAAATAAAACATTTAATTTAGGGATTGTCATTGGCGTATTCTTGAGTGTGTAGATTACATAATGTTAGTGTTAATGTTCAAGTACAGAATTTTGGGTGTCCTGAAGGAAGAGAGGGAGTTCTTCAGTGAGCAGAGTTATACTCATCCATTCAGTGGATTGCAGTTTTTTGTTTTGTTTTGTTTGGTTTTTATAGTACTGTTGGACCCCTGGCCTTGTACATGCTAGGCACACACTCAATCATTGAGCCATATCCCCAACCCATTTTATTTTATTTATTTTTGTCATACTGGGCATTGAACCTAGGGCCTCACACACACTGAGCTATATCTCTAGTCCTTTATTTTGAGACAGAGTCTCATGAAGTTGCCCATGCTGGCTTTAAAGAGATTGTACATTCCTTTGATTTATATCTATATGCCTTCATCTATCCCAATAAATCTTAAATTTGGTCTTTTCATGTTATCTAATAATTCTTGGAAGTTCTGTTCATGATTTCTTAACATCATCTCTCTGTGGTCAACTCTGTTTTCAAAATTATGTATTTTGTCTGCATTGCCTGAGGTTCTGTCTTCCAGTTGGTTTAGTCTGTTGGTGATGCTTTCTATTGAATTTTTAATTTGGTTTATTGTTTCCTTCATTTTAAGGATTTCTGCTTGTTTTTTTCCCCTGCAGAATCTCTGCCTCTTTATTGAAGTGATCTTTCACTTCCTGTATTTTCTCTGTGATTTCATTCCCTATACTGTTCTTTACTTTGCAGATCATTTTAACTGTGTACATTCTAAACTCCTTCTCTGACATTGCTTCCACTTTGATGTCAATGGATTCTGTTATTGGAGTATCTTGGTTTGTTTGGGACAATTTGTTTCCTTTTTCATGTTGTTTGTATGTGTACCCATCTAACAGTGTGGATCTGAGACAGTAAAGTTTCTACCCTGTGGACTTAAGTGTCCCTGAATGTTTCCAGTACTTCAGTTATGGAGAAGCTGCCTATCTGCTTTCTTGGTTTCATGGCATGGCACAGAGCAGCCAGAAACTCAACCTCCTCTATTCCGCCATCTTGTAAAACCTCCCCAGGCTGGCTTTGAACTTGTGATCCTCCTCCCTCAGCTTCCCCAGTAGTTGGGGATACAAGTATATACTATGACATCCACTTGCAACATATTGTTATTTATTTTATTCACTTTTCATTAAACTAACCTGCAAAGGTTTCAAAATGGATCTGCAAAGAAACCAATGATTGAAGAAAGAACTGATAATGCAAGCACAAGCAAACAAATAAGATGGCAGAGCTGATATTAGTCTTCTATTATGAACTCTTGACTAACTATTAAATTACATTAAAGAAATGAACTCATTAATATGGAGAATAGAAGCTTTTATGAAATATGGATTTATAGCCTTTGTTATTTTTTTTTTTTTTTAAATATTTATTTATTTATTTTTAGTTTTCGGCGGACACAACATCTTTGTTTTTTTATGTGGTGCTGAGGATCGAACCCGGGCCGCACGCATGCCAGGCAAGCGCGCTACCGCTTGAGCCACATCCCCAGCCCTAGCCTTTGTTATTAATAGGAATCTTTCATCAAAACAACCTTGAGATGGTAATTAATAAAATAGAGGGCTATCACCAGTACCGAGGCATTTGAAAACTTAACATCTGGAATATAAAGAGTTGCCCACGCCTTTTCCCAGTGTTGAGGATGCTAAGGATGTGCTATACCACTGAGCCACACCTCAGCTCCTACTTTTTTTGGTGCCAGGGAATAGACCCAGATGCACTTAACCACTGAGCCAGATCCCCAGCCTGTTTTTGTGTTTTATTTTGAGACAGGGTCTCATTAAGTTGTTAAGGCTGACTTTGAACTTGTGATCCTCCTACCCCAGCTTCCTGGGCCACTACTTAGCTCATAATCCAATGTGCCTGGATACTTTTTTTTTTTTTTTTTAAATGATGTTTAAAGTTATAAGCTATTCAATCAAGTGCTTTGCAGAATTTCTGGTTCTTATGAAAGACAAAAAGGCACATACCATTAGCAGGTTCTTCTCTTACCCCCCAGGCCCACTTAAACAAACAAGATTGATTTAATACATGGAAAATTACTTATCAAGAAGCCAAAATGCATTCCTTTTTCACTAAATAACGTTGGAGGATGCATAGGAAACATTGCTGAATTTGTGAACAAATAATATTAGAATAAATTTGATTCCTGTGGCATGTTCCTGTAATCCCGGATATGTGGAAAACTGAGGCAGGAGGATCCTGAGTTTGAGACTAGCTTGAATCTCATTCTAATAAGACCTTATCTCTAAATAAATAAGTATTTGAACAAATTTTGCAGTGTGGGAAGTTTGGTATACAATGAGTCCAGGGCTGCAGGTGTAGCTCAGTGGTAGAGTGCTTATTTAGCATGTGCCAGGCCCTGGGTTTGATCCCCAGCACTGGGAGGGGAAGGGAAAAAAAAAAAAGATTAAGCAGCTTTTAGCATGTATTACTAGAGTCTTTTTGATAATTGAATTCGGAAAGAACCACTTCTGAGCTACTGGAAGACATACTCTTTTTTCTTTTTAAATATTTATTTTTTAGTTATAGGTGGAGACAAAACTTTATTTCATTATGTGGTGCTGAGGATCGAACACAGAGCTTCATGCATACTAGGCAAGTGCTCTACCTCTTAGCCACAACCCCAGCTCCTGGAAGACATACTCTTAATAGTGAATAATTTTCTTATTAAGAACATTGTTATTTGGAATAAGTGTCTAAGTGAAAACTACTGACAAAACAGTTACTTTGATTAAAAGAGAAATTCATTCATTGCCTTTTAATGGGCAAGCTGTCGAGTCAGGTTGTCCTTCGTTAGTTGTGTTGTATTAGAGTTGTTGATGGCTTATTTTCTTTTTAAAAAATGCCAGCTGGCCAGGTATGGTGGCACATACCTGTAATCCCAGCAACTTGTGAGGCCAGCACAGGAAGATTGCAAGTCTGAGGCCAGCCTTGGCAATTTAATGAGACCTTGTCTTAAAATAAAAGAATGTAAAAGGGACTGGAAATGGTAGCTCAGTGATAGGGCACCCCTAGCTAGGTTCCATTCCCAGTACTGCAAAAAAGAAAAAAGAATAAAAGGAAAAAAAAAAAAAACAACTCAGCTGTTGGTCTCCTTTCTATTTTCCTGACACCCTCTCCACATCTTTTAAAAATTTCTTCTCTCAATCTAACTTCCATGTATGAGAGAAAACATCCTACTCTTGACTTCCAGAGTCTGGCTTATGTCATGATGTTCTCTAGTTTCATCCACTTACCAGCAAATGACATAATTTCATTCTTCTTTATGGCTGAATAAAACTCCATTGTGTATATATACCACATTTTATTTATTCATTTATCTGTTCACAGTTGCTTTAACTTGCCTTTTGTGAATTGTGCTGCTCCAAACACTGGTATGTATATATCATTGTAGTATGCTGATGTTAGTTCTTTTGAATAAATACCAAGGAATGGAATAGCTGGGTCATGGGGTGATATCATTTTTAGACTTTTGAAGAATCTCCATACTGCTTTCCAAAGTGGTTGTACTAATTTGCACTCCCACCAACCATGTACCTTTTCCCTCACATCATTGTCAATATTTATTATTATTTGTATTCTTTTATTTTCCTTTGATACCAGGGATTGAACCCAGGGGCACTTAACCACTGAGCCACATCTCCACCCTTTTTTATTTTTTATTTTGAGACAGGGTCTTGCTAAGTTGCTTAGAGCCTTAGCCTCCAGAGTTGCTGGGATTACTGGTGGGTACCACCACACCTGGCTATTATTTGTGTTCTTTGATTTCTATTCTAACTGGTATGAGATGAAATCTCAGTGTAGTTTTTGATATCCATTTCCCCTGACTGCTAAGGATGTTGAACATTTTTTCACATTATTTGTTGGCCATTCATATTTCTTCTTTTGAGAAATGTCTGTTTAGATCATTTAACCATTCATTGGTTGGGTTGTTTTGAGGTGTCTTTTGAGTTCTTTATAATATTCTAGATGCTAATCATCTCTTGGACGCAAAGCTGGCAAAGATTTTCTCCCAGTCTCTTCTCTTTTCACATTCTTAATTTTTTTCCTTTGAGGTACAGAAGCTTTTTGATGCCATCCCCCTTAATGATTTTTGGTTTTCTTTCCCTCCCTCCCTCTCTCCCTTTCTTCTTTCCTTCCTTCCTTTTTGAACCAGGGATTGAAGCCAGGGGCACTTATGCATTGAGCCACATCCCCAGTCCATTTTATTTTGAGACAGGGTCTTGCTAAATTGCTTAGGGCCTAGCTAAGTTGCTGAGGCTGTCTTTGAACTTGAGATCCTCCTGCTTCAGCCTTTGGAGCAACTAGGATAATAGGGAGGTGCCACTATGCTGGCTCTTGGTTTTATTTCTTCAGGAGATATAGAGGGAAGGAGGAGGGGAGACAATGGGGAGGCACTGGGAATGAAATCTACCAAATGTGCTATGTCTACATTCAAATATACCATAATGAATCTCACTTATATGTAATTATAATGTAGTCATTAAAATAATAATGTTAATGACAGTGGGAGATCAGTAGAGTAGAGGAAGTAAATTAGTGGGAGAGATGAGGGAAAGGGAAAATACTGGGGAATGAGATTGACCAAATTATGTTATATGCATGTATGTATCCCATTATTATGTATAATTATAATGCATCAGTAAAAAAAAAAAAAAAGCCAACTGTTGCCAGGTGCAGTGGCATACATACCTATAATCCCAGCTATTTGGGAGACTGACAGGGAATATTATGAGTTCAAGGCCAGGCTGGGCAATTTAGTGAGACACTGTCTCAAAATGAAAAATAAAGCTAGGCACACTGGTATACCCCTATAATCCCAGTTACTCAGGAGGCTGAAACAGGAGGTTTGCAAGTTTGAAACCAGCCTCAGCAATTAGCAAGGCCCTGTGTCAAGTTAAAAAATAAAAAAGGGCTGGGGGTGTAGCTCATTGGTAAAGTACCAATAAAGTAAAATACACACACACACACACATCGTCATCATCATCATCATCATCATCATAATAATAATAGTAACAAAACAGCATGTATTAATTAACTTAAAAAATGACGACTGTTTAGGACTGGGGATGTAATTCAGTGTAGAGCACTTGCCTAGCATGGGTGAAGTCCTGGTTTTGATCCCAGCACTACCCCCTCAAAGTCAGCTTTTTAGCATAAGTGTGATACATAGCAAATACCATTTGAAAAAGTAATCCTTAATCTGTATCTTCAAGTAAAGGTGTTATTTAAATTTTTTTTTTTTTTTTTTTTAGTTGTAGTTGGACACAATAACTTCATTTTATTTTTTATGTGGTGCTGAGGATCGAACCCAGTGTCTCGCACGTACTAGGTAAGTGCTATACCACTGAGCCACAACCCCAGGCTCCAAGTAAAGGTATTATTTTAATAATGAACATGAAAGTAACTTATTTCTTCTTAGGAAAAAAAGTGCTGTGGGAAAGCACTTTCCCCTTGATACTTTAAAAAAAAAAAAACAAGCTTTACTGAAATATAATTTACATACCATAAAATTCTGTGGTTTTTAGTGCATTTATGTACAATCATAACCATTATCTTATTTAAGGGCATTTTTATCACTCCAAAAAGAAACTATGTACTGATTAGCTTCACTCTCCATTCTGTCCTCTCTAGTCCCTGGCATATACTAATTTTTCTGTCCCTGTGGATTTGCCTAATCTGGGTATGTCATAAAAACAGAATCATATAATCTGTGGCCTTCATCCTACTATTGAACTACATCCCTAGCCATTTTTATTTTTATTTTGAGAGAGAGTCCTGTTAAGTTGTCTCGGCTGACTTCCAACCTGTAACCCTCCTGTCTCAGCCTCCAGAGTCACTGGGATTACAGGTGTGCACCACCACACAGGGATCTTTGTGTATTTATTTATTTATTGGTACTAGGGATTGAACTCAGGGGTGCTTTACCACTGAGCTACATCCTCAGTCCTTTTAATTTTTGTTTTGAACAGGATCTCATTAAGTTGCTGAGTGTCTCACTAAATTGCTAAGGCTGGCCTCAAATTTGTGATCCTCCTGTCTCAGCTTCCTGGGGGCATGCACCACCATGCCTTGTTCTGTGTTTAATTTTTTGAGGAATTGTTAAATGCTTTCTAGAGCATCTACTACATTTTACAATCCTAGCAGTAATTCTATAAGAGTATCCATTTCTCCACATCCCTGTGAACACTAGTTATTATCTATCTTTTTAACTCTAGCCATCCCAAGTGGGTTTGAAGTGGACTTGCCTTGTGGTTTATATTTGATTTCCCAAATGATTTATGATTTCAGTATGATTTGTTGTATCTATAAAAATTCTTGTAATTTTGCACATGAAAAATTTGGAAACATAATTTTGTAACCTGATAAAAATCTCCAAATATACTTCTAAAATAAGTTTTCAGATAATCTAATGAAATAAAGAACCTAGGCATTGATTATTAGCAGCTGTTAAAACCATTATGAGTGGCCATGTGGCTAAGTGGTCAAGTGCTCCTGAGTTCAATTCCTAGTACCCAGCACCCCCACCAAAACAAACAAACAAACAAACCCAAAACACAAAACATTATGGAGCTTTATAATGGGCCGGGGGGGTCAAGCTGGCAGTATTCTGATGAATCATAACATCTCTGAAATTGGGACAACCACATCTTTTGTTCCTTCTATGTGATATAGTGGGAAGAACATAACATTCATGAAATATTGCTCCCCTCTTCACAAAGCAAATCAAATCTGACTCAGATTAAGCTTCTAGATTTAACAGTTTATAGGATGCTATTAGCAAATTCAGAATGTGAGAAATACTATAGAACAAATGAATCATTACTGCAAATAAACATAAAAAAAGTAAAAAAAATTATTACAGTTTAAAAAAGACTCAAGACATATTAACTAAATGTAATGTGTATTGCCGCAGTCCGGCTGCAGCAAAATAACCGGGGGTGACAAGCAACTTGTGTAGATTGATACAGCAGGAGTAGGAGCCGTTTATTGTAGGACCAGAGGGATATTTATACATTCCACACAGCTTATCTTAATTAGCATAAACTAGATACATCAGTCAACCAATAAGGAATCTCCACACTTAATGGCTCGCTGGCGTTACTTCACAAACCACTCCCTCTGGCAAAATGCCAGGCGCCATCCTGACTTGTTTACAGACTCTAACAGTGTATACCCAAACCAGCATTCAAAGATATTTATGAGACCATTGGGAATATCAGATGATTGTTATTTTTTTTAGGTATGATAATAGTATAGTGATTATATTTATTTTGTTTTTCGTGTGTGCGTTTGTGGGCGGGCGGGGGGGGGGAGATATTGTATTTAAAAAGGAAGACACTTTTAGAGACAAGTACTGAAATATTTATGACTGAAATGATATGATGTTTGCTCCAGTACCATAAGAAAAGAGAAAAAGGAAGATGTACATCTTTAGCCAGATTTAAAGGAAAGTGTTTGTATTATTGAATGGTAGAAAAATAAATATCACAGTTAATAAGCATAGTTATAGTGATTGTTCCTTTTGGACCCATGTTTCTGTTTTGGCTCTGTTAGCCATTAAAACCAAATATTGACTTGAAATCAGACTTTCAAACTATTTTATGACAAAGTGTTATAAATGAAATTTTTTGTCAAACATAATGAAAAATATTTAATCATGGATCACACAAAAAATGGGTTTATATCAGTATTTTAGTGGTATCAATACCATTATTGTGATCATGATTCTGTTTCATTTGAAAATTAATTTTTTGAGGTATTTACATATAGATTAGTACCTATGCCATAGGTAAAGATATGTTGGGAATGTTGCTCTTATTTATTAGTAGGTACGCAGTCAAAACTTTTGGTTGTCAGTACTGTGGAAAACAAACTGGGCAGATCACAGAGATTTATTTGGTGATTTGAGCAAATTTGACAAGTGATGACGGTGTTATGGAGTGCTGATGAGAGATGTGGAGATATGTGGACATATACTTAAGTATGATTTAAGAAGAAGCATTAGTAGGGTTCCAGATTTGGGGGTTTTTGGAAGACATGTTGGCAAATGGAGCTTCTGTGTGTAGGAAGAAGTTGAAATCCGGCTCCTGTGAATTGTGCAGGCAGTTTTCAAATATTGATTGACAAATAACTTAACCCACAATTAGTTTTCAAACATTGGTTGACAGACAGCTTAATGCAATATTGTAAATGCATTGATACTACTCATTAATAAAGAGAATGCCTTCCATTGATGTGTCAGCAGCACCGTTACCAGAACATTGTGGAATAGTTCCAGGATTTCCGATGTTCTTCTAAAAGAAACTGAGGGCCCTGGTCTTTTATGATGCTTCTGTTCTCCTAGTTGCCTTTTCTGTGTCTCCAGTGATGTGAATGCTTTTCTTCAGGGAGTAAGGCCGATCCCTAAGTCAGTGCCTCTACCTGCACTCTGCAAAACTCCCCATTGTTCCCTTCTTCCTGTCTGGGCCTTTGTTAGCCCATACCCTTTGCTGAGTTCAAAGTGACCTGCTGGTTCTTTCTTTCCGAGTCTGGTGTGTTAGCTAGAGTGGACCTCTCAAGTCCTTAAGTCTAACCCTCACAGCTGAGAAGCAGAAGCAGCCCAGGGAGACTCCGCCTTGCCCAGGGTCTTGCTGCTAGCTGGTGGGTCATGGAAAATCCTTTTCCTTCCTGTAGTTCATGCCCAGTTAGCAGTAGTACCACTGCAGCTGTTCTGAACCTCTAAGGCAGGGATTCTTAGTAGTTGAATAACTACTAAAAAAGAAGAAAAACATGGTTTTGATATGTTTTTAGTTTTTATATTTTAAAATTATGTTTAACTTAAAATTGTGTTTTTTTTAATAATTAATACTTAATACATGTTAAAATATGTCAGTAATACTAAAAATATATAGTAAAAGTTAATTCTGCCTCCTTCCATCTTCCCTCTTCAAAGACATCCCTTTCTGTAGGTACTGTGAATAGTACTTGTAAAATCGTCCAGATATATTACATGGCTATGCGATGTAATAGTTATTTAAGTTTGATATTTCAAATAACAATAAAGGAGGATATGTTTTAGCAGATTAAGATGTGCTCCTCCTCTTCTCCTTCTTGTTTGTTTTTTTTGGGGGCTGTGGATCAAACCTAGGACCTTGTGCATGCTAGAGAGGTGCTAAACATGCCTGTGGATGATTGTGTAAGGAGATTTGATTCAATTTCCCAGTGTCAGTGGAAATGGTTTCTTAAATCAGTCATACTTATTAAGTTAGTTTTCAAAGGTTCTACTTTAAGAAGGGCTTTTGTGTAGAGCAAGTGGTGGTTAGTAGAGCAGTTTAGTTATGTGTGAGTTTTCTAATATTGGGGGGGCCTTTTGTGTATGGAAAGGACTACTTAAAATTACTTGGTTTTCAAATTAATGTTTAATTTATTAAAATGGCAAGTTAAAAATCTAATTTTCCTTTAGTTTTGTTATTGTAAGCATAGTACTTTTGTTTGGAATAAGGAACAACAGTTTTCACTTTTTAAAAAGTTAATGTTAATTTAATAGTTTAAATTCCTTCATACTCTTTACTCAGTTAATTAAATTTCCAGAGACATTTAAAATACACTTATACATTCAGTCTGTCAAACATAGTCAGTCCTTGACAGGTCAAACTTGAGATCAGTGCTTTTCATTAGCTAAATCTGAATTACCAGCACTTAAAAAATATTTATCCTAGCTCAGCACCAGTAATCCCAGTGACTCAGTAGACTGAGGCAGGAGGATTCCAAGTTTGAGGTCAGCCTCAGCAACTTAGTGAGACCCTGTCTCAAAAATAAAAAGGTCTGGGGATGCAGCTTAGTGGTAAAACACCCCTGGGTTCAATACTAGTTCTTCCTTTCTCCTGCAAAAAAAGAATCCTAAACATAACTCAAAGTATTAGTACTATGTCTTTGACATACTTCATTTTATTGCTCACCATTTTCTTCTCACAGTTGTAGTGTCACTCAAATGTGGAGAGACAGGTTTTTTGGACTGAAAATACAGGACTATGGTATAGTTATTGGTCAAGAGATTTAAGACTGGGAAAAGGCTCTGTGTTTTTAGGATAATCCTACCTAAGAGGTACCCTTCTTTGTAGGAGAAGCCTAAATGTGGTCTCAATGGCAGAATCCATATCCAGAGTTTGTTTTGCTACCCTTTGTATTTTTTTCTTTTTTTCAAATTAACCCTTTAATCATCCCCCCAAATCAATTTGGATTTTGTGTTCCTTTCATATATTTTTTGTGAGGCCTATTATTTTAATTTTGGGAGTTGGATTGATTAGGGTTCATATCTTTTGCATGCCAGGTTTTGTGAACTTGGACAAGATACTTAACCTTTCTGAGTCTCAGTTTCCTCACCTGGTAAATATCTGTCTTTCCTTCCTTGTGGTTGAGTCAGGATCCAATGTAGCTATTTGAATTAACACAGTAACATTTTACCTTCCTCCTTTTTTTTCCCTTATTGGTAGCAGGGCTCTTTACCACTGAACCATGTCCCTAGCACTTTTTAATTTTATTTTGAAATAGGGTCTCATTAAATTGTTGAGGGTCTCACTGTGTTGTTGAGGCTGGCCTTGAACTTGTGATCCTCCTACCTCAATCTCCAGAATTACTGGGTTTACAGGTGTACACCATCACCCTCAGCTCCAGGAAAATGTGGTCATGGGGTGGGGGGATAGGAAGGGAAAAGAATTGAGTAAAAATGCAATAAACTGTGTGGTCTTTACTTTTTGAACTATCTTCCCCTTAGTTGTATGACACACTGTCCTCATTTTTTCCTGTCTCTGGCTTTTCCTCAGCTCCCTCATACCCTCCTTCTTTGGCCACTCTTAAAATTACCAAGATATTCATCCTCAGCCTTGTGTTTCATGTGTTTCATGTGTTTCATCTTCCTTGCTAACCAGGAGAAATTGGTCTACAGAACAGATATGGTTGATAGCCAGCAACCTGCTTGCTTCCTCACTTGGCTAATTCCAAGTCTCCTATGACCTGCTCAGAACTGACCTCATCTGACCTCATCTTCCCTTTAAATATGTTATTTTTATAATCTCTGTCTTGATGAATGGCATAACCCAGAAACTTACACAGAAAGCTTGGATGATGATGTTCGTCTGGTCGGTGATACATTCTTTTTTTTTTTTTTTAAAGAGAGAGAGAGAGAGAGAGAATTTTTTAGTATTTATTTTGTAGTTTTTGGCGGACACAACATCGTTGTTTGTATGTGGTGCTGAGGATCGAACCCAGGCCGCACGCATGCCAGGCGAGCACGCTATCGCTTGAGCCATATCTCCAGCCTGGTGATACATTCTTGTCCATCTTTAGTATTTCTCAAATTAGCCTACTTTTGCCCATCTCTTCTGTCCATTAGTTTAGGCTGCTTCTCATGTAGATAACTGTTGCATATTCTCAATTTTCTAATCATTACTACTTCCTTGTTCAAATTTGTTGATCACGTGACTGTCACAGTGATCTTTTTGATTTTCTGATCTAATCACAGCACTCACCAGTTTAAGATCCTTTGAATAAAATCCAAACTTCTTAACAGAGCAAGCTTTGGGGATTTAACCCCTTTTAACCCTTTTCCTGAGCCTATTGACTGTTGTCTGCTGTGTTCTTTCAGGCTCTCTGCCTTTGGATGGACTGCCCATCTTCCTCTTTCTTAAAAAGTATTAAAATTTCTTAGAAAGCATCTCCTTCAATGAGCATTTCATTACTGACTGCCACAAGACTGACTTCAGTATTGATCCTGTGCTTATTTCTATCAAGTCACTTATCTGATTGTGTATAATCCATATGCTTATACTGTATGATGTTTTTTTTAAATGGGCAAAGTACTTTTTTCCCCCCCAAATATACATTTTTTTTTTTTTAATTGTAGGTGGACACAGTACACCATGCTAAGGCTTGAACTCAGTGCCTCACCCTTGCCAGGTGAGTGCTCTACCACTGAGCCCCAGCCCTAGCCCTCTATGATAATCTTTACATCAACTTGTGCAGATTAAATGTTTTATACTCTTAGACGAATCCTTATGGCCAAAATGTTAAGTAATATGTAAATTTCCTGAGGCATGTGTTCACTTTACTTGCCCATTGAATTTAGTGGCAGCAGAACTAAGTTCACCTCAGTATTCAGTGAACGTAGGTAGATAGCCTCACTCAGCATCAAATTCTTTTTAATATTTCCGTTTTAGGCATGCCACAACTCTAAAAAAATCATTAATACTTTTAGTGTGAAAAGTGATATTCAGAAGGAAAAATTAATTCTATTTTTTATCTAGTCATCAAGATTTATAGGAATCTCACATCAATTATGTTTTATTGTGTTTTGTAAAATAAATCATGATATCCCCATTTACTTGAAATTTTTTTGTGTGTGTGGTTTTTTGAATGTCAGAATTTTGTTAGTTTTTCTGCTACACTGGTTGCTCTTTGAGAACAAGGACTGTGTGTCTTGTTTTATAGTCTTCTTTACCTCCAGCTCTAATGTAGTATCTGCTTTATAGTGGGAATGAAGGATTTCTTGCAGTAGAACCATATTAAAGACCCTCTGATTTTCAATTGCAAATTGATAACCTTGTGAAACAAACTGGTATTTCTTATAAATTAAAAAACACAACTCGATTATTAGGCATAGTCCAGGTACCTGGTTCCAGCAACAGTGCTGTGTGTCTTGCAAGGCAGCCAGATAGCGCGTGACTGTGAGATGGAGTTTGTGCACGCTAACTGGGAATTTACCAACTCCAACCCCACATGCTGGGGATAGAACCCAGAACCTTCTGCTTGGTAGGCAAGTGCTCTATCACCCAAGCCACATCCCCCAGCCCTAAATGGACATTTTGAGGAACTAGGGATTGCTTACATTTTAATAACAGTTCAGGTTAGAAATATTTATATCATATTTAATTATCATTTAACCATATTTAATCTTTAACTGTTTTTTGTTCCCCAGATGATATGGGGACTTTTTTCTTTTCTTTCTTTTTTTGTCAAATGGCTACTTATTCTTGCTCACATATGGCTTATGAAAATCTGCATTTTGTTTGTGAACTCTTTTACTCTGCTTTGAAGCATAGTCCAGAACCTTTTTCTTCTTACCTCTTGACCTTCAAACCCAATGATTATTGCTTTTGATCCTATTTGTCTCTATTCTAGATGTCTTGTCACAGACATACTTCCTACAAGAGGTTATTTAGGTAAATAGTATACTATATTTACCATAATTAATATTAACATATTGAATATTAGGATAAAAGTTAACAAGGATTTGAAGTAGTTTCATGAAAGTAATTAAAATAACAGTGGTGGGCTGGGGCTGTAGTTCAGTGGCAGAGTGCTTGCCTAGCGTGCATGCGGCACTGGGTTAGATCCTCACCACGATGTAAAAATTATAAATAAAGGCATTCTGTCTACCTACAACTACAAAAAAATAAAAAAAAATAACAGTAGTGCTTCCTTTAAATAATTTTTTTTTTAATGTGGTGGAGATAATAGCATGGCCAAAGAAAGAATTTAATTATTTTTGGTATAATGAAATCTAACCTGTAGGTTGCCATTAGAGCGTGACAATTATATAATAAAAGAGCAAAAAAATTTTTTTTCTCCCAATACTGGGGATTGAACTCAGGGCTTTCCATTCTACCTCTAAGCAACACTCCCAGCCCTGCTTGTTTTTTATTTTGAGATAGGGTGTAAGTTGTCCATGTTGACCTTGGTGGATCCTCCTGCCTCAGCCTCTTGAGTAGCTTGGATAACAGGTGTGCACTACCATGCCTGGAAAACCAGAATAATTTTTGTGAGGTTTATTGATATAGAAGTATTTGGTTCACTGTTCATCTATTTTAGAATTTGTATTTTCTAGTTTTTAAACTAGAAAATACATTTAAACAAAAAATTTTAAGTCTCTGTAATACTTTCAGAACTCATAAAATTTTGTTTTCTTTTGTAGTGTTGGGGATTGAACCCAGGTCCTTGCAAATGCTAGGCATGCACTGAGCTATCCCCAAATCCTTCATAATGTTTTTAAGATGTTTTTTTTTTTCTTCTCTTCACTTCTTCCCCACCCCCACCCCCTTATTTAAGTTATGCATTGGTAACTCAAATATATCTTGGAGGCCAGGCAGGAAGTGTGAATGAGAAAATTTGATCTGTTGGGTTCTGTGTTACATTGGGGGTTCTATAGTCTACCTAAAGTAGTTTTTTGTTGTTGTTGTTTTGTTTCTTTAAAATTTTTAACACATTATGTAATGGATTTGTGACTTTCATATTAACTGTGAAAGAACTATTAAAGATTGCATAAAATTTAGTTTATGTTTCTATTTGAAACTGAATCATTAAACAAAAATTTAAGTAATTATACTATTATTCTTTTATACCCATCTGAAATAATATTTACATAATAATAGCTCCTTAATTTTCCCAGGTACATTTTTCCCCTTAAGATTGCTTTATGTATTTTAATTATTCATTTTCATGTCTAGTTTCTGGTAGTTTATTGAGGACTAAGAGCATATTTATTAGTTCTAGTAGGAGCTCAATACATTTGTGTTAAATATTGCATAAAGTAGCAGGCATACATTAAACAGGGAGAGATTGTTTAAAACTAAAATGTGAGGGTAGTCTAGCATAACATTTCTTTCTTTTTATTTGTATAGTGATTTGGAATACTGTGTCTGCACTATTTTTTTTTTTTTTTTTTTGCAGGGGGTGGGGGGCATCAGGGATTGAACTCAGGGACACTCAACCAATGAGCCACATCCCTAGCTCAGTTTTGTATTTTATTAGAGACAGAGTCTCACTGAGTTGCTTAGCACCTTGTCATTGCTGAGTCTGGCTTTGAACTCCTGGTCCTCCTGTCTCAGCCTCCTAAGCTGCTGGGATTACAGGCATGCACCACTGTGCCCAACTGTATCTCCCCTAAATTTTACCTATGTTTCTTGGGAATCACTAAGAATGTTAATGATGATACATCCATGTTGGGTTTGGTTTTGACAAATCTCTGCACACATGATGACCAAACAAGTTCATCACAAATAGCTAATGATACAAGAAAAGGTCTGGAGCCGGACATGGTGGCACATACCTGTAATCCTAGCAGCTCAGGAGGCTGAGGCAGGAGGATTGTGAGTTCAAAGCCAGCCTCAGCAAAAGTGAGGCACTAAGCGAATCAGTGAGACCCTGTCTTTAAATAAAAAATACAAAATAGGGCTTGGTATGTGCCTCAGTGGTCAAGCGCCCCTCGGTTCAGTCCCTGGTGCCAAAAACAAAACAAAAAACTGTTTTTAGAAAATATAATGAAATTTTAGTATCCCTTGAATGAAGAAGGGATTTGGAATTTGCACACCTCAGTTTTGTTTCTAGCAATGATGTTTCTAGCAGTACTGATAGTCACAGATCTCTTTGGGTGATTGTTTTCCTTTTTCTTCTTTTTATACTACTGGGGATTGAACCCAAGGCCTCATGCATGTTAGGCAAGTACTCTACCACTGAGCTACATCCCAGACCTTTTTATGTTTTATTTTGAGGAAGGATCTTGCTAAGCTGAACAGGCCTGGAACTGAAATCCTCCTGCCTCAGCCTTCAAGCAGCTGGGATTACAGATGTGCACCACCACTTCTAGCTGGGTCAGTTATTTTTCATCTGTAAAGTGATAAAGGACTTGATCATCTAAAATTGTTCTGTCCCTAAAATGATCTAATTTTAAAATGCTGTAATTTCTAAATGAAATGTTAAGACACAGTGAATGACCTTATCTCATTTTAAGGAGAGTTTGAGTAGTTTATTGAAAAATATCTAATACTGTGTGTGCATGCCTGCACGTGCATGTGTGTTAAAGAATTCTAGAAAGATAAAGAAGAAATAGGTAGTAATTACTAGGTCTGGTAGGAGGGGACCTGGATGGCTGGTGGGAAGAGATCTTTTATTTATTATACTTTCCTTTGTGTTTTTTGAATTTTATAACATGTATTTGATTATCCATTCAATAAAGACAATTTAAATATAATCTTGTATCAACAGTAAGGCACAAGATTTACTTGTTGCATATATAGCAGAGGGTAGATGATATAGCCTATTCTTAAATTTATTTTTATTTTTTATTTTTTACTTTTTTGTTAAAAGCTAACACATACATATTATTAGCCCAGGCTCACATTGGGTTAGAATCATCAATATTAGTATCTTCTACTTCCACTGTTATCCTACTGGAAGGTCTTCAGGGGAGTAACAAACATGGAGCTGTAAACTCTTATGATAACAGTGCCTTCTTCTGGAAATCCTGAAGGACCCTGTGTGAGGTGATTTTACAGGTTTTTTTTTTTGTTTGTTTTTTGTTTTTTTGGTTCCCAAGAACAGTTAACTACTGAACCATATCCCCAGGCCTTTTATTTATGTTTGATTTTGAGTTGCTTAGAGCCTTGCTAAGTTGTTGAGGCTGGCTTCCAACTTGTGATTCTCCTGCCTCAGCCTCTCCAGTTGCTGGAATTACAGGTTGTGACACCACACCTGGCTTATTTATTTATTTTTTTGCAAGTAGAAGGCGTACACTCTAAAATAACAATAAAAGTACAGTAAATAGTTATTATCATTATCAAATGTTACATACTCTACATAATTTTATATGCTATACTTTTGTATGACTGACAGCACAATAGGTTTGTTTATATCAGCATTACCATAAAAATGTGAGTAGTATGTTGTGCTGTGACATTATGTTAGCTACAACTTGCCACCAGATGATAGTTATTTTTTTGACTCCTTTATAATATAGGGACCACTATTTCATACGTGGTTCATTGTTGACCAAAACGTTATTGAGGCACATAACTGAATATAAATGTATACATAAAAAAAAAGTTAGAGTAAAGGGAAAGTAAGGGTGTATTGGTGGGAACCAGTCCAAAACTGTTAGTACAAAAAAAACTGTTAGTACAGAGAATACAGTTCATTAGATCCTATGCATCTATTTATTTATTTTGGTGGTGGGGATTGAACCTATGGCTTTGTGCATGCTAACACAGGCATTCTACCACAGAGCTACATCCTCAGTCCCCCATGCAGCTATTTAAAGAAGACTGTATATTGAATTCTCAAGTTATAGTAGCCAAGAAAGAGATGCCAAGAAATTCACTTGACTTACAAGATAAAATTGTGAAAAGCAGCTTTTTCTGGCACTAAGATTTGAGGCATTTTTATCTTTTTTTTTTTTTTAATTGTCAATGGACCTTTTTTTTTTTTTTTTTTAAAGTTGTGCTGAGAATTGAACCCAGTGCCTCACACTTGCTAGGTGAACTCTTTACCACTGAGCAACCTCAGCCCCCATTTTTATCTTAAAAGAGGTGTTATGAGCTATTGTGGAAGATATTTTCAATAACTCTACAGTCAAATGGAGGTCCTTTGTTATGTTTTGGAGGGAAGTTTCTCTGAGTGGACCCTTTTTAAATTCTTATAGTCTGATATGCAAGCATATAAATGGCTGCCCACTTTATAACTACTGATTATTGCCATAAATTTCAGTGTTCATGTTTGCTTGTCTGTTTAGGATCATTTGTTATATGATTATATATTTCTCTCACTTTCCCTTTTTTCCCCCCTTTGGTGCTAGAGATTGAACCCAGTGCTTGTGAGCACATGCTCTACCAACTTTGTTTGTTAAGTAGTGCTGGGCATACTGTGTGAATAAAGGTTTTGCAGTTGTTTGAAATGGGAAAGTAGCAACATTAAGGCATACCAAGCAAAAACAAAAAACAAAAAACTGTTAGGGTAGTAATTACTGTCCTTATTGTAAGAGATGATTTACTTTTAACATTAAGTCTATTATCGTTAAATTGAGTTTTATTAATTTCATATTTTTATATTAATTTATATGTATGTTTTAGTTCTACTGTAGTTGAACTGTCCCCTAAAATGGATGTGCTGGAAACTTAATGCCCTATATAACAGTATTAAGAGATGGGATGTTGACTACCCCACCTTTACCCCATCCCCATACTGGGGATTGAACTCAGATGTTTCATTTTTTGCTATAATATGTATATTATTTAGCTTATGTTGATATATAGAGTTAACATTATTTTACTAATATACTGTTTTCTAATAAAATATATTTTACTATATACTATTATTTTACTAAAATAATAAGAGATATTAATATTGAGAAAATGTTGCTGCTACTTGGGAGGCCGAGGCAAGAGGATTTCAAGTTCAAGGCCAGCTTTAGCAATTTTTCAAGGCTCTATTCAACTTAGTGAGACCCTGTCTTAAAATAAAAAATGAAAAGGACTGGGAATATAGCTCAGTGGTAAAGTGACCCTGGTTCAATCCCCAGTACCTAAATAAATAAATAAAAAATAATTGAGAAAATGTTTAACTTTATACATGTTGAAAGTGGCTCAAAAACTTTAAAAAAAAGAATCAGTTGCTTTAAAAAAGGTCTCAGTTAATATATAATAACAAGAAAAGGGCTGAAATTCACCTTCATAAAAATTTCTAAAGCATATAATTAATTATCCTTTATAGGAAAAAAAAACATTGGGCTTACAGAAGAAAACCAATTTAAATGAAAGTTGGGTGACTTTTAAAGCATTAGTTCTGTTACTCATCTTTCAGTTGTTTCAAATTTGAACTCTGCATGTAAATGTCTGTCTGTGAATAGTTCATAAGCTGAAAAACAAAAACAAATCTTTATCGTCTAGAAATGTATATATAAAATTCCTCCACAAAAAGGTGCTATTCTGTTATTTCCCCATCTTGCTCTTCTTCAACAATCTATGTGTTCTTCTGTAATAGCCAGTTGCATATTTATATAGTCATGTACAGATACCAGGAGGCCCTTGTACTCCATTCCCCTCTCAGGTTTCACCATCACTGGTGTTCCTGTTAATCCGTTGAGGAAAGGTTTGGAATTGAGGGATAAACTAATTTCGAATACCAGTGAATGCTGCAGGCTACTTACCAATAACCTCCTGAGTGAGATCTGTGTCTTGTGACTGGAACAGCTACTACTGCAGGCCCAAACTGCTAAGCATCAGGAGAAATGCAGCAAGAATAGATTTCTGATAAAAGAATGAATTCAGTCAGCACAAAAACTGACAGGTTCTGTAGCTATATGACAGGATAATTTTATGTTTACGTATGTTTCTTATAAAAATATTTTCTTTAGTATTGGGGGGTGTATAAGAATTTTAAAAGGGTTTTACATCTTTCTCATTTGAAAAACCCTGCTGTAGTGATCTGGTTGTAGATCTTCTAAGCAGATTTCCCCCAATCCCAAACCTTTCCTCAATGGATTAACAGGAACACCAGTGATGGTGAAACCTGAGTGGGGAATGGAGTACAAGGGCCACCTGGTATCTGTAGATGACTATATGAACATACAACTTGCGATTACAGAAGAATACATAGATTGTTGATGAAGAGGAGGAGGATGGGGAAATAAGAATAGCACCAAATGAAAGGCAGTTTTCTACGTGTACATCATTTCTCATAACTGAATTTTGTTGAGAGTTAGAAAAAGAAACTTTGAAATTATTTAAAAAATTGCCGATTAAGGACAATTTTAACTTACTTTGGAAATTAGAGTAGTCAAAAGACAACATACCCTCGAATAGGTGGCCATTTCATCTCTACATGAAGCAACTGTAGGCAGGACTAGATGGTTATCAAAAAGGATCCTGAATACTGGGTGTGGTGACTCATGCCTGTAATCCCAGTGACTCGGGAAGCTGAGGAGGATTGCAAGTTGGAGGTCAGATTCAGCAATTTAGCAATGCCTTAAGCAACTCAGTGAGACCCTATCTCAAAATAAAAAATAAAAAGGGCTGGGATATGGCTCAGTGGTAAAGCACCTCTGGGTTCAATCTCTAGTACAAAAAAAAAAAACAACCAAGGGAGTGTGGGGAGTCTGACTGCTTCAACCCACAAATGACTGACTAACCCAGGCCTCTATCCTTCTCTTCGACCGATAGAGCATGATGCTAGAGAGTTTAATCTGAAAAAACATCAGAGTTCAAGAACCCACTTACTTACTTTTATGGCTAATGAAAGATGCCTGTGATTTGCTGAATTTCAAATAGTGTCATTTCCTGGTAAGTCCAACAGGACAATTCTTTTGAAAAAGAAAACTGTAGCAAACAAGAATTTTAAAGTACTAAGGAAAACTGTTAGATATTAACTTCAACTTTCAACAATTATTTTTGGGTATCAAAACAAAATATATCAACTGAGAGGATAATTTCTTTTTCTTTTTTTAAAATTTTTTATTTTTTTTTAGTCATACATGACAGTAGAATGCATTTTGTTATATAATTTCTTTTTCTTTTACATTCCCAATAATTCTGATAAGAGTTTTAAAAGAAGGATGTAAGGGTTTATATTTCAAGTAATATAATCCATCTGCAGGATTATGTTGAATCCATCCCTGTGATTCTTAGGGAAAGTTTGATTGTAGATACCATTTATCAGATTAAGGAAGTTGCCTTCCATTCCTTTCTGTGAGAATTTTTTGATTAAATGTTGAATTATATCCCATGTTTTTTTCTTTAGCTAGTGGTAGTTATGGTTTTTCTTTAAATTGGCAATACCATCAATCAATATTTTTTATGAGAAAATGGTGTTTTCTTTAAAAAATCATTACTTTTTTATTGTAGTGAAATAAACATAAAATTTATCCTTTTACTAATTTTTTAGTGTACATTTCATTGTATGTTCACATTAGCATCATCCATTTCCAGAACTTCATCATCACCCAAACTTAAACTCTGTATCCATTAAACCTTAACTTCTTATTTCTCCCTGGCCTAACCCCTGGCAACTACCTTTCATTAATCAGTTTTTAAACTTGAACACAATTTGGTCATGGTATATGTTACTTATTAATGGAGTCAGATTATTGATGTCTTGGTTAGTTGTTTTTTTTTCCCCCAACAATATTTCAGACTATTTTCTAATTTTCATTGTGATTTTCTGTTTTAATCCATGGATATGTATATGTCTTTTTAACTTTCAAATATGTTTTTTTTTCCTAGTTACTGTTTTGTAATGGGCAAGATTATTAGCATTGTGGTTAAAAGTATATGACCTATGCACATTTAGATCTTTAAAATTGTTAATTTTTATCTGCTACTTGGCTTACTACACCCTTTACCCAGATTCCACAGTTGTTAAGATTTTACCGATTACCTTCTCTTATTTTTTCATTTATAAGACAATTCTGAATCATTCGACAAATAAGTTGTAGACATAATGCTCCATTTATTTAAAGACAAGGGTACTCTCTTACATATCCATACCATTGCCCCCTCCTTAAGATCAGGAAATGAATATTAATAAAATGCATTTAATTCACAGGCCCCACTCATCTCACTAATTTCTCATTTATATCCTTTGTAGCAAAAACACCCACCCTCAAACCCCTGAGAAAACAGAGAAAACCTCTTCGATACTTTTTTTTTTTTTTTTTTGGTACAAAGGATTGAACCCGGGGGCATTTAACTGCTGAGCCACATCCCTACTCCTTATTTATTTATTTATTTGGACATAATACCTTTATTTTATTTATTTTTATGTGGTGCTGAGGATCTAACCTAGCGCCTTGCATGTGCTAGGCGAGTGCTCTACCACTGAGCCACAACCCCAGCCCCCATCCCTACTCCTTTTTATTTTTAGACAAGGTCTCCCTAAGTTGCTTAGGGGCCTCATTAAATTGCTGAGGCTGGCCTTGAACTTGTGATTCTCCTACCTCAGCCTCCAGAGTTGCTGGGATTACAGGCATGCAGCACTACACCTGGTAGCTACTTACTTCTTTTATTTCTGATTCAGGAACTATTCAAGGTTATGCCTTGCATTTAGTTATATCTTGTCTCTTCAGTATACTTCAATCTGGAGTGTTTTTTCAATCTGTCTCTTCAATGATCTTGACATTTTTGAAGAGTAAGCCAAATACTTTGCACAATATTCCCCAATTTGAATTAGTCTGATGTTTCCTCATGAGTAAATTTAGATTATGCATTTTTGGCTAGAATATTGCAAACCTAATGTTGTGTTCTCCCTGTATTGTATCAGGAGGCACATCAGTTTATCCCATTACAGGTTAAGTTCAATTTTATCTTGGTTAAGATGTCTGACAGGTATCTATAAAGTATTTTATGCTAACTAATTAATAAGTAAACACTCTACATTTTGCATTTTGTGGGGATGATACTTTAAAACTATGTAAATAGCCCAGTTGTCTTCAAATTTCCACCAACAAGTTTTCATATCCATTGATGATTTGTCTCTGAATCATTTATTACTGTGCTTGTTGCCAGATGGTGAATTTTTAAAAATTTCATCATTCCTTTTGCATTCATTGTTTGACATTTCATTACAAGGAAAAGCTTTCTGCTTTCTCTTCTTGTTGTTTTAAATCTTTAAAAAAATGCCAGCATTGGCTCATGAATTCTTATTTTATTCACTTTTCACTTATTTTAATGTTTCAAATTGTTCCAGATTTGGCCAATGGGAACTCTTTCAAACTGGCTCCTGTGTCCTTTTTTCATGTCCTCATCATTATTTGACCACTTTCTTTCACCATACTTTTTGGCACAATAAGATTTTTTATACTTACACATTAGCTTGTTTCAGTCTTGGAATCAACCATTTTATCAAAGAGCTTTTGATTCTTCTGTTAGAGAATGCATTTAGAAAATAAGATCTGATTACTAGGTATGTTCCTTGCTACTGGTGTGTCATTGCTCTTCTGCTGAGGACAGAAGTAGGATATTTTTTTTTTAATATGTTTTTAGTTGTAGATGGACACAATATCTTTATTTTTTATTTATACATTTTTATGTGGTGCTGAGGATTGAACCCAGTGCCTCACACATGCTAGGTGAGTGCTTCACCACTGAGCCACAACCCAGCTCCTAGGATATTGTTTTAAAATGTACCTTGGATTTAATGTATAGGTGTGACTGAGTGATAACACAGAGAAGTCAGTACCATTGAAAGTATATTCCTCACAATTTCCTAGAAACAGGAGGCATACCATGTGTACAGGACCACAGGGAGTTTTCAGAAGGGAGGAGGAGCTAGAGGAAGACATATAAGTGAGAACCTTTTTTTACTATAGTGATGGGACGTTGTTAGGTGATGACATGTATCCCTTATTAGGCAAAAACCAAACACAGATATTGGGGTCTATGGTTGGGGCTTTGTAATAAGATTTTAGCATACCCTCCAAAACATAGGAATGGTTGAACATCACCAACATTGGCTGTTATTTTAATCCATGCTTTCAATATGCCAAATCATCAATTACAGACTATCAAGAGTATTATTATAGGTATATATGCATGTCTGTACATTCATGTGTATATAAACATTTACAAATATCTTTATCTGCCTATAAACATTTTAAATGTTAATATTTTATTCAGAAGACTTGTTTTAACACCTGTAAAACATTCGTCTATCCATATCCCTATAAATACTGAAAGCAATGATTTTTCCAACACTGTAGGATTTTTAAAAAAGTCTTTTTCTGTTTTTGTTACCTCCTTTTCTGACATTGAAAAATCTAGCTTTCATCCTTTTTACTTTGTCCCTCTGTAGGTAACTGTCTCCTGACTATAAGAGCCCTCCCCTTGTCCTCAATCCCACTGAATGTATTGGTTGAACACTACTGAAGTTCCATGAGCCGTTTTTTTAAATTCAGTCTTCACTTCACATGGTTCCAATATGCAGAAATTTCCATTACCATGCTTTAATTAAATAGCACCAGTCCCCAATATTAGTAAAATGTAAAATATAGCTTGTGATCAGGAAGTTTCTCCAAAATTTTAAAAATTTACTCTTACCCTATGGTAGCTGATTAATACATCCTTAAACACTACTTAAACACTGTTCAATTAGCTAACTTTTTTTTTTTTTTTAAGGAAAATTACTGTCTTTGCACTGTTCTCAGCTGAACTTTACATAGCTCTGCATTTCCCTGTGTCAGTTCCTCTTGGAATGGTGGGTGGGTAGCAGAAGGGAGGATATGTACAATAATGTATTTTTAGTTCTTTTGAAAAGAAGGGTTGCTTCAGCCATTGCTATTGATGGCAGGAAGTATATTTATATCTCCAGAGAAGGGAAGGAGGGGTGGAATGAGTCCTGGTTTAAGAAAACCTGAGAGGTTGTACTTCATTTCATTAAAATTAATTTGCACTTCATTGTAAGTTCTTGCCTTAGAAATGTAATTAAGGGCTGGGGATGTGGCTCAAGTGGTAGCGGGCTTGCCTGGCATGCGTGTGGCCCGGGTTCAATCCTCAGTACCGCATATAAACAAAAGATGTTGTGTCCTCCGAAAACTAAAAAATAAATATTAAAAAATTTTCTCTCTCTCTCTCTCTCTCTCTCTCTCTCTCACACACACACACTCTCTCTCTCTCTCTCTCAATCTCTCTTTAAAAAAAAAGAAAAGTAATTAAAATGAATGGTAACTTATTGTATTTGGAAAACTCTTTCATTTTGAAATTTCAGAGTATACAATACCTGCAATAAAGGGCCCTTTAGAGCAAATAAGGATGTACATGAAAAATTCAGGTGTTTGTTAGCATGCAGTTGAACAGCAAAGATATTGAGGGATACTAAATGTTTACCCCAGTTAGACATTATTCATTAAAGTCTTATTAGTACAGCTTCTATTGTGATTCATTTAAAGAAACCAAAATAGTGCATATGAATCATAGGATACTCTCAGTCATAGGATAGTCAATTTGAGATTTTCCACTAAGCACAATTTTGTCACAACTTTGATTGGGACAGGACTTTTGCCCATGATTATCATAAGCAGTGGGCACATTAAATACAAGTTAAATTATTCTGAAGTTTCTTTATTTTCTACTCCCTTTCTTAGTTGAGGGAAGCAGTGAATTCGTTTCCAAGGATACGCCTTCTCTCTTAGCCGGTCTCAGATTGATGCAGTCATGGAAACAAGGCAGTAAACTCATTCTTGGCATCTGCCAGCCATGGTCTGATCCTTTTTTTAAAAGCATGAGATTCTTTAATAATACATTTTGGGAAGGTTGCTGCCAAATGATTCCAAATCATACTAGAGGAGGGTTGGGAATGTTGTTGAATTGATATAAATGAGTCAGGTGTTAATAGGTTGCTAGGTAAGACTTTAATGATTTAACTAAAGTTGTTTTTCTAAATAGGAAGATCTATATTAGAACAACAAATATTTAGTCCTTTTTAATATTTAAAAACACTCCTAATAATAATTTGAGGATATTACTTTTTTAAAATGCAACATGTTATAGATGTGCTGAGCTTTTATTGAACACAATGAAGATTTTTAACTGGTTGGTTAAAGCCGATCCACTAATGAAATGGAATATAAAATTATTTTGTGGATTCTAAAGCTGGAATGCTTAGGTTCAAATCTCATCTCTGTTACTTGTTTAGAATGTAACCTTGGGCAAGTTGCTTAACATCTCTGTGCCTCAGTTTCCTCATCTATAAAATAGGATATAATATTAGCATTGGATTGTGGTACAGAGTACAAGCTGCATTATGTAAAAACACACCTAATTTATAGGGAGCACTCAGCAAGTGTTGACTGCCATTCACAAATGAGAAGTGGAATTACTCTGTACACCAAATAATAAGCTCTCTTTTATCCTGTTTCCCCTTTAAAGATTCAGTATTAGGTTTCCATATCTTAGCAAGGAATTTTTCAATTTGGTAAGGGTTGATTGATTAGCACATGCTAGGTATTCAAATCACAAAGGGGAATAAAATACATTCTTTTCCCTAAAAAAACTTCCTATTTTGGAAGGTGTGAATAAAGGAGAGCAAAGAAGAGAGGATGACCTGTTGTTATAAAACTTAATTCATTCTGTTAAGTGCTACACTAGTAGAAAAATTAAAAAAAAAAAAACTTAATAGAGACAGAAGAGAACACAAATTAATAAAAAATATGTAAGATGTATGAAGAAAATTCTAAAGTTTCAATAAGAGATTTTTAAAAATACAAATATTATAAAGGTATTGTATAGATGTTAATTCTCTCCAAATCATTCTGTAGATTTAATGCACATTAATTTGTAAGCCCTGGGTGGGGGGGTGAACGTTTTTGAGAACTTAACAAATTGCCTGAACAGTTCCTTTAGAAGAATATATCCAGCTGGGCATGGTTGTACATGCCTGTAATCCCAGCGCATTGGGTTGTGGTGGAGGAAGGAGGATCATGAGTTCAAAGCCAGCTTCAGCAACTTAGTGAGCCCCTGTCTCTAAATAAACTGTAAAAAGGGGCTGGGGAGTTTGGCTCAGTGGTAAAGTGCCCTTGGCTTCAGTCCCTTGTACAGAAAAAAAGAATACATCCAACAGTTGAAAATTTTGAGAAATTTTGAAACAGAAGGATAGTTGGTAGGCAATAGAGGGGAGAAGTATATTTAACACTGGATCCTCCAGATAGCAAAATATATTTGAAAGTTAGATTTGGCATTTGTTTAGAATAAACAAATAAATAATTGGAACAGAACAGAAAGTTCAGAAACAGACCTGGATATGTGTGTATATGTAATTTACATTCTCAACAGGAACATGCAAGTGTTCCCAGGTGAATGTAGCTTGATATTAGAACACTTGCCTAACATGCCTGGGGCTGGGACCCTGTATTCATCTCCATTAACATATACACACATGAGTTCCAGTTCTTCCACATATTTACCAACACTTGGTATTGCCAGCCTTTTAGTTTTTAGCTATTATAAAGTGTGTAGTGCTATCTCATTCTGGTTTTAATTTTCGTTTTTTTTCCTTTTTTTTTTTTTTTGCCCAGTACTGGGGAGCAGACCCAAGGCTTTGCATGTGCTAGGCAAGGGTTTTACCACTGAGCCACACCCCCATCCCTGATTTGCATTTTCTTAATGATGTTTATTGCGCACTGCAATTTTTTGTTTGCTTTTTTTGAGTGTCTCTTTCAATTTGCTCATTCTTGTTGAGTTTTTGTTTGTTTGCTCATTCTTGTTGAGTTTTTGTTTGTTTGTTTTGGTTTTGGCTCTATCCCTCCCTCACCATTTTTATTTTTTATTTTGAGACAGGGTCTCACTGAGTTACTTAGGGCCTCACTTAGTTGCTGGCATTGAATTTTCGATCTGTCTCCCAAATTGCTGGTGTGTGTCACTACTCCTTGCCGTTAAGTTGTTTTTGTTGCTTGAGTCTTAAGGGTTATTTATGTATTAGAGATGTATTAGGGATGTAATACATTAATCGTATATATGTATTACAATTACAAATCCAGCCTGTGTATAGCCTTTTGTTGTTGCTGTTGTGCTGAGGATTAAATCCAGGGTTTTGTACAAGCTAGACAAGCACTGTGCCACTGGGCCACTTCCCCAGCTCCTTTTCTTTGTTCCTTTCTTCTTCTTTTTTTAATGGTATCTAAGAGAAAAAGGTCTGTTGTTCTTTTTTTTTTTTTTTTTTTTTACCCCCCTAGGTACTAGGGATTGAATTCAGTGCCTTGTATGTGGTAGGCAAGTGCTCTACCACTGAGCTCTATCCCAGTCCTTTTTTCTTTTCTTTCTTTTTCTTTTCTTTTCTTTCTTTCTTTCTTTCTTTTTTTTTTTTTTTGAAACAGGATCTCACTAAATTGCCCAGGCTGGCCTTGAACCTGGGGTCCTTTTCCTCAGCCTTCTGAGTCAGCTAGGATCACACATGTGCACCTCTGCATTTGGCAGAAGTTTGTAATTTTGATGAAGTTCAAATTATTGCATGTATTGATGGTATTATGTGTTTTTTAATTCAAAGTTTTTGTCTGTCTTTGTCAGGCACAATGCTAAAGTGACCACAAGGCCAGCCCCTTGTATAATTTCTATAAGTGTTGGTAGGACCTGTGAATATGACAGAATTTTACTGCAATTTTACCTGACAGAAGAAGTTTCATTGACATAATCTACTAAACAATTGACTTTGATTTAATTGAAAAGAAGATTATGTTGAGGGGTCTGACCTAATCACATAAATCCTTTAAATATAGGTTCAAAGGTCAGAGTTAGAAGAAGTCAAAGAATTTGAAGCATAAGAAGAATTTGACAAAAGGAAGATTTTTCTTTGCTGACTTTGAAGTTTTAAGAGACCACTTGTCAAGGATTGCAGGTGGCTCTAGATGGTAAGAATGGCCCCTGGCTGAAAAGTTGCAAAGACATAGGGACTTTTGTCCCACAACTATAAGGAACTGAATTCTACCACAATCATGTGAACTTAGAAGAGTTTCCCAAATGGTGATATGAACGAAATCTGGCAGACATGTTTAATTAATCCTTATGAGACCCTAAGCAGAGAATACAGCCCTGCTGGGCTTAGAATTCTGACTTCTACACTTAAGGTGATTTGTTATGCAATCATATAAAATTAATACACTATCTCAAGCTTGTGAAGATTTTTTCTTATGCATAAAAAGAAAAAATATATTAAATCTAGGACTTTGTACATGTTAGACAAGCACTGGACCACTGAGCTATTATCTTCAGCCATTATTTTATTTTATTTAGAGGCAGGCTCTCACTGAGTTGCCTAGGCTGGCCTTGAGCTTGTGGTCCTTCTACTTCAGCTTTCTGAGTAGTTGGGATTATAGACATGTGCCATCCTGCCAGGCTATAGATTTTTTAACATTTTTCTGAGTACAAAATCATATTCTCTAGTAAAGATAGTTTTAATACTTCTTTTTCTAGCTTTATATGTCTCTTTCTAAAATTTTTTCTCACCTTTTTTCTGATTTTAGGAGTGGGATTTAATATTTCACCACTAAATATGATGTTGCTTTAAATTTTTCATAAATGGCTTTTTTTTCAGTTCAACAAACTATCTTATAATTCATAATTTGCTAAGAGGAGTTTATTTAGATTATTTGAAATTTAGGGTCAGAGAACACAAAGTGTCCTTGCATTTTGAACTCAGGTATTTATGTTTTAGCCTTAAGTTATTTTCTAGATCAAGACATTTCTTTCTCTGTGTAGCATTTTTAATAAGTTCTTTAGACATATTTTCCAGTTTATTAATTCTTTCTTCAGCTGTGTCTTCTCTAGTGGTTAACTCATCTATGGAGTTTTATATTTTAGGATATATATAATATATTTATTTATTTATATTTATATTTATATTTTAAGTTTTATTTTGAAGTTCCATTTGGTTGTTTTGCAGCAGTTTGAGGTGGAGGTAGAAAGGCACTTAAGTGTAAACTATTGAAAAGAGTGAAGGGAAAAGAAAGTGGGAGAAAGTGATAGCTGGACTGGAGAAGAATTAGGGGTGTAGTTTGTTCAAAAGAGAAGTCTGTTAGTTTGATACAACTTTACGTGCTCAGGGAGTCAGCATTCAAGGAACATAACTGATGCTACCATTCAGTTTTCATAGAATGAAGGAGCTAGATTTTAATTAATTTTTGGAATAATCTTAATATTATAGCCTCTTTGGAATTATATACTTAATGTTCTTTCTGCATTTGGATAGACCACCAGTGTATCTGAAAAGAGAAATGGATCCAGGCAGTGAGAAACATAGCTAACAACTGTTCTTTGCTGACCCAGTCAGTCACTCTGGGGCATTGGTCTCATCTCTGAAAACAGGAGCATTAACTGAATGGGCTGCATGGTCTTTTCTAAAAGCCTTTAATTTAAACTAGTACAACTTCTAATTAAACAAATGAGGAAATGTCTGTGAAGCCCATAGTTGTATTAGTACCTGGCATTTGCTTTTTATGAAGAACATCAGCAGATTGGTTATATTCATTCTTCTGTGAATTTGTGGACATTGTATACAAAGTATACCAATTTAGCTTGCCATTATAACATTTCTGTAGAGAAAAATCTAGTTTAAACTCTTACTTTCATTTTTTTTTAATGTGTAAGTAGAAGATGGTCATTATGGAAAACTTAGTACCGAATTCTAACTTGAATTGGTAATATTTTGTTTTTTTATTGGGAGTTCCTCTCTCCCCAGGGGCAGTATTTGTTTCTCCATCCATGTGCAGGTTCTTTTTTTCTTTAAAAAAAAAATATATATATATGTATAAGTTTTAGGTGAATACAATATCTTTATTTTATTTTTATGTGGTGCTGAGGATTGAACCTCATGCATACCAGGAGAGCACTCTACCACTGAGCCACAACCCCAGCTTCCACGTACACATTATTAATTGATGTGCTAAAGCTGGGCATGGTGGCACATGCCTAATTCCAGCAATCTGGAGGCTGAGGCAGGAGTGCAAGTTTGAAGCCAGCCTCAGCAAATTAGGAGTCCTTAAGCAATTTAACAAGACCCTGTCTCAAAATAAAAAGGGCTGGGGATGTAACTCGGTGGTAAAGTGCCACGGGGTTCAAACCCTAAATCAAAAAAAAAAATAAAGAAAATTATGTGCCAGTAGAGTTCCCTAGAAAAGCACACTGAGGTGGAGGGAAGGAAGCAGGTTTGGGTGCAGAGAAACATCAAACTGTAATTCACACCTTACAAAGTCTCTGCCTGCCCAGATTGCCTGATAGAGAAAGGCCACTGGGCTGGAATGGATGGTTGCTTGTACCACCACATTGCCCAGTCATTGGACATTCTTGAGGACAGGGTGACCTCTGCTAAAAGCTGAGGCAGAAACTAACAGAAGGAAGCTGTCAGCTAACTACATCCATGCAGCTGGACAGCATGTCCTTTCTTGAAGAGGGATTTGTTTGTTGTATCTGTGTCTGCCATGAAATAAAATTTTGTGTCTGTCCTTTTCTCTTTAGCATGTGGATTATTCTGTGGTTATTGTGCATGCATTTTAAAAGTTTATAATATCTCAACATGTATTTGGTTTATATATATACCTTCTGTAGGTTGCTAAATTTTTCATATTAGTAAAAATAACAGTGGTGAGATCTTTATATAAGGCTTTTTACAAGGTATTTAGGATTATTTTATCAGAACAGTTTTAGAAACAAAATAGATCATTCTTAAGACCTTTCATGTTGAAAAGGGTGGTTATATACAGTGTTAGTACAGGATATGAGCATTATGACCTATAGCATTAGGCCCTCAGTAGCCTTGAATTTTATTTTCTTAATCTTGGCTAATTCAAAGCTGAAAATGACATCTGCATTTCTGATCTGTGGTCTCATATGGTGTTTAGTGGGCTTTGAATTGAAGGATGTCTTAACTCAATCCTGCATCCAAAATGATGGGAGAAGTTAATGAATAAATGAGGGCTCTGGAAATCAGATTGATTGGATTCAAATTTCCTGTCTTCCGTTTGCCACTTTGTGACCTTGGGCAAGTCTTGGTATATCAACTTATTCATCTGAATACTGAATACTGGATGTAATAATAATTTATTTCTTGTAGGGCTGTTTTGAGGATTAAAGGAGGTAGAACATATAAAAACACTTAGTATGGGCTATGACCCATTGCATATGCTCAAATATTGGGTTTTATTAGAATATTGGTTATTTTACTGTCTCATTAATTAGGAAAGAACATGTTATTCAAACTTCAAGAAAATAAAAAACCTAAGGATATGGATAATAGATATGTCTTGGATCATTGAGCTAAATAAATTGCAGAGCTCAGACCTGAAAGTGGGTCTTTATTCAGTGCAGAGTTTTTCAGCCTGTTTACATTTGGAGGCTAGAAAATTCATTGTTACAGAGGGCTGCCCTGTAATTTGTAAGATGTTTAGCAGCATAGACCTCTAGATATCAGAGCACAACCCCCTGCCTTCAGTTATCACAATCAAAACTAACTTGAGACATTGCCAGAAGTCCCCTCCTGGGTTGGGGTGGGAGGTGGGGTGGAGTAGCTAATGGTACATGGTACATAAATGATGCTGTAATGACATTGTCCTAAGTTTTGGGAAAAGGGAATGATAATGATGTTCCATCCTATTCCCATGGAAAGGCCTATTCTCATGATATGAACCAAGATGGAGCTTTGTTCTGTGGCTTCTAGAATTTTAAGCACACTTTTGTGGGACATCTTGTAAGAGTTTACACCTTTCCCTGGAATAGTCCATGGTGTCTAATAGGGCTATTTTATATCTCCTTCCCACCTGCTGCCAATACCAGGGATTGAACCCAGAGGCACTTAACCACTGAGCAACATCCTGGGCCCTTTTTAAAATTTTTATTTGGAGACAGGGTCTTGCTAGGTTGCTTAGAGGCCATTTTATATTTCTAAAGTTTTTGTTTGTTTTTCAATTTGGTTGCAGGTAGCACAACTTTAAAAAGGGTATTTATGGAATTCCAATGAGTGGTGATGGATGATGCAGTTCAAATAACTAAGGTAAGAAAAATAAAACCAAAACTGTGGGAAGGCCTTGTCAGACAAGTTAATGTCCTCACAAAAAAAGGCTTAAAACCAGGCTCTTTCCCACTCTGTTTTGTTTTCAAGCTGTAAAAGTAGCTTATTTTTTCATGATTAAAAGCATAATTGTAATCCTTCAAGATGATGTTCTCAATGTGGCCATGTATCAGAATCACGACCTTAAAAAAGAAAAAAAGACCAAAATAAATATCCTGCTGTCCTGCCCTTATTGAACTAAAGCTTCTATGGGTAGATGACAGCTGAACTCCAGGTTTTACTGGGCGTGTCAACCATTACTACAGCTTTGGAGAACTGTTTGGCAATATTCACTAAAGTTAATATAGTAAGATACATGAATGCAGTAACCCAGGAATTCTACTCCCAGGTATTTGCCCTTGAGAAATGAAAACATGTCCACACAAAGATATATAAATATTCACTGCAGCTTTATTTGTAATAGCTGAAAACAATGGAAATAAATGTCCCAAAACATAAGTAGATCATAAATTGTAATGTGTTTATACAATAGAATTCTACTTAGCAATTGAAAGGAGTAAAACTAACAATATATAATGTGTTTGAATCTCATAGACCTAATGTTGAGTGAAAAGAAGTCAGAAACATACAAATACAAATAGATGTAGTTCATTTATCAGGTAAAACTAAACTATAGAAGTCAGGTTAATGGCTCCTCTGGCCAGAGGTTCAGAGTGGAAGGAGATATGTATGAGGGAGCCCCTGCTGCACTGAAAGCATTTTCTATGTTAATGTGTACATTTACATATTTATTTTTTATTTTCTTGTAACAGAATATACTATCATAAAATTTATCATTTTAGGTATTAAATTTTAAGTGTACTATTTACTGGAATTAAGTACATTCACATTGTTGTGAAGCCATTTACCACCATCCATTCATTTCCCTAACTGAAATTCTCTACCCATTAAACTACAACTCCTGATTCCTCGTGTCTTCCAGTCTCTGATAACGACTAGTCTATTTCTTATCCTTATAAGTTTTGACTACTCTGGGTACCTCATATAAAAGTAGTCACAGGGGCTGGAGTTGTGGCTCAGAGGTAGAGTGCTTGCCTAGCATGGGCGAAGCCCTGGGTTCGAGCCTCAGCACCACATAAAAATAAATTAATTAATTAAAGATATTGTATCCAACTACAACAAAAAAGTAAATATTAAAAAACAACAACAACAAACGTAGTCACAGAATATCTGTCCTTTTGTCTGGCTTATACTGCTTACCATATGGCATGCGTGCTCTCTCTCTCTTCACAGAAAAAAAAATTGTACTCTCTCTCTCTTTCATATTGGGGATTGAACTACTGAAATACAACCGGATTCTTTTTTAAATTTAATTTAATTTAATTTTTTTAATTTTGAGACGGGTTTGCCAAGTTGCTGAGGCTGACCTCAAACTTGTAATTTTCCTGCCTTAGCCACTGGGATTACAGGTGTGCACCACTGTATTTGGCAGCATAGTGTTTTTAAGAGTCATCTATGTTGTAGCATCTATAAGAATTTCATTGATTTTTAAGGTTGAATATTTTTATATTGCTTATATCACATTTTCTTTATCTGTTCATCTATTGATGGACATTTGGGTTGCTTCCACCTTTTGGCTCTTGTGACTAATGCTTTTCTGAACATGGGTGTACAAACATCTGTGCAAGTCTCCATTTCAGTCCTTCTGAATATATATTTAGAAATGGAATTGCTGGATCATATGGCAATTCTCTGATCCAGCAGTTTTGGGAGGGATCACTGTGCTGTTTTCCACAGTGCCTTAGCATTTTATATTCTTCTCAGTATTATTACTTTTTAATGGCCTTTGTAATGCTAGATTATGTGTTTATGCTGTTTTGTTTTTTTTTTTTTTTTGGTGTGTGTGTGTGTGTGTAAACCTTTTTGAAAAATTAGCTTAACAGTTTTGCCTCTTTAGTATGGAAGATGGTGATTTAACTTTTGACAGTTTTGTCCATTATGAAAGATGAGGATTTACCTCACATTATCCATCCATTTGATTTTGCATAATTTTTAGTTCTTCTGCTGTTTATTAGTACCTTTCACGTACACGTTTCCACTTACTTACCCTGTTAAAATTGTTAACCTCTTCATCCTGTCCTCTGAACACAGACAAACCTTTCATGGTCTGTCCGTAAGTTCTCTCAAAATTGAAAGCTGTTAAGCGGTATTCACATTGTAGTTAGCCAATATTGTGAGGCCAAGCAGTGTTTTCTGGGTTTATATTTCTTTGTTTGTAGGTTTAATATTTGAACCCTTGGCTACTGAAAGGAGAAAATTAAAAAGTGAATTCTCTTTTTGAAACTGTCAGTTGCTTTTAGTCATACTATATATTTCATATTTGACTATAACTTTCTTATACAATTTTTACCCCTGGAGTTTCTAATTTTCTTTTGTTTTTGTCTGTTTGTCTATTAGGATCTTACTTTCCCCCAAGTTCACGATCATACAACCTAGTCTTTTAAGACTTGTCCACACCATCCACTGTAGCTCAAGTGTGGTCTAGTCATATACTGAGTTCTAGGCCAATCTGGACTTTTTTTTTAGGCTGTCTACATGTAGTTCAGCCCATAAGAGGGACCAAATTATGAAAGGCTTCCTTTTCAGGCCAAATATTTTGAAATATATAATTTATTTAATGTGGAAACCATGAGCAGGGTGAATGTGACACTTTAGGTAGACTCCTGGGAGTGGGATTGGAGGGATGTTAGTTGAATTGGAACTCAGAAGAAGGCCGGACTAGTTCAGTGCTATAGAAAATACAGACTCTGAAGTCCCCATCTAAGAAACCTGAAACCATAATCTTCAGACTGGAGACCCAAGACTCTAACTGAAGCTTTTTTCTCTCCTCCCCTGTTTGGATAACACTGGGTGTGAGTTACATTTTCAGTTTTTATGTGTGTGTATATGGGGTGGGGGGGGAGGTACCAGGGATTGAACAGAGGAACACTTGACCGCCAAGCCACATCCCCAGCCCTGTTTTATATTTTATTTAGATACAGTGTCTCACTGAGTTGCTTAACACCTCCCCTTTGCTGAGGCTGGCTTTGAACTCAGAATCCTCCTGCTTCAGCCTCCTGAGCCCCTGGGATTACACTATGCCCAGCCAGCATTTTCAGTTTTTTGAAGAAACTTCACACTGTTTTCCATAAGGCTGTACTAATTTACAACACTACCTATTTATGCTTTATTGGTAAAAGTTCATCATTAAACATGTTTTGCTAATATTTCCTTCCAGTCTGTGTCATGTCTTTTCATTCTCTTAAAATCTTTTTTGCATACCTGATTTTTAAAAGTGATAAAAGTTTAATTTGTAAATTTATGAGTTTATGTGGGTCTTGGTTTATTGTGATGTCTAAAAACTGTCTAACCCTGGGTCACAAAGATTTTTCCTTATGTTTTCTCAAAGCTTTTTAAAATTTTATATATTGTTTACAAATGTATAATTCTGTTTTATATTTAGGTCAATTTGAGTTAATTCTTATACAATTTATAAGACTTTTGTTAAGATTCTTACTTTGTCTATGGAAGTCTACTTATTCCAGCTCCATTTATTGAAAAGACCACCCATAGCCCTATTTTGCATTTTATTTAGAGACAGGGTCTCACTGAGTTGCCTATCACCTTGCTTTTCCTTAGGCTGACTTTAAACTCGTGATCCTATTCTCCTGCCTCAACCTTCCAAGCCGCTGGGATTTCAGGTGTGCACCACCATGTCTGGCCCCAACTTTGCTACTTTTTAGTATCATTTTAGCTATTCTAATCCCTTTGTTTTTCCATATAAATTTTAGAATTAATTTGTATCTGAATAAACATCAATTGTATTTTAAATCTAAACATCATCCTGGGGAGAACTGATATCTATAGATAGTTAAAATGTGAACATAATATATCCTTCTACTTACTTAGGTCTAATTTTATTTGTTACCATGTTTTATTATATTTATACCTATGTATTTCCTATTTTGGGGAGTGATTATAAATGATATTGTTTTTGATTGGTCATTGCTAGAACATGAAAATACTTGTAATCTGTAGAAACTTTATTCCCTTATCTTGCCATATTGTACTGGTGAGGACTTCTGGTACTCTATCAAATAGGAGTGGTGAAAATGAACATCCTGGTCATGTTCACAATTTTAAGGGTAAAATATTCAGATTTGTGGGGTTTTTGTAGATGCCTTTTGTCAGGTAGAAGATTTATTTTTTCTTCTATTTCTACTTTACTGAGGATTTTGGGATTTTATAATACTTTATTTTTGTGAATGGATGTTTGTACCAAATGCCTTTCTTTTTTTTTTTAAGGGCAGCCAGGCTTTTTATTTATTTATTTTTATGTGTTGCTGAGGATCAAACCCAGGGCCTCGCACATGCCAGGCAAGCGCTCTACAACTGAGCCACAACCCCAGCCCCAATGTACCAAATGCCTTTTTGCATAGATTGATATGATTATATGGGGCTTTTTCTTTATTTGTTTGTATTGATTTTTTTAAAAGAGATTTTTTTTAACCTTTATTTTGTTTATTTGTTTTTATGTGGTGCTGAGGATTGAACCCAGGGCCTTGCAAGTGCTAGGTGAGCGCTCTACCGCTGAGCCACAACCTCAGCCCCTTGATTTTTTTTTTTTTTTTTTAAATTGAATCAGTTTTGCATTCTTGAGATAAATCCCACTTGGCATGCTGTGTTGTCTTTTTACCTATTCTAGTATTTCCTTTGGTAATGTGCTGAGGATTTTTGTGTCTGTTTCAAGAGGGAAATTGGTCTGTAGTTTACTGTTTGGTTTTGTTATCAGAATAAACTGTTTTTTAAAAAATAATAATTGGGAAATGTTCCCTTCTGTTTTTTGGAAGAGATTATGTAGAGTTGGGTAGAATTTGCCAGTAAAGCCATCTGGGCCTGATGACTTATTTTACAGGAGTTGAAGCATTTCTTTTAAAACTCATAGGAATTTTGGATTTTAGAAGTTGTGATTTTCAAAGAATTAGTCTATTTTGTTTAAGTTGTTGGATTTCTGTATGAGAGGTTTCTGTTTTTGTTGTTGTTTTTTAGAGTGCTGGAGATTGGACCAGGGATGCTCTACCACTGATCTATTCCTTCCTTCCTTCCTCCCTCCCTTATTTATTTTTTAGTTGTAGTTGCACCCAATACCTTTATTTATATGTGGTGCTAAGGATCGAACCCAGGGCCTTGCACATGCTAGNCTCCTCCTCCTCCTCCTCTTTGAGAGAGAGAGATAATTTTTTTTAATATTTATTTTTTAGTTTTCGGTGGACACAACATCTTTATTTTTATGTGGTGCTGAGGATCGAACCCAGCGCCCCACGCATGCCAGGCGAGTGTGTTACTGCTTGAGCCACATCCCCAGCCCACCTCTTCTTCTTTTAATGCCTGTGATATTAATACTGAAATACATCTTTTTCTTTCTTTCTTTCTTTTTTTTTTTTTTTGGTTTTTTGTTTTGCAATACTAGGAATCGAACACAATGCCTTGTGCATGCAAGACAGATGCCTCATCACTAAGCAATAGCCCAGCCCTGAAATGTCTTCTTTTCAAATTACAAAGATTTATTTTATGAGCCAGTATGTTGTCTATGTTTGGTACATGTTCCATGAGCACTTGAAAAGAACGTATAGCCTGCTGTGGGTTAGATCTTATTGGTTGATGGTGTTCATTTGTCCTGTATCCTTACAGATTTTCTGTCTAGTGGTTCTGTCCATTACTAAAAAAAGAGTTATTGAACTCCCAATCACAATTGTTGGTTTGTTTCTTTTTTTAATTCTGTCAGGTTTTGCTTCACATGTTTTGTAACTCTGTACTTTCATGCATACAAATTTGGAATTTTTAAGTCTTCTTAGTGAATTGACCCCCCCCTTTTTTTTTTTAAAGAGAGAGAGGGAGAGAATTTTTTAATATATATTTTGTAGTTTTCGGGGGACACAACATCTTTGTTTGTATGTGGTGCTGAGGATCGAACCCGGGCCGCACACACGCCAGGCGAGCGCACTACCGCTTGAGCCACATCCCCAGCCCCTAATTGACCCTTTTATCATTATGTATTGTTTCTTTGTCCTTGATAATATTCCTTGCTCTGAAGAATGTCACATAATAATATAACTATGTCAGCTCATCTTAGATTAGTGTTTGAATGCTATATCTTCATCCATTTTTTGAAAATTAATAGACTTTTAAAAAAGCAGTTTTAGGTGTATGGAAAAATTGAAAAGTACAGAGAGTTCCCATATATAACCTCACTTCTGTTCCATATCCCTACATCCCCTCTTTGCATTTGTGTAGTAGATTTTTTTGGGGGAGGGTGGGTACAGGGGATTGAACCCAGAGAGGTTCAACCACTGAGCAACATTCCCAGCCCTTTTTTATTTTTTATTCTGAGACAGGGTCACACTAAATTGCTTGGGGCCTCACTAAGTTGCTGAGGCTGGCTTTGAACTTATGATTCTCCTGCCTCAGTCTCCTGTGCCACTGCACTCAGCTCATGTGGTAGGTTTTTTTTTTTTTTTCCATTAGTCATCCAGTGTTGATAGATGATTACTAACTAAAGGCCACAGTTTATGTCAGATTTTATTATTTTTGTTCTACATTCTACCAGTTTGGACTAGTGTATAATTACATATACCCACCATTGTAGTATCTTACAGAATAATTTCACTGCAGTAAAAGTCCCCTATTTTCCATCTAGTCACCCCTGCCATTCCTTTCTCTGAAGGAGGATTTAGTACACAGATTTTAAAAGTTCATTTCTCTAGCTCCCTCCTCACCATAATTCTCTCTTGAGTATGGTTGTGCTGGAGTTGGTTCTCTCTTGTTTTTCTAGCTTTGAGGTGGAAGACAGCTCCATCCATGTTCTCCACAGATGCTACATGATTGCAACAATTCTGCCCCACAGTGCCTGATGGTGGTGTGGTGGTGGGGAGCCTCTTTTTTTTCCTGTGTGTCTGAAATAGGGCAAGAATGGTCAAAATGGTTTTGCCCGTCTGTGCTGCCCCTTTCTTAGTCTTTTGTCTAGAGAAAAAACAGACTTTTCTTGCCACTTTCTTTTTTGTGCTTATTCACGTTTTCAGGTGTGGACTTTTTGAAAGTTGAAGCTAGGACGTATTAGAAGTCAAATGAAATAAAACAAGAGATAGGGAACTTCTTGTTTCATTGGTCTTTGTGTCCTGTGGCTCCTAGCCAGTCCTTTCTTTTTTCTACCTTTCATAATCCTTGAGTTGTTTCATAAATTTTATTCATGGTTTTTGGTTGTATATGGGAGTAATAGAATATTCTTAATCCATCTTTCCCGAATGGTAAAGCCTCTTTGCAGTTTTAAATTATGAAGTTTATACTCAGTTTCATTAGTTGTTTTTTTTTTTTTTAACCTATATGCTTTTTCCCTGAGAGCTTTCCTTCACAAACCTGTTTCGTTTCCTCTGTTCCCTTACTCATTGAATGGCGCCTTCTTGTTAAACCAGAAACCCAGAAAGAGTAGCATCTCACACCTACCTCTTCTACCACATGAGCAAGTCCACTATCAAGTTCTTGCAGCTTATCTCATAAATATCTTCCTACTTGTATCCACCTAATCATCTAGTAGTGCTGCCCACATTGCTACTCTGCCCTCTCTACTTAGCTAAAGTGTTCATTCCAAAATACAGGGATTTACATTCTTCAAAGGCTTCTTAATCCTTGGAAAAGAAGAAAAATTCTTGTGTGGTCCTGCTCTGTATACATCTCCAGCCTCGCCTGGCACCATGTTCCTGTTCACTCTTTGTGCTCCAGACACAATGACTTCTTTCAGTGGCTTCTACCCTCTCTGTGGCCCCTGACTAAAAAGAAGTTCCCTGACTACCTGACTCCTGTTCATCTTCTACATCTTAGCTCAAGGGTTGGTGCCTAAGGGAGGCCTTGGCTGAGCTCCCTGACTAGGTTAAAAAAAAAAAAAATTGTTACATAGGCTCTTAGAGTCCTGTAATTCTCTTTCCTTGTCACATTTGTGAGGTAATTTGTTTAATGCTAGTAGGATGTAAGTTACATGAAGTTAGGGATTCAGTTAGATTTATTATTTCATTTCTAGTACCAAGAACAGGGCTTAGTACATAGAAAATGCTCAGTAAATGTATCCCCCCCATGAATGAATTTTACACAAAAAAAAATCAAGAATTTTTATAATATTTGTTAGGGTAATCGTGTAGTGTTTTTTTTTTTTTTTTTGAAGTGGTACTGTCAGTTGAACCCAGAGGTGCTTTACCACTGAGCTATATCCCCAATCCTTTCTTTTGGAAAAAGGGTCTCACTAAGTTGCCAAGGATGGCTTGAACTTGCAATCCTCTTGCCTCAGCCTGGCATATTTTGAATTGTTTTTGTGAGACTCTTTATTAATATTTTCCTATTAATAGACTGTGGTTAAATTTCTGAAGTTTACCTTACTTGGTCATTTTGTAGTATGATTATAACATGCTGCATTTTCTTTGCTGGAGATTTTAAAATTAGTTTTTTTTGGTTGTTGTTGTTACGCCTTGTCAGATTTTGACATCAGTCATAGTAGTGTCTTCATGGATGATTTTATTAAACTATCTTTATTTTTTATCATTTCTATATTTTTATGTTTTAAAATATCTCCTGTAAACAGCACGTAGTTGAGTTTTTGTTAGTTTATTTAATTAATACAGTTGAATATAAATCTGTGATCTTACTCTTGGCTTTTTATTTGCCCCATTTTTTTTTTCTATGTTCTTTTTTCTTTTTTGATTTGATAGACTTTTTTGCTATTGTTATTTTCCCTCCTCTTATCTTGGAAATAGATACTGTTCTTTTCAGATTGCTCTCTTCTTTTAGTATTTATCACATTAATGCAATTTTTTCCTAAAATTTAAAAAAACATTTTTTTAGTTGTTGATGGACCTTTATTTTATTTATTTATATGTGGTGCTGAGAATCAAACCAAGTGCCCACACATGCTAGGCAAACTCTCTACCACTAAGACACAACCCTAGCCCTATAATTGTTTTTTTAATGCATTGGTTCATCTTAGACAGTACAAAGATCTTGGTATACTTCGATTTATTTTATCCCTTCCTTGTGTAATCTATTTTTATTTTGTATTTTAATCATATATGTTGTAACCCTCATAAGACATTATTGTTTATATAGATCATTTAGATCTATTCACATATTAACACTTTTATTTTTCACTCCTTTTAATCTTTTAAACAGATGGAAAATAATCTCATGAAAACATCCTTTAGTAATGTCTTAGGGTAGTTTTGCTGGTAATGAATTTTGTTGAGATTTCCTGGTCCAGGGTTTTTTATTTCACTGTTATATTCTCAGGAGATATTTTTGCTGGGTATAGGTTGACAGTTTCTTTCCTGACCTTTGAAAGTAATCATTCCATTGCCTCTGACTTCTGTCTGTATTTGTTAGGATTCATCAGAGAACAGAATGAAAAGAATGTGTGTGTGTGTGTGTGTGTGTGTGTGTCTGTATGTTTGTGTGTGTGTGTGTATACATACATACTATTTACAATTATATACCATATTACTAATTATGTGAAATATTAGTCATTGTATATTACATTAAATATATACTATACATATTTACAGATGCTCCTTGATTTAGAATAGGCATACATCCCCAAAATTGAAAATATTGTAAGTCAAAAATGCATTCACTGTACCTAACCTATCAAATATCATAGTTTAGCGTAGATGTATACCTTAAATGTGCTCAGAATATATACATTAACCTATGGTTGGGCAAAATCATGTTACGCAAAGCCTTTTTCAGTGGTGAAGGTAATTGAATCCAGGGTTGCCCTACCATTGAGCTACATTTCCAATCCCTTTTTTATGTTGAGGCAGGGTCTTACTAAGTAAGCTTCTCAGGCCGACCTTGACCTTGCAGTTGAATAGCTGGTATTACAGGTGAGTACCTTTGCACCCAGCACAAAGCCTAATTTTTAATAAAGTATTGCATATCTTACAAAATCTATTCAATCTGTAATGAAAGAGAAAAACAATGATTATATGCTTTCTCAGCATCCAGCATTGAAAAGTTAAAAAAAAAATCATAAGTCAAACCATTATAACTTGGGAACCATCTGTGTATATTTATATATGTAGATTTATTTTAAGGAATTGACTTGATCTGGGAGGTCTGCAGATAGGAAGGAGTTGCAGCATGAGTCCAAGAGTACTCTGCTGGAAAATTCCCTCTTGCTTGGGGTAGGTTAGCCTTTTCTTCTATTCAGATGTTCAGCTGATTAGAGGACATTCAACTGCACTCAAAGTCCATCCATTTAAATGTAAACCTGATTCAAAAACACCCCCACAGAAACATCTAAGACAGTTTTTAACCAGTTAATTCAGTCACTGTAGCCTAGCCAAATTGATATAAAATTAACCATCACAAGTCCATCTGTTGTCAACTTGGCACCAGTACCCCTTTCTTTAAATTATATTTAATCTTAGGTGTGGTGATGCATGCCTGTAATCCCAGTGACTCGAGGCCAAGCAATTTAGTGAGACTCTCTTTCAAAATAAAAAGTAAGAAGAACTGGTGATGTAGCTCAGTAGTAGAGGGCCCTGGGTTCAATCTCCAGTACCAAAACCAAGAAGCAACATAAATTGCTTATACCTTTTTTTTTGTTGTTGTTACCAGAGATTGAACATAGGAGCACTTAACTACTGAGCCACATCCCCAGTCCTTTTTTCAATTTTTTAAAATTTTGAGACAGAGTCTCACTAGGTTGCTCATAGTCTTGCTAAATTGCTGAGGCTGCTTTGAACGTGCAATTCTTCTGCCTCAGCCTCCTGGAGCCACTGGGATTTCAGGCATGAGCCATCGTACTCAGCATAAATTATACTTAATTTCTAACTAAAGACAATTAAAAGGTCCTATTTCTACCTCATGTTATAGAGCTGTCTTACATACAACTGTAAACCACTCTCTTTCCTCAGAAGCAGATGCAAAGTTCTTGGATGATATTTATCTTTTCTTTGGTATTCTGCAACTTAAACACTATAATGTGAAGTTAGGAATGCTTAAATATTATGATTAACTGTTAATCTGATCATATTCCATGAAGAAAAGATCTCTATCCATTTTCTGCTGCATAACAAAACATCCCCAAATGTACTAGTTTAAAGTAAACCATCTAAATGCCTCACAGTTCTGTGAATAGCACTCTGTGCTGGGTTATCTGTTTGGTTCTTCTGCTGATCTTGATTGGAGTCATTTTTGTTGCTGTAGTTAGTTATTGGTTCATCTGGGACTGAGATTGTCTTGAGCACATGTGTGGCTGTTGGAGTGGGCTGTCCATTTAAGGAGGTAAGCTGAGGCTCCCTCCTCACATTATGACACTAGCATTTCCACAGCTGCAAAATTTCATGGCGTCAACATGGAAATCACATCATCACCTCTGCATTTTATTGGTTTAAGCAAGTTATGGAGCCAGCTCTAATTATAGGAATGGGAAAATAAACTTCAACTCTCTATAGGAAAAGTGGCAGTGTCTCACTGTGAAAGGTATGTGGACAGGGATGGGAGTTTTTGTATCCATCTTTGCTAACAATCTACCACTATGTAGCATGTATGTATGTAAGTATTGGTACCAGGGATTGAGTCCAGGAGCACTTAACCACTGAGCCACATCTCCATCCCTTTTTCATATTTTATTAGAGACAGAATCTCACTGGATTGCTTAGGACCTCACTACATTGCTGAGGCTGGCTTTGAACCCACGATCCTTCTGCCTTAGCTTCCTGAGCTGCTGGGATTACAGGTGTGCGCAACCACGTCTGACCCACTATGTCTTTTTTTCCCCTCTGGCTGCCTTAAGATTTTTTTTCCTTAATAGTTCTTCTGGTTTTCAAAAGTCTTGACTGAGGTGTATCTAGACACAGGGACGCTGGTTTCCTTTTTATTTATCTGCTTGAGGGTCTTAGGACTTCTTAAATCTGTGGTTTGGTGTCTTTTGTTGGATTTGGAGAATTTTCTGCCCTGGTCTCTAAATATTTCTTCTGTTCCATTTCTTTCTTCCCTTCTATCTAAGGCTCAAATTACATGTAAGTTTAGATTATCTCACTGTATCTTCTCTACCTTTTATCCTATTTCCTTATTTCTTATCCTTTGGTGTGTCATTCTAGATACTTCTTTCTGATTTATCTTTCATTTCATTAATTCTCTCTTAAGCTGTATTTTATTGTTCTTAAATCCATCTAATGAAATCTTTGTTTCAGTTATTGTATTTTTTTTTTCAATTCTTGAGTTTCTATTTGACCCTTATTTTAGGTCTACTATTAACATTCTTTTTAATAGCACTAATTCTTGGCTGAAATTCTTTGTTAGACTGTTCTTGTCTGCTTTCTACTGATGCTCATGTTGTCTTTTGATGAATTAATACACTGTGTTTTAAAAATTGTTTGTAGAAATAGTTGAGATTTAGGATACTATCTTTTTGTAGAAAGGATTTACATTTTTTCTAGTCTTTCCTAGGTGCCTTAAATCATTTTAATGCAGTTTCAGAGGTTGCAGTATCACAATCACTATAGGGCTGGTCAACTTCAGTCTACTGCCTATTACACCTATTTTGTGTGAAACGCTTTGCTAGATGCTGTGTAAGTCCTGTGAGCAAAACAGACCTGGTCTTTGGTCTACATGAATTAAAGGCATGATTATGATTGACAGGTAAATATATATACAATTAATATGTTAAGTTCTGTGAAAGCAGTGAATACTTTACACAATAGGCTGCTGTGATAGTATTTGGAGTAGAAAGGGCACGAGAATGGTTGTATTATAACTAACTGGGGCAAGTTCTGTTTAAGATGTAACCTGGCTGATGAGAAAGAACTAGGAATAGAAACTGCTAGTCAGAAACTGTTGCCATAGTGAAAACTAGATAACAACCAAAAAAGTATATGAGAGATAAAAGGGAAGAGGACAGTGGGGAAGGGAATGTAAGATTGACTTAGAATTATAATAATGAACTCTGGGACATTACCTAGCTGCCATTTTTCTCCTATTTCCCTTCAGAAAAATTGGTGAATTAAGTATTGATGAATCTGGACTCTGGATTTAGCTTTGTGATCTAGGCCTAGTTACCTAATTTCTTTTCGTTCAAAACAAAGCAAAAGAAGGGAAGAAGATGGCAAACATGAATGTGAGATAGAAAATATGGAAGGAAGCACATGAAGACTGACAAATTCGTGTTGCTCACAAGTGTTTGCAGTTTGATATTTGTAGTAGGCATTCTAAAAGTATACCTGTTAATTTAGCAGAATGAGAACAGATTAGATAATTTTTTTTATCACTAAAGAAAAGATAAGAATTTTCCATCATTTCTCTATTTAAAGGAAAGAGTAAATGAATGAAAATGAAGAAAAGTTACATTGATTTTTTTTTTTTTTGTTTTCAGAATGAAAAGAGTTGTTGACTAACTTGAAATGTTTTGGGCAACTTGAGTAAGAGGTGAGAAAATGTCTCAAGGGCAGGAGCTATTTTATTCTTTGCCTCCACACAGGGCACAAGACAAGGAATGTAATTAACAAATCACTGAGTGTTTCTCTGCTTTAAGGGAACTTGGACTATCATTACCTTACAAGTAGTTTACCATCCATTTGTTTTATATTCATTCCATAAAGAGATTAAGAAACTATTTCTTCTGATGATATTACTAGCCCAAACTTCTGATCTGGCCCATGGATTATATAATTGAAATGTCCTCAAAACCCAGCAATCAGAGAACTTGTTACTCTGAGGTAAACAAGCGTACCTCTCAGAGCCTTCTGAGTCTTTTCTGCCTTTAGTTAAGGACCCTAGGACTTGAGGTGATATTTAGGAGGGAAAGATTGCAACTTGGTAGTTATACTTCTTGTATCTTAATTCTCCAATTATTATGTAGGGTTTTCTTTTTCTAGAAAGAGACTAATCTGGAATGAGAATGAATTCTCATCAGTAAAAGCAAAGCTTTAAGTAGGTCATCTGACTTTGCTTTTGTGCTTCACATTCACCCTAGTTATAAAAGAGCCTTTCATGAGTATTCTAGGCTTTCATCACTGCCAGACTCTCCACAGGCATTGTGAAAGAATTAAGCTACCCACCCTCCCCCATGCTGGTCTCATGGACTCTTTCATAGACTGTACACTAGACTATGTTTAGCTCAGCAGGATCTTTTTGCAAACACTGAATCCATGAACAGTTTTCCTTCTAAATTAGAGATTCAGTATTGATTAGTATTACAGCCACAGAAGTTAGTGTCTGCCAGTATCTAATAGGTATGGTGACTTGCAACCTTATTTTGGCCAGATTATGAGGCCAAAGTTTAAGTAGTGTTTATATTAAAGTGACTTATATCTGAAATTTATCTATAAATTTCTGTCACTTCAGTTGGATAGGATGTTTATAAATGCTTCAAATAATCTAGTTAATGTACGCATAATTAAAAATTTTAAAGAAGCTGGTTAACATTGAAATAAATTTTTCAAGTTTTGACCACAGGAGTGGAAGAAAAGGAAACTTGGGATTTTGAAGGAATACTTAGCAACTTGCTTTTAGCAAGGGATAGTTAGGGGTAATAAAGGGTTTACATTTACTGGCATTTGCATTCTGTTAAGATCCATACCTCTCAAGAAAATTACAACTATATGGGGCTAGTCATAAGTTTGATTTTTGAAGGACTACAGCCCATCAGTTATAATGGGTTCCATTCAATTTTGGTGAAATGAGTCTTGGGTCTGCCAGTATCCTGCTGCAGTTGTTCCCACTGTAAAATATTCTCCAACATCTTTTGGGGTGTTAGTCTCTTAAATCCTTTATTTTATCATTATTGCTGTCTACCTTCTTATCAATATACTGTGCTTCGTGATTCAGCAGTTCAGCCGTTCTTTTGCCAGTACTCAACCCCTTTGCTTATAGTTTTATTACATGTATCCAGCAAAACCTTGATTCTGTGTGTTCTCCAAATTGTTAGTGTATAGAGCAGTTTTCTAGAGAAGAAGTCTAGAAAAATGGGTCTTACCTCATCTGGGCTGCCCAAAGTCAGCACCTCCTATTATTTTCTGCAGCATTATTACTATACTAATCACTTACAAAAACTTTATCCTACTGTCTTCACCTGGCTCTCTGCTTTGACCTGCTACATACATCACATAGAAATCTTAAAAAGATGGGCCCCGCGTGTGGCGCACACCTGTAAAAACCCAGGGACTTGGGAGATAGAGGCAGGAGGATCACAAGTTTGAGGTCAGCCTCAGCAACTAAGTGAGGCCTCAAGCAACCTAATGACACCCTGTCTCAAATTTTTAAAAAATACATAAATATAAATAAAAAGGACTGGGGATGTGGTGGCCCAGTGGTAAATCCCCTCTGGGTTTAATTCCAAGTATCAAAAAAATTCACTTGCTCTGAGGTGCCTTTTAAATGCAAACCAACCAATCCGGAGCCCACTGATCACCCTCAGTTATCAGGCTCCCAAGGGACTCTCACACTGTGGACCACTCTGTGCCTACCCTGTTTACTTCATCACTAGGTAACAGAAAACTAGGGACAGCCCCAAGCCCCCAGAACCCACTGAAATTATTCAAACTAGCCAATCCTGAGCCTCCTTACCCTTCCCTGCCCATTCCTTCCCACTGAAACCACAATAAGGATTCTTGCCTGTGTTTTCACCTTGTTCCCTCAGCCTCCCAACTGATTTTAGTATTTCCTCCTTTAGTTTCCTTATGGCATGACAGGTACCTTCCTCCTTAAAACTGGAACCATCTTTTCAGTCACAGACATTCTGCGCTGGTCTGTTGGTCTCACTGTACCTGAATAATAATTTCTAGCATCTTCCATCTGCTTGATTGTCTTCTGTGTATTTTTTTCAATGAAAATATCTGCTCAGCTGGGTGTGGTGTAGGTGCACCTGTAATCTCAGCAGCTTGGGTCTCTGAGGCAGGAGGATCACAAGTTTGAGGGCAGCGTCAGCAACTTAGCAAGACCCTGTCTCAATATATAATAAAAAGAACTGGTCGTGCCACTCATTGGTAGAATTCTGGGTTCAATCCCCAGTACTGAACAAAAGAAAAGAAAGTATCTGTTCAAATCTAGCTTCCCATTCCTTTTTCCTCTGTAACCCATGGCAACCATCATTCTATTTTCTAACTCCTAGATTTGACTACTCTTGGAATCATGCAATATTTGTCGTTTTGTCCCTGTCTTATTTTACTTAGTATAATATACTCGGGGTTCATCCATGTGGTAATGTGTCAGAATTTTTTTCCTTTTCAATGGTGAATAATGTTCCATTGTATGTATATACCACATTTTATTTATCATCTGCTGATGGATGCTTGGGTTACTTCCACCATTTGGCTATTGTGAATAGTGCAGCTACATGAACATTGGTGTGCAAATGATTTTTTCAAGTCCATGCTTTCAATTCTTTTGGATATATTACCAGAATTAAAATTTCTGGATCATATGGTTGGTTGGTTTATATCAGAGATTGAATTTAGGGGCACTCAACAACTTTTGTTTGTTTGTTTATTCATTCATTTATACATACATACATATCAGGGATTGAATTCAGGGGCACTCAACCACTGAGCCACATACTGAGCTATATTTTGTATTTATTTAGAGACAGAGTCTCACTGAGTTGCTTAGCACCTCGTTTTGCTGAGGCCAGCTCGCATCCTCCTGCCTCAGCCTCCCAAATTGTTGGGATTATAGGCATGCACCATCACACCTGGCTTGTATGGTTTAATTTTATAAGGAATTGCTATACTGATTTCTAAAGCAGTTGTAACATTTACATTTCTATCAGCAGTGCATAGGGTTCCAATTTCCTTACATTCTTCAACAGTATTTGTTATTTTCTGGTTTTTATGTTTTTGTTTTGTTTTGTTTTGTTTTAGTAGTAACCAACCTAGTGGATATGAAATGGTCTCTGATTGTGGTTTTGATTTGCATTTCCCTAATAGTGATATTGAACATCTTTTAATGTGTTTTTTGGCCATTTGGATATCTTCTTTGGAAAAATGTCTGTTCATGTCCTTTCCCTATTTTTTAATCAGATTTTTTGTTGTTGTTGAATTGTAGGAGCTCTTTATGTATTCTGGGTTTCAATTCCATATTAGATACGTGATTTATATACATTTTCTTCCATCTTTGTATTGCATTTTCATTTGTTGATAGTATTCTTTGATTCACAGAAGTTTTTTTAATTTTTTTATTCTAATCATTATACATGACAGCAGAAAGCTTTTAATTCATTGTACACAAATAGAGCACAACTTTTCATTTCTCTTGTTGTACATGATGTAGAGTTGAACCACATGTGCAGTCATACATGTACTAGAGTCATGATGTTCATCTCATTTCACCATCTTTCCTACCCCCATGCCCCTTCTTTCCCTCCCTTTGGCCCAGTCAAAGTTCCTCCATTCTGCTTGCAACCCCATCCCCACCCCAGCCCCATTATAAATCAACACCCACAAAAGTTTTAAATTTTGATGAATGTTATAGTATAGATGTGGTGTCCCCAAAATCTCACGTTTGAGACAATGCAAGAAAGTTTGGAGGGAAGAAATTTTTGGGTTATAGCCTTAACCTAATCTGATTTAATCCCTGATGGGATTAACTAAGTGGTAGCTGGAGGCAGGTGTGGTGTGGTTGGAGGAAGTGGTTCATTGAGGGTGTGGCTGTATTTTTGCCTGGAGAGTAGAGTGTCTTTCTCTGCTTTCTGATCATCATGTGAGCGGCTTCCCTCTGCCACACTCTTCAACCATGATGTCCTGCCTCTCCTTGAGTCCTGAGGAATGGAGCCAGCCACTCTGCTGAGACCTACGAAACCGTGAGCCCCTAAATAAACCTTTCCTCCTTTACTTTGGTCTGGTTGGGTCTTTTATTCACAGCGGCGAAATAACTGACTAAAACAGTGAAGTCCAAATTTATCTCTTGTTTTATTGCCTATGCTTTTGGTGTCATAAGAAATCATTGCCAAATTCAGTGTCATGAAAGTTTTGCCCTATGTTTATTATAAGAGTTTTATAGTTTTAGTTCTTACATTTAGGTCTTTGACCCATTTGGGGTTAATTTGTGTATATAGTTAAAGGCAAGGATCCGACTTCAGTTTTTTGTATGTGAATATCTAGTTTTCCAGGCTACATGTTTTAAAAAGGCTGTCCATTGAATTGCTTTTGCACCTTTGTAAAAAAATATTTGAGCATATTTGTGTGTGTCTATTCATGGTTCAGTATTTTATCCCATTTTTCTTTATGTCTATTCTGTGCTAAGACTACACTATCTTAACTATGGTAGCTACACAGTAAACCTTAACATTGGGTAGCAAGGTTCCTCTCTCTTATTTTCCTGGTTTGTCTCATTTTTAGGTTTTATATAGATAAGCTATACTATGTGTGGTTTTATGTATCTAATGGCATGCTTTAAAAACAAATACTTTTCCATATTGTTCAATGTTTTAATTAATTTGCAATATAAATGTATACCAGACTCTATTTTATGTTTGTTCATTGTCCTAACAATGACTGACATTCCTACCTCCAGGGTCTTCTCTGCCAGGGCCCCAAACTGAGTTTTGCCTGAGGCGTAACCTAAAGGCAGGAGAACTTAAGAATCTTGATTCATAGCCTTCCTTAGTCGTCCAGATTTGTTTTCCGTGGAATTTCATCTGCAGAAGGGAGCTGCTCTCCAGGGCCACTAGCTGCAGGGGGTCCTCTATCCTTTGATTTAGACTTTTCTATTATATCGCCTTTTTCAAGAGAAGACCTAAGAAGAGAGTGGGGTTCTGATGTCCTGGAGCTTTAGCTCTTCAGCATTTTTTCAGGCTGTTTTTTTCTCAGTAACAGCTCTTCACTGTGCTGTTCCTACCCCACTCTCCTGGTGGCAAGTATCAGTTTTCTACTCATCAACACCCACCTACTCTGCTTGTCAGATGTCTCCTGCCTGACTTGCTCATTGCTGCCTTTGTCAGTTGTACAGCTGTCCTCTTCCCTACTTTGGCTTCCTGCCTGTCTTCCATGGCAGCTGCTTTGTCATTGCATGTCTGCTATCCTGCCCCTTCTCCCACCACCTCTTGCAGTTACAACATGTATTGCAGTATTGCACATTCTTCACGTTCAGAACTACACTCATCATCTTCCACATGGTATGCCCCCAAACCAGTCATCCTCCAGCATATAGCACTGGAATTCCTTACCTCAGCTTCTCATTAAGTCTTTAATTTGACTCCCGTAAATAATCAAGTCTCCTGTAGAAATTCCTGTTTTGCTCTGAGGTCCTCCTACTTTATTGGCTAGATTATTTTGAAGGCTTTGGATAGTGACCTGCCTTACTATAAATATTACCAGTTGAATCCTCCATTCTGCAGTTAATTATTATTTTTAAAATCCAAATTGTTCCAGTCAACTTCCCAAAATCTTTAGTGGTTCCCCTTTGTGTTAAGTGGTAAGTCATTACTTTGTTTTATTTATTTATTTATTTATTTATTTGAGAGAGAGGGAGGAGAGAGAATTTTAATATTTATTTTTTAGTTTTTTCGGCAGACACAACATCTTTGTTTGTGTGTGGTGCTGAGGATCGAACCCAGGCCGCACGCATGCCAGGCGAGCGTGCTACCGCTTGAGCCACATCCCCAGCCCCTACTTTGTTTTATTTGTTTGGTTTGTTTTTTTGTCGGGGAGTGCTTTTTATTGTGTTCAGTCTACATCATGATTGAGAAAAGGTTCCTCTTCTCGCCTCATGGTGTTCATTTAACCTCCTGCCTGCATCCTCATGGACATTAGTCTTTCATGTCTGTCATTTTTATATTCATTTAACAGAAATTTATTGAAGTCTTGCTTGATGCCCTTACCCAGCTCTTTGTATTCCTGGAATGAGATGTTTTTTCAAGTTTCCAGTTCCTCTCTGCTTGAAAGGCTGTGACCCTTCTCTTGGCTAGCTAGTCATATTCTTCCATGTTTAACATCTTCTTGAAAATTCCTTCTCTGGTATACAGTTTTCCCTCCTCACCTTAGAGTTAATTGGCTCAAGTTTTTTTTTTTTTAATGTGGGTAAAAATTCAGGATTTGAATAGTTTATTTGTGCCTACTACTAGTTATCGAACTCCTTGGTGACAGTGTCCACAACTACTCTATCTGTGTGCCCCCCAATATTTGGTCAGTCATTAAGGGAAGAATATGAACTTTGGAGTTTCAAAAGCCCTGAGTTTGAATACCAGTAGATGTTTATTAAATATGTGTCCTTGTACAAATTCCTTAATCTCTGGGCTCTTTTGTTTCATGATCTGCAAAATGGGAAAAAAAAAATAGTACTTGGTTCATGGGGTTATGAGGATTAAATGGGTTAAAGGTACATAAAAAGTATAATAACCAGTGCCTAGCACACAGCAGGCAACCAAAGATTATAGTTGTGAAAAATATTTTCTGTTCCTAATGGTGAACAACTCTGATTAAGTAAACAACTTAACTGAAGCTACTGAACCCCTCTAGTCACCTTTTCCTTAAATTAGAGAACCTGCCCAACTCTAGGGCAGAGTTTATTGCTCCCAGCTGCTGCTTTGTTTCTCTCACACCCTGGAGGCATCTTCAGCAAGACTAAGAGTTGAGCTTGTATCTTTCCCACAAAGAGTTTAATCTCTCCCAAAGAGGTAAGTTTATTTAAAAATCAAGACTAGTACTTGAATGTAGATATTAGATATCAGACGACATTTTAAAAAATCACTGCCCCTCTGTTGAGAAAGGTATAAAATGGAAATAATCGCAATTAGTTTTAGTTGGTGTTGGGAAGACTCACCTATTTCTTCATTAGTCTTTAAATCTTTAAAGATCAAATAGTGATAGGTGAAGAAAAGCCAGGTAATCTTGGGTTTGAATTCTACCTCTGCAATATACAAACTGTGAAACCATCTCTCATTCATTATCTGCAAAATGGAAGTAAGAGTATGTAATTTGAAGAGTTGCTATGACATCTGAGAAAATGTCACAGATGTCATTTGATCGCATTTTATCAGTAATAATGAATAAATATGGAATGCTTAATTTTGAGTAGCAAGACTCTTAATGAAAGCTGTCACAACCAAAGTGTAAACTCTGGAAAATGTGCAGATTAGTTTTCCTTTATTAGTGAGGAATTCATAATGTTTTTTATAACTTTGAGTAAGTATATGCAGGGCCCACTGGTAATTCTGATCACACGAGCATCATAGGTCATAATCTGAGGAGTTGAATACAGCTCCTTGTGAGCAGCTGTATCAGGATTGGGGTAGGTCACATACATCAGACAATGGAATTGACTCATTTCTTTCTCAGGTATATAAAATATGAAGGTAAGCTGGGCTGGTGTGGCAGTTTGACAGTGTCATCAAAGAACCTAGTCTTTTATCTCTTGTTCTGATGTAAAGGTCTAGAATAGCTGCCTGAGTTCTCATTATCACATCTGCATTTCAGATTACAGAAGGGAAGAAAGGAAAAAGACTCAATTCCTCCCTTTTAAACCACGTTGTTCATTGAGATCTCATAACATATTTTGGTTTCTCTCTCCTTGACTGAGAGTTTAATCACCTGTCCACACTTATTTGAGGAATGGGTATATTCTCCTTATACTAGCATTCAGTTTTCTTTATTTTTCCTCTCCTTGCCCTCCTGTGAGAAGGCACTGCCCTCAGGGCCTTAGCATCCATTGCCAGGAAGGGAATGTGTATCTGGGCAAGGAGGCAGGCACTGGGCATGCCCATGAATGGTTCCTTCATCTTGGGTACAGGACATATATTTCAAATAATTTACTCCTGAAATGAATGTCAGCATGTTTAATCAATTGTCTGTGGACTAAACATTCAAAGTTTCTGTAATTCAAGAGAGACACCTCCAGGTACACAGCACAGTAAATCATAATAACACCAATATCAGTGTAACAGAGTTGATAAAGATTAAATGAAATGAGGCATACAGAATGCTCAGAGAAACTTGGCTTTTGTGATGAGAGAGCAGGTGTGAATGATTTAACAGCCAGTGGGAGATTGGGAGTGATTTAAGAGCCCACTGGGGAGTTGAGAGCTTCCACATATATCCATAGAAAATATCTCAAATCTACAATGCTGAATTTGAATTTTAAGTATATTTAGGAAATGTTCTTAGACATTCAGTATTTTTCAAATTATTGTTACTAATGGCATCTTGCTTTTATTTGTTATTTGAATGTTGAACTTTGTTAATTGAGCAACCTAATGTATATACAGTAGAAATATTATTTTAAGTTAGTAAGAAATATTTTTGTAATGAAAGGACCATATATTGGCCTTTTGAGTGGGCGGAACAGGAAGGAGAACACAATGTGTGTGCCATTGTGTCCAGTATATTAGGGAAATGCCCAGACTTCATGACTCATCTCCCCAAATCTCCTTGTTCAGTTGTCTGTACTCAGTTAACCAAAAGCTTGTGGTTCACAAAGTGTGCTTTGAAAAATGAACAGTTATAAACTTGGGTTTCTCCCATTATTGTGTCTTTTCTGGACTATAAAATTCTGTTTGTACTCAGGGCATTGTTGCCTAATAGAAAATGATGTATAAGACAGGAGAGGAAATTGTATATAAATCACTTAACAAAAGCAAATAGTTAAAATAACTGGTGTATCCATATGATTAAACACTATGCAGCCATTGACAAGAAAGATAACTATGTATTGATAATGGCATATGTTTAAGATTTATTGTATAAGTAAAAAATGTAAGTTGCAGACTTGTATAATAGAATTCTGTTTATATTTTAAGTGTGGCTATACACTCATGTAGTACAGAAAACTTCTGAAGGCAATAGAAAGAAGTATTTAGCAATCCCTTTTGGGAAATGGGACTAGCAGGTGGTGAATGTTTTACACCCCTCTGGTTTGCACTTCTTTTAATGAACATGCCTTACCTTTTTTTCCCCATAGTTGATAATGTGTAATGGTGGAAGAGGAAAAACCAATGACTTTCTTATTTTAAAAAAATATCCCTAAATTGTCCAGTGCAGTGGTGTGGCCTGTAATTCCAGCCGCTGGGGAGTCTAAGACAGGAGGATCTCAGGTTCAAAACCAGCCTCAGCAAAAATGAGGTGCTAAGCAACTCAGTGAGACCCCATCTCTAAATCCAATTACAAAATAGGGCTGAGGATGTGGATCAGTGGGTTGAGGGTCCCTGAGTTCAATCCCCAGCCCCCCGCCGAAAATAATCCATAAATGACAATAGTATAATGTAGTATAAAATACTCCAGAATAAATACAGGAAGAAATGTGTTGGGTGAAAAAGAATATTTTAAGGACATAAAAACTTGAATAAATGAAGAAAATATTGTGTTCTAGGATTGCAAGATTTAATTCCTTAATATTGCCAAAATGGCCATACTACCAAAGCACTGTATAGATTTCATGCAATTTTTATTAAAATTCCATGACGTTCTTCATAGAAATAGAAAAAGCAGTCATGAAATTCATTTTGAAAAATAAGAGGTCCAGAATAGTCAAAGCAGTCCTCAGCGAAAAAAGTGAAGCAGAAGGCATCACAATAATAACAGTGCATAATATTCCATACCAGTTTATATCTTGGTTGCTTCTGATTTGGCCAGCCAAGCCAGAGAACCTGCCTAGGTCCTGGCTGACTGCATTTGGTCATCTGCCCTCATAAGAAATAAGCAAATATTGTAAAAAGGAAAAGTGAATTTAATTACAATTTGACCAAACTGTTTCCACTAGTATAGAAGTGGCTACAATCTATGCAGGGGCCGGGGGAGCTGTGCTAACCAGGAACTTGTTATAATTTCGGTTTGCACATGCACCTGCCTAGGCCAGAGGGCAGCTTCTCAGTTTCCACTCAGTACAAGCAAACTCCAGATGCAGAAAAGCGGATACCAGGAAGTTGGGAAGGAAAAAACACTTTGAGTCTTTTAATTTCAAAGGGGCTGTATTACACTTCCAAGTTTTGACAATTGTGAATAAAGTTGCTATAAACATCTCTTCAGGTTTTTGTGTGGGCAAAGGTTTTCAACTCATTTGGGTAAACACCAGGGGAACACACTTGCTCGGTCACGTATGATAAGGGTATATTTAATTTTATAAGAAATTGCCGGGCTGGGAATGTGGCTCATGTGGTAGCGCGCTCACCTGGCATGCGTGCGGCCCGGGTTCGATCCTCAGCACCACATACAAACAAAGATGTTGTGTCCACCGATAACTTAAAAAAAAAAAAGAAATTGCCAAATTGTTTTTCAGAGTGACTTTACTTTTGCATTTCCACCAGGGGTGAATGAGAGTTCCTGTTGCTCTATATTCTCACAAATATTTGATATTGTCAGTGTTGGATTTTGATCATTTCTGTATAATAATCTATCATTCTTGTTTTAATTTTTCAATTCTTAATATGTAATGTTCATTTTTTCACATGCTTATTTGCTATACATCTATCTTTTTTGGAAAAGTGTCTACTCAGATCTGTTTTTGTCTGTTTTTTAAATGTAATTTTCTGAGTTTTGAGAGTTCTTTGTATATTTTGGAGAATAGCACTTTATCATGCCTTTTGTAAATATTTTATTCTAGTCTGTGGCTTGTCCGCTTAGTTCTCTTGACATCATCTTTTGCAGAGTGGAAGTTTTATTTTAAAGAAGTCCAGCTTATTTTTTTTCTTGCTTCTTATTTTTTGAATTGTGCCTTTGGTTGATGTTTTATTAAAAAGTCATTGTCAGGATACAGGAAAAATTATATGAAGTTATTTTTTTCTTAGGTTATCTTCTAGGGATTTTATACTTTAGTGTTTTACATGCAGGTCTGTGATCCATTTTGTGAAAAGTGTGATGTTTGATCTAGAATTTTTTGTAGGTAGATGGTAGGTGAGTTGTTCCAGCACCATTTGGTGAAAGGATTATTTTTGCTCCATTGTATTACCTTTACTCTTTTTTCAAATTTATGTTGGTTTATTTCTGGTCTGTCCTGTTCTGTTCTGTTGATTTATTTGTGCATTTCTTTTGCCAGCATTGCACTGTCTTAATCACTGTATTTTTGTAGGTAAGTCTTGATGTCAGGTAGTTTCAGTTTTGACTGTTTCTTCTACTTCAATTTTGAGTTGTCTTTCTTGAGTCATTTGCCTCTCCATATAAACTTTAGAGGCCATTTATAGACTACCTGGGATATTGATCAAGATTATATTGATCTATAGACCAGCTTGGGAAGAACTGATATCTTAATATTATTGAGTTTTCCTATCTGTTCAAGATTGAGTTCTTTTACATTTAGTGGCATTTATTTATTTATTTTAAAGTTAGATATGGTCCCCTTTATTTTTATTTCTTTATTTTTATATGATGCTGAGAATGGAACCCAAGGCCTTACGCATGTGAGGCAAGTGCTCTGCCACTGCGCCACAACCCAGCCCTTTTACTTATTTTTTATTCCATTGTTACCTTCACAATTTCTTGCGTTGTCTTTATGCTTAGAAACTTCTCATCCTGAGCTCACATAATATTTATTTATCTTCGTTTTAAGTGTGACTTTTAACTATTTGATTTTATTTGTTTGTTTGTAATAGGGATTGGACCCAGGGTGCTTAACCATTGAGCCACATCCCCAACCCTTTTTATTTTGTTTTTGAGACAGGGTCTGAGTGGCTTAGAGCTTCAGCCTCTTGAGCTGCTGGGATTATATGCATGTGTAACTATACCTGGCAAGCATTTAATTCTTTAACCCAGCTGGAACTTATTTTGGTATGTGGAATAAGGTGATGCACTAACTCCTTTCCCTCAACTACATATTTATTTTTCCCAACTTCCTGTTGATTTATCAATAATAGATTTGATGGATATATAATAGTCATCCTTCCAATTTTCCTGATCCTCGTGGAAAAAATTATGTGCATTGCCAATTTTAAAATACAGCAAGGTTAGGAATTGAACTGGTTTCTATTAGAGATCAATGTTTGTTTGCTGTCCAGATCTTTCAGTGTTATACAGATATCACTGATTTAATAATCATAACCCACAAAGAATGAAGAAGTGGTCAAAATTTTGTGTGGCTGCACCTGGTGAAAGCCGTTGTCTGAACCCATTCCCCTGCTTGGCATTGCCATGCTAACCATGGCAAACTTACAGGATGTATATGAACCTTCTACATCTCAGTCTTTTCTCACTTCTGCCCTTCCCCCCTGAGATTTTCAGGTGCCCCTTAAGAAAGCATATACTCTTTCCCTTGAAGAGTGAGTACAATATTGAATTACTTCTAGACTGGACGTCTTATGAAGTGGAGTTCATAAGCAAATTGCTTCCCTGTTGTTCCTCTAATTTCTAGCCCAGTATTAGGGCAAAGAAATCTGAATGGATGAATGAGTCACTATTACTGGTGGGAATATGCTGCTGTCTTATGTGGTTTGAGGTAGGATAGTTTGATAGTAGTTGTATAATGTCTACTTCAAAGAGTAGTAAGTACATTAATGCATTCAGACTACATTCTTGATACTTCTCTGGACTATAAAGATAGCCATCAGCTTGGGAAAAGGACTGCTACCTAGCTCTGACCCACAGAGGTACATTCTGGCTTGGGAATTTTAAACAGTTTTTCAGGTGATTCTAAAGTGTAATCGAGTTGCCTTTAAAAATGTGTTCTGATTTAGATCGACTTCTATATGTATAAAGATTCAATTAATAGTTGAACTCCTGAAGAAATGTGACTTCATAAAGATCATTGGCCCTGTAAACATATTTTAACAGCTAGGAGGATGCTTCCCCAAATACTTGTATTTTGAATAATTTGGACATAGTTATAATAATATAGGGCCTCATCTGACATGACTTCCCATTTTTCAGGTCAGCATGGATTCCTGGTTTCTTCTTGTTCTGTTTGGCAGTGGACTGATACACGTCAGTGCCAGTAATGCCACCACAGGTAAATTGTCATTTGATAAAACTGATATTTGAAACAGAATTTTACTTTCACATATAATGACCCAGATTTGAAGACCTAGTTGATATAATTTTAAACTTTTCTTTAAAAATGATAGTAAAATAAATACGTTTGGAAATCTCTGAATTGTGTTGAATGCTTAGCATTGTTCTACATGTTACTATTTTAAACATATCAGAAATGTGATCTTTCCTGGAAAAAAAAAAAAAAGTTGAACTGAGTGAAGAATTTCATTTATTTCTCCCATAGGTAGCCCTTTGGAGGAATGATTCACTTAAGATAAAAGTGTGTGTGTGTGTGTGTGTGTGTGTGGCCTTTGTCTGATCTCCAGATATTTGATGAGTTTATTAAGGTTTACTGCCTTATGTTATAACTTTTGAGTCTCGCATTCTTTGTGTAATGTTTTCTTATGTTTTGCTGTTTGTAGTTTCACCTTCCTTGGAAATTACAAGATCAGTTAAAGCATCAACAGCTGAATCAGTCAAAGAACAGAACAGAACTTCAAATCCAACCTCATCAGTAACTTCTCTTTCTGTGGCACCAACACTCAGCCCAAATATAACTTTGGGACCTACCTACATAACCACTGTCAATTCTTCATACTCTGACAATGGGACCACACGATCTATAAGCACCGATTCTGTAGGCACTACCATTTCACCAAATGGAACATGGCTTCCAGATCACCAATTCACAGATGCCAGAACAGAACCCTGGGAAGGGAATTCCAGTACTGCAGCAACCACTCCAGAAACCTTCCCTCCTTCAGGTACCAGAGATGGTTTTTGCTCCTTCTTTCACTTTTTGAGTGTATTCACCCTTTTATCATCTTTGTTTTTTCTAGCTGTAAAGTTTCTTGAAATAAGTAAAATTGCCCAAGGAAAGTAACAAAACCTAGGTGTAAAGAATTCTTTTTATTTTTATTCTTCTTTTTATTCTATTTATTTATTTATTTATTTATTTTGGATGTAAGAACTTCTTAAGAATATCTGGTGAGCATAGAGTTAAGAGGAAGGAAGTACTTGCTGTGGTGCAAGGACTCTGAGGCAGGAGGATTACAAGTTCAAAGCCAGCCTTAGCAACTTAGCAATTTAGTGAGCCCCTGTCTCAAAATAACATATAAAAAAGGGCTGGGAATATGGCACAGTGGTTAAGTACCTCTGGGTTCAATCCCCAGCCCCAATAAATAGATAGACAGACAGACAGATAGATAGAAGTGAAAGGAAGATTCTAGAGGATATCTTTTTGCTAGGTGATATCCTACTTAGGTTGGGGAGGCCTAAGTGTGTTTAAAGGGAAGAAAACGGTTGTAAATACAAGCAAAAGAGGGGAGCTAATTGATGATGCAAGAGACTGAAGATGAAAGGATACAGAGACTGAGTAATGATTAGCTTTGAAAAGGAGAGAATCATGGAGACCATGAGAAAGAAAATGAAAATGAATGTCCCATAACAATTAGCTGCAGAATGGAAGACCAGTGTCAAGGCATGGAATTAGAAAGGGGCTCAGGGAAACTGTTACATTGCAGTGACAATTATTTAGGACCTTGGCCTAGTCCCCTTTCTCCTTAAATCAGCACCAGTGGATTAAAGCAGAGGTGGTCCCTGAGATAGAATTAGAGCCCTGTGTCTGAGACCAGGTGGAATAGGTCAAGTTTCTGACTTTGAACATCAGGTTCCTAGTCTAAGATGATTAGAGGATCCCTGAAAGAGCTTCTGTGAAGAATAAATAGTTGTTTTCTGATTGCCATATTACTATCATTCCTTTTTCTAGCAAAATCACTGTTGCCTCTTCTATGATTCCATCCTTTTAGCTCAAATTTCTTCCCTGTTTTATGAATTCCCCTGGGTGGACTCATGTCTGGTGCATGGGAGAGCATTCAGAAAGTACTTGCAAAATCACATCTCATTTGGTTATTCCAGATGACATCTTTCATCTAGACTTCAAAGCCCAGACCTAATATCTGCTTATGTTAATCTCATTTTTTTCTGCAATAAAGGCAGTGTAGCATTTGCAGTTAAGAGCATAGAGCCATTTTACCTGTTTGTATCCCAACTCTGACAGAAGCTCCTTTTGTGACCATTGGCAAATTTACTTAATCCTGTACTTCAATTTCTTCATCTGTAAAATAGGTGTGAATGATAGTAATAGTTTTTACCTTACAGAGAATCTATTCTGATTAAGCAGATTAATACGGGTAATTACATATTATGGTGCCTGCACATGATAAGCACTCTTTTGAAGTTTTAGCTTTTATTATGTTACAATTATTGCTCTGATAGTTACTAATAAAATAAATGAATGTAATGGCATTCCACTATCCTTGATGAGATAGACAGCTGCAAACAAATAAGGTCTGTTATTTGCTTTGGGCTTTAATTATACTTTATCAGTTATTACAATGCCTAACATATAAGAGTTTTATGGAATAATCTGATTAAGGGAGTTTTATATTTTATAGGTGAAAGAGTTTTCTAATGATGAAACTATAATTTATGGAGTATTTTTTTTTAAAGAGAGAGAATTTTTTTAAATATTTATTTTTCAGTTTTCGGCGGACACAACATCTTTATTTTATTTTTTATTTTGCCAGGCGAGTGCGCTACCGCTTGAGCCACATCCCCAGCCCTATGGAGTATTTTTTAATGTGCAGTTTATGACCCATTCATGAAATCAGTTTAATGGTCCACCACTGCTGTTTGTTTGTTTCAGTGAATGGTCCTATTCTATTTCTGTTTTTTTTTTTTAATCTTATGCATATAATTTTGTGAAACTTTTGTTATACACAAGCACAGTGTAGATATGTCTACTGAATGACAGTGTAAAATGTATTTCTTGCTGTGGGTTATGGTAATTGCTTAGAGAGGAAACATACAATAAGTTGTACGAGCTGAAGGAGTAAGTGGATGAGGTGAGACTGTACTCAGGCCTAACTAATTTTATGACTCATGTTCTATTTTGTATGTCCTTCATTTGACAGTTTTATGAGGAGACATGGATAATTAGCTCCTTTTGATACATGCTTAATTTAAGATTATATAGAGAGCATAAATGATTTGCTTTAGATATCAATGCTTATAAGTAGGAAATTAAGCATATTTCTCACTTTTGTGGGCTTTCCCACATCTTTCGTACACTGATGTAGGCCTGAATTTTATTGTAGCTAAGAATCCAGCCATTGTATATTTAACACATTTCATGTCGGAGGAGACTGAGTTACATATCACTAGTGACTTTTATTGGAGATCAGTAAAACAAGGAAACTGTATGGGTACATGAGTATTTCATGGTCTTAAACCCCACATCCTATTCATCATCTTACCAGTATTCCCATAATACTCATTATATTTGCTTAATTAGTATTTGACATTTTAAGTCTTTATGACTTGAAATATTGTTTATTACCAAACTATAAGTAACCATTTAATTATTTTTCTTTGTGTACTTTTTTTTCCTGAATTTGGTAATTGCATGACTTTTTGTTTAGTTTTCTTTTTAGTTATTGCTGGCCAATTCCCACATTTTCCAGAGCCCTGCAGTACAGTTTTTACAAAGGCAGGCCTATTAGATAATCTGATATTTCTTTTTCTTTTCTTTTTTTTTTTTAAACCTATAGCAATTCCCTCTGAGGTCTCCATTGTCTTATTCCAGTCTAGGCTTGTTATCTCTAGGGCTGTACACAAATATCAGCCTAGAATATTTATTCTCTGTCAATCTGGGAATTCCCCTTGCTCTTCCTGTCTTCCATATTGTTTTCTTTCATCTATCATTTGGTAGAACACATTCTTCTTGAGAAAGGGGTCCATTGGAGGTAAACTACACGAGACCTGACATGTCTAAAGCTTCTTTAGGGCTGTGTATGGAATTTTAGAAAGTAATTTTCCCCTGGCATTTTTGAAGTGCTGCCCTGACTTCTAATTTACCAAGCTTGAAGGATTCTGTTGCTGTTCTAATTCCTAATTCTTCCTGGTGCTATCATCAGTTTCCTGAAATTTCATCAAGTTGTATTATGATGTGGGTCTTTTTCATTCATATTTTTATTACTTTATAGGCCCTCTGAAGCCTTGGTCCTTCCGTTCTGAAATTTTTTTGTGTTTAAAAACTTTATTCTTTCTTCGAATTTTTCCTAAAACTCCTCTGTTATTTAGATATTGGATTATTCTTGGATTCATTCCTTAATCTTTTTAATTTTTCTTTCCTATTGACCTTTCCTTTGAGTCTCTTTTTTTCCTTTTGAAAATAAGCAGCCAGGGACAGTAGCCCATGCTTGTAATCCCAGCTACTTGGGAATTTGAGGCAAGAAGGATCACAAGTTGGCAGTCAACCTGGGTTAACTTAATGAGACCCTGTCTCAAAATAAAATATGTAGCTCATTAGTAGAGTGCTTGCTTATACAGGTAAGACCTCCGGGTTCAATCCCCAGTACCTCAAAAGAAAAGGAAAAGAAAAGAAAGCAGAGGCACATACATATATTCCCTTTTTCTTCCATATGTAACAAAAACAATATATTATATTCATTTCTGCATATTAATTTTTTTCAGTTAGCTTATCTACTTGTTTTTTTTTTTTTTTTTGGTGTGTGTGTATGTGTATTTTTTAAACAGTATATTGCAGGGGATCAAACCCAGGGCCTAAAACATGTTAGGCATACGCTCTACCACTAATCTATACTCCCAGCCAACTTATTCTATATTTTAGTAAAGAACTGGTAATGTGGTTATATCTTAATATATTTATTCAGTTTTCCTATGAATAAGACATTCAGGTTGTTTTCAGAGCATTCTTTTCAACAATACAGCTTGTCATTTCAAACATGTATGAGCATATTAGTAGGATAAGTTTTATTTTAAGTGTGCATTTTATAAATTGATGACTATTGCCAACTTTTCTTTACTAGGAAATGTCTTCCTAATAGTATTATATCAAAGTACCTATCTTTCTATACTCTTCAATACAGTGAATTATCAAACTTCTGGATTTCTGCCAAGTTGGTAGATAAAATTAATTTCTCATTGTAACTTTAATTTGCATTCCTCTGAATAAAATTGAGGACCTTTCCCCTTTTAAAATTTTTATTATTGTTATTAATATTATAGTACTGGGGATCAAACCTAGTACCTTGCATATACTAGGCAAACACTCTACCACTAAATGACACCCCCAACCCCCCCTTTCCATATTGTAAAAGACCATTTGTATTTTTTTTTATCTGAGCATTCTTTGTTGATATTCTTCAACCATTTTTCTTATTAGGGTGTCAGGTTTTTTTGAACTCAAAAGCATTCTTTAAAAATTTGGGAAATGATTTCTGTGCCTACAGTGAAGTTTGTTTTTTTTAAATGCGAGGTCTCACTATATTGCCCAAGCTGGTCTTGAACTCCTTTGGTTCAAGTGATCCTCCTATTTCAAGCTTCTCAAGTACCTGGGACTGCAGGCACATGTCACCCACACATACCTTAATCTTTTAGCTTTTCTGTATTGCAGAAGATAGCATTAGGAATTTTTAATTTTTAAAATATGAATATGAGTTTGTTTAACTAAATGTTCTCTAGGTAATGGGCCATATTTAAGAAGGCCTCCCTTACTCCAAAATTCTAAAATAAATTACTTCGTGTTTTCTTTTGGACTTTTATGGTTTCTTTCTTTGTTTCCTTTTATTTCTTTGCAGAGGTGGGGGAGTTTGGGAGGATGAGTGGATATGTGTGCCCGCAGATGAGTGCTTGAATTTATTCTGACATTAATTGTGAGCTATAGATGTGTTTTCCCCCAAATGGCTAATCAGTTATCCCAGTGCCCCTTAATGAATAATCTATTTTTGCTCCCAATTATGAAGTGGTAAGTAATTTTTAAAAATCCAGAATCATCCTGAAAAAAATTGATTTGAAATGTCACCTTTATTATATGTGATATGGATATTCAGTTTCCCATATGTACTTGAGTATTTGGGGACATTCATTGTGTTTTCTGTAGAATTTTTTTTTTTTCCCACTACTAAAGATTGAGCCAGAGGCACTATAACACAGCTATCCAAGCCCTTTTAATTTTTTATTTGGGGATGATCTCCTTAGTAGCTGGATAACAGGCATGAACCACTGTTCCTGGCTATTCCAGGTGGTTTTTTTTTTTTAATATTTATTTTTTAGTTGTAGTTGGACACAGTACTTTTATTTTATTTATTTTTATGTAGTGTTGAGGATTGAACCCAGGGCCTCGCACGTGCCAGGCAAGCACTCTACCGCTGATCCCAGCCCGTGGCTATTCCAGTTTTAATGAAGATTTATGTATAGCCATTAAATTTTGCCAGTTGCTTGTTTGGTGTCAGCAAGATCTGTTTGTTTTCTTTTTTGTTCTGTTGCTATGGTAGATTATATTAATAGATTTTTAAAATTCTAAACTGTCTACATTCCTGCAAAACTCACCTTGGTAATGTATCATTTTCGTAACAAACTGTTGCAATCTGTTTGATATTATTTTATATAGGATTTTTCCCTTTGATACTGGCAAGTAACTTCTAAATGAACTTGATCTGTGGTTTTTGATAAGTTTTAATTCATCAGTGTTTTGTTTCATGAAAAGAATCTGAAAATTTACATAGGAAACCAGCCATTCAACTCACAAAGTTTATTTGAATGAATTTGAGGAAAAGTTGTTTCTTAAAATTATTTAATTTCCTGCATAGCTATGAATAGTTCTCTTTGCATATTTTTTAATATTCTTTGTTTTCTTGTTTGAGTTCATGGTCCTTTGCTTTTTTTCTTCCAAAGAACCTACTATTTATTCTCTCATTTTTCAGTTTTAATTTCACTGATATTTTTAAATTCCTGTTCTTTTTGCCTTCTTTAAATTTATTTTGTGCAGACTGCTATCTTGAATGCTTAATTATTATCATTCTTTGTGTTAATTAACATATTTAATGTTGTGAATTTTGTACAAGCACAGTTTTAGACATACGTACTCCATAAGTATTCCTGTACTTAGTCGTGTTAATCAATATTCAGTATGAGCTGCTCTAGCAAAGATAACACCAAAATCCAGTGACTGAAGTAAGACCACGGTATCTTTCTCTCCCCAGAGGTGGGCAGAGTGCTTTGCCTTATCAGGGTCCAAGTCTCTTTGTTTTTTTTTTTTCTTCATCCCAACAATATTGCTTTTATCTTCTTGATTATCTGCTTTCATCATTGGACCTTAGTTCTAGGTTCTGAGAACAGAGGGAATGGAGATAAACAATTTCTTTTCCAAAAGATGTGACCTGGAAATTACCACATTGCTTTTGCTCACATCCCATTAGCTGGAATTTATCACATGACTCTGGCACAAAGGATTCTTAGAAATATAGTCTCTAGCTGGACAACTTTGTGCTCAGCTAAAAAATAAGAGGTCTGTACCAAAGGCAAGAAGAGGTGTTTTCATCATTGTGTTTTGCTTGGTTTTGCTGTGCTGGGGACCAAATCCAGGGCTTTGCATGTATTAGGCAAGTTCTCTACCACTAAGCTATACCTCTATTTTATTATTATTATTTTTAGATGTTTTTTATTTTGATGTGGATTTTGATTTTTAATCAAATTTACTTTGTTAATTTTTAATTCTATTGTATGGTGATAAAAGAATATTGTACTGTTTTTTATTCCTGGGAATTTGTAAGAACTCACAGATGTTCCACAGGTCTTTGAAAAGATTTTCTCTGTAATTATATAGAATTGGGTATATACCAGTTAGGTTTTATTACCTCTTATCATTTAGGTCTTATATCCTTCCTTCATTTTGTCCTTTTGAGTTTTAATGATCCAAAAGATATGAACTCCTGAAATATAAAGTTCTGTAATTTGTATTTCTTCTTGCATTCTTATACTTTTTATGAATATTGATGTTACATTATTTGTGTACTCAAAAAGAAGGCCAGGCTGCTGACTAAAGTTTAGTGAATCTGGACAATTTTATTTCTCAGTTGTTGGAGGATACCTCCTTCTAGGCCAACATTGTACCTGGAGAAAGAGTATCTATATTCCTGGAGCTTGTTTTGTTTTTACCTTAAATTGATTAGTAATGTTTTTCTTTAACCTGAGTGAATGTTTTTATTTGTCACTTATTACACAGGTAATTCTGACTCGAAGGACAGAAGAGGTGAGCTGCTCACCTTGTATCTGTTGTCCCTTTTACACAGTGTATTCTTCAGTGTTTCCTCTGCTCAGTCTGGTAACCTTGTACCTCTGTGTCTGTGTTTTTTGTTTACTTTCGATTGTTTTCATATTAATCTCATAATCTACTTTGTTCATTTCTTACTTTGTTACTTTCTAATTATATTTTCTTAATAAAAGAATATTTTACTGTTTTCTACTATTAGCACCACCAAAAAAAGAAAAGAAAAATTATGTAAAATATATCTAACATAAAATTGACCTTTTAATCATTTTTAAGTGTACAGTGGCATTAGGTACATTTATCATTGTGAACCATGCATCTCCAGAACTTTTCTTTATCATCCCAAATGAAACAATAACTTCCTTTTCCTCCCCCTTGCAGCCCCTGGAAACCATTATTGTACTTCATGAATTTGTCTATTCTACATGCCTCATTTAAATGCCATTATACATTGTCCTTTTGGAACTAGCTTCCTTTATTCAAGCATTTTTATTGGTGTCAGTTTGGATAATTTATGTAATATGTAGTAATGCATTGAAATTAGTCTGGCATTGTCTACCAAGTAACTCCTTAGCACTGAAGTCATTGGTCATAATGACTATGTTTTCCAATTGTTACTTGGCCTTCACTGGTTTTATAGCTCAATTATTAGTTATAAACTGGGATAGAGATTTGCATGTAACACGTTTACTGGGGAAGTATTTTCTTCTTATAGCACCTTGGAGGGAAGGCAGAAGTATTGGATAGATGAAGGAAATGAGACATCATGTGATCAGAGCTAAGGCCAATCACATAGGAAACTCTGGATCTGGAATCCCCTGGGCCAGGCTCTCTTAGGCCAAGTACAGTTCTTGGGAATAGACATAGCTCAGAGCTATTAGCCACTAACCCTCCCAGCAGCTGGGGGAATAGGTTCTTTGGTCTTGAAGGAGATTTTGCTATCCATTATAGTTCCTGTGAAGTCTGAACAAGATAGGGATGCCACTTGCAAATAAAGATTTTCCCATCTAAGAAAATGCTATTGATTTTGACATATGTATTGAGGCTGGAGAATGCACAAATAGTAGAATATATGAGGAGACTGTGTAGTGCAGTACTTAAAAGCATGGGCTCTGAAGTCAGACCACCTGGGTTGGTGTCTTAAGCCTGCTGCTTACTAGCAGGATGAGTAGATGTGTAACTTCCTTGTGCCTCACTTTTCCATTTTCAAAATGGGATAGGAACATTGTCTCTTTCACAGGGTTGTTGTGAGAAACGAGATATTGCATATGAAGTACTGAGATCAGTACATAACAATTGCTCAGCTAGTGTTAGCTGTCATATTATTATCTTTATGTTACCACCACCTTTCTGCTACCATTGCTATTAGACCTGAGAATTTCAACCATTCTCACAAACCACTAGGAACCTGTTGTGTAACCATACAACCACAAGTGCAGTTCCCTGCCAGTTCCCTGCCCTTTACTATTGATTGCAGTCCGGGGAATTGAACCCAGGGCCTCACACATGCAAGGCAAGTGCTGTACTGCTAAGCTATATCCATTAATCTATAACCTCGGTCCTTTTAAATTTTTTGAGACAGCTTCTCTCTAAGTTGTCCAGTCTGGCTTTGATTTTGTAGTCCTCATACCTCAGTCTCCCAAGTAGTTGGAATTACAGGTGTATCACAGCAACCTGCTGCCTTGTATTTTTTTTTTTTTGTTTAATATTTTTTTAGTTATAGTTGGGCACAATACCTTTATTTTATTTATTTTTATGTGGTGCTGAGGATTGAACGCGTAGCACCTTGCATGTGCTAGGCGAGCGCTCTACCGCTGAGCCACAACCCCAAGCCCTTGCCTTGTATCTTTTAAACAAAATTTTGCTTAAATCTGTCTTGCCCTACTTTTTAGTTTTAGTAATTTGATTCTTTTGCGGACGAGGGGGCAGTCTTGTGAAGACCTTTCAAGTGGTATTTGTTAAATATCAAAGATAAAGTTGGGGCTGGGGTTGTGGCTCAGTGGTGGAGTGCTCACCTAGCACACGTGAGGTACTGGGTTCAGCATCACATAAAAATAAATAATATAAAGGTATTATATTCATCTACAACTAAAAAATTTTAAAAGATAAAGCTGGTTACAAATGTACTCTAAAATTATTTTAGATGTAATCATTTACTTAGCTGCCTTTTAAAATAAGAAAATAATGCCGTCTTATTTTTATAAAAGAGTCCCTGACCTACAGAGTTCCAGAACCAGTGAGGATAAGCATTCTACTGAAACCCACAGACTCCTTAAAGTTTCTCAGCTCTTCATATCATCTGGATCCTCTTCCCCTGGCTTTCTCCTTCAGTATTTTGAAGAGCTGGAGTCCATAATGGGGTTAACATTCTTGTTTAAAGATGTGTTCTTGGATTATCATAGTAAGCAACATTATTCTTGTGAATTCCATGTATGATTTTCCCTAAGCACCTTTAATAATACATTTAGTATTCATTCAGTACCTGTTAGATGCTGAGGATTCTAACAAAGAAAAAGAAAATTCTTTCTGTCTTGGAGGAAATATGTGAACTCCTGGAATCAAAGTCCATTCAATTACATGCTATTAGATGTCCTTCACAGAGTACTCAGAGAACTCAGAAGACTCTTTATACCTGGGAAATGGGAAGGAGGCACAGAGATGAGCTTTGGGCAGTTTAAAACAGTAATGGGGAAAATGATATACCAGGTAGGGAGGGCAAAAGCGGGAGACATGAAAGAGCAAATCATGTGTTTGAGGAACTCTGCAGAGTTGATGTACACAAGGTGGTACACAAGAGTGGTCAGAGGTGGCCTCAACAGAATTGGCCTGGTGGTACATGGAGCTCAGGGGTCAAGAGTATCTCCTGTAGGTGGTAGGGAGGGAGGAAGTGACATGATCAGTTTTGTTCTAGAAAGATTATCCAGAGGCCTTAGGGAAGACAGATGAACAATGGATATCAAGGTTTCTGAATGGTACTTGAAACAATATTACACCTTTGAGACTCAATAAATACTTCTAAAAAGTGTGAACACAAGATAAATAAATGAGCTTTAGGGACTAGGTGTATAGGAATGTGATTTCACTGTTTGTTTGTACTTAACCAAAGTATATTTTAAGAACTTATATAATTCACTTATCTACATGTGAGCTGTTAGATTAATATGACCCTTTGATTTTATTGAAAAAGAGGTATAGCAAGTAGACATTTGTTGTCTCACAATGCCTTGTTTGTGTTTTGAAATGCTTGCACCCCTGGCCTGAGTCTAGAGAGTGAAACTTTGTTAGAATGGGAGTTGAGAACAAAGTTATTGGACAGGATGGAACAGACCTTGGCTGTACCAGCCTGCATTGTGCAGGTCCATCTCTTTGGATTACCAAGTCCAGGACAGTCCTGAACATAAGTGATGAATCTGTTTGGTCTTGCAGGGACCATAGGAGCGTGACTTGACTCCGAGGCTATCTCCAAGCACAGGGAACTAAGTTTTCTCTGATTCCCTTAATTGAGCTGAGTCTCCTTCCCTCACAGCAGTCTGGGGACATCTGTGCTCTCTGTTTTGTCTTCTAATCACAACAGAAACATGAGAATAATTCTAATAAAATGTGACTTTTAATGAGGGTGGACTGTTCTGGCCTGTAAGCTTGAGAGAATTAAAGTGCTCTTGATCCTATAATTTATCAAGAGTCTAGAAAATAGTGTAAATTTGTTTTCTTGCTTTAGATTTGCAGCTGTGTAATCCTGAGCAAGTTATTTAATTTCTCAGCTCAGTTTCCTCATCTGTAAAATAGGGTTATAAAAATGATATGTAAGAATTTTACAATATAGGATTGAGCTCTGCTGTTTGCCAGCAACATATGTATAATGATTTCTAAATTAGCTAGGTGCCTCCCTTATTTCCATATTGCTTGTAATTGTCAGTTCTCTTAGTAGTCATAAACAATATGCCTGATAGGTTGCCGACAGATAACATACGTAGTCATAAACAATAGATAAGGAAGAATGCCAGTCTACATTATCTGTTGGCAATATTTGATTGGCTTGATTACTCCTTCCTTGAAAAACTGCCCTTGGTTTCCCTAACACCACTTTTCACTAGAAACTGCCCACTGTTCCATTCACTCACTCATTTGTGGTTTTTCCTGACCACCTCATTCCTTCTTTTAGTCTACCTTATTTTTTCTTCATAGCATGTATGACTACCTGTAATATACATTTCCTTACTTATCTATTATTCTGTGTTTCGAACTAGAATATAAGCTTCATAAGAGCAAAAAACTATCATTAGTTCACTGCTGAATCCTCAGGACTCATCTAAAACAGTTATTCACTCAGTATTTACTGAATGAGTTTTTTTCCCCCAGTGCTGGGACTCAAACCCAGGACCTCACACATGCTAGGCAGGCTCTCTCCCACTGTTCTATATCTTCAACCCTAAAGAATAAATTGTGATATCTGGAGGTGGTCTTGAATCCATGTCCTTAAGAAGTTTATTATTTAATGGACATATAATCCATGACCTTAATCCAATGTGATAAATGTTGTAGCCAAATAGGTACATAGTATTACTGAAGTACAAGAAGAGGGCAATTAATTTTGTCAAAGGTAGTACTTAGAGAAGGATTTACTCAGAAAAGGTGATATTCAAACTATAACTGTGTGAGAGGAGTTAACAAAGTTCTAGATTAGGGGTTGGCAAACTTGACAAACTTTTTCTATCAAGTGCCAGCCAGACAATAAATAGTTTCAGTTTGCAACCATTCATTCTCCATCACATCAACTCATCTCTAATTCTGTAGTGCAAAAGCAGCCATACACGGTATGTAATGAATGAACATGACTGTGTCCAATAAAACTGTGGTCACAAGAATAGGTGGTGGACTAGATTTGGGCAGTAGTTTGCTGACTGCTGTTCTAAAGACCTGCCTGAACCTGTGAAGTCAGACTGACACTGTCTGCTAGTGTGCAGGCTTCAGGATGCCAAGTCCAGTCTTTTCCCTTCGTATTAGCTAGATGTTTTTGGTTACCTTCTTATAATTCTTGGTATACTGCCCTTTGTGCTTGGAATTTAACAAAGGCATATTTAGTGATAAATCATTCGTTCTTGTATTCATTCATTCAACATAACCCAGTAGTATTAGTTCCCACTATAGTGGTGTGAGATCCTATGGTAGGTTTTAAGGTATTGTTCAATGAGAATAAACACAGATATATAATCCTTGCCTTTGTGAAGTTTGTGGCATAAAGGAGGGACACTCAGTTGATAAGCTACAGTCAAATAGATACGTAATTACCAAGGTGGAGAGATATTACCAAGGGAAGTAAGGGTGCTGTATGAGAATAGTATAAAAATAAAAGCCAATAACACTGACCAAATTAATAATGTGTACTATTTAGTAACTGTGCCAAAAACTTCATATAGATGATCTGATTTAATCTTCAGAATGACTTTATAGATGATAAATTTAGTATGAGGCAGTCAGAGAAGACCTCTCTGGGAAAGGAGCACTTAAAATAAGAACTGATTGAATAGAAGTTAGGCAAAGATTGAAGGGGGGCCATGTGAAGCAGAGGAATAACATGGTCAGAGTTATAAGGGTGGATAAACTGGGCATTCTCTACAGATGCAAGGGGCTAAGTTTTAGTGAAGCAAAGAGTAGCAGGAGATAGAATAGGTAGGGGTAAGTTAGGGAGGTTGTTATAGGCCAGAATAAGAAACAAGACTTTATTCTAGGCCCAGGAAGTCATTGAAAGGGAGCAACATGTTTCAATTTGCTTTCTTTTTTTTTTTTTTTTTTTTTTTTTTTTTGAGAATGGATTGGCAGGGGTCAGAACTTACTATGGTGAGCCAGGCAAGAGAGGATGGAGGTTGGGACCACAGTGGATGGTGACAAGAGAGAATGGCAAAAAGGTGGACAGATTTGATATATTGATCTAGCCATAAAATACATTACTTGCAGTTGGATTGGATATAAGATGGTAAGCATGAGAAAGAAATCAAGGAGATTTCCGTATCGTTTGAACAGTAGGGAGGGTGGAAGTGCTAGCCACTGAATGGGAAGGGAAAAGTGTAGATGCAGAAAGTTTGTGATGCCTATGAAATTTACAGTGGAGGTGGAAGATGGGCAGTTGAAAGCCTGAGGCTCAGAAGAGAAGTCAGGTCAAGCAATACAGATGTGGGAATTGCTAATATATCATTTGTACTTACATCCATCTACCTGATTAGATCAGCTAGATAGAGTATAAAGAAGAGTGCCGAGGACAGGGCCCTGAGAAGTTCTCATGGTAAGAAAGCTGGTGTTAGAAGAACAATAATTAGCAAAGGAAACAGAGGGAGCAATCAAGAGAGAAAGAATATGGGAAGTGCTCTGTCATGGAAAGCAAGAAAATACTTGAAGAAAGAGGCAGTGGTCAACCAGTATGAATGCTCATTTGAAGATGATAGCCACAGTATGTTTGAAAATTGCCATCAACAGAGAAGCATGGTCCAGGCATGGCGGCACATGCTTATAATCCCAGTGACTCAGGAGGCCGAGACAGGATAATCAAAAGTTTGAGGCCAGCTGGGAGAAGTTAGTGAGACCCTGGACTAGGAATGTAGCTCAGGGGTAAAACACTACTGGGTTTAATCCCCAGTACTAAAAGAAAAGAGAAAAGAAAGAAGAAGCAAAGTATGATATCTCCCATCTCTTAGGGGGGAAAAACTTTACCCCATATCTCCCTCTAACTGCTGCTGCTTTTCTCTGCATCCCTAAAAGTCTTCATAAAAGGAGCAGTTGTCTCCATCCTCTATCTTCGTTTCACTCCATTTAGATTTTTTTCCCCCCTATAGTCAACTGAAACCACTCAAAAAGGTCTCCAGGGCTGCCTTATAAAGTATAGTTTCATGTCTCTGTCTTCATCCTACCTGATCTGTTGGCAATATTTGATTGAGTTGATTACTCCCTCCTTGAAAAACTACTCTTGGTTTCCCCAAAATCACTTTCCACTAGAAATCATCTGCCAGCTGCTATTTGAGTCAGTTTGACCGATCTTTAAATGAATATAAATGTACCGGAGTTTGATTCCCCAGCACTGGAGACACACACACACACACACACACACTTACTCTCACACACACACACACAAACACAGTTATATCTCTCCTCTGTTCAAACTTTCCAGTCACTTATTGTTTCTCATCACATTCAGAATTAAATCCACACCCTTTGCCCTGGCCTACAAAATGGAAGTCATCTGGCTTCTGCCCATTCTTCAGCTGCATCTTATACCACACTGGCCTTTGTGCTATGTCTTGATCCCACCAAGCTCATAAGGGCTGTTATGCTTGTTATTTCCTGTGCCTAGAAAGCATTTCACTCCAATTTGCATGGTTCACTACTTATCATTTAGAACTCTGCTCAGATATAATCTCCTCAGAGAGACCTTCCCAAACAACTCTATCACTGCTTCCCTATCACTTTTTATCCTTTTACTCTTTTGTTTTGTTTTTCATATCCCTGTCTGAAATTGTTTGCTTATTTATGAACAGTGTCCACTTTCCCCACGGAATGTAAGCTTTCTGTTTCTTGTCACCTAAGCACTTCTCTATTTCCACTGTCCAAACAATGCCTGGCATACATTTGCTGGTCCATAAATATTTTTTGAACGAACGATGCTAATTGGTTGAAATCGATGAGGTCGGAAATATTTCTGTTGGATTTGATAGTATGCCATTTGTCAGTGTCCTTGCTGAACAGTTTAAATGGAGCACTAAGGGTGCAAGTCAGAACAAATTGATTAAGGAGAACCTGGAAGTAAGTAATTAGAGAAAAGATATTAGACAACAGTTTTGAGAAGTTAACTGAGAAGACAGACATGGGACTGGTGGTATCTGCAGAAGTTAAGTGAGGTCAAGAAGATAAATCTTTGAGGTAGCAGTAATAAATGTAAATCAGAGCCCAAATGACAGGGTTAACCTTTATATGGGAGAAACATGTAAATGACAAAGATAGCTATAAATGTAGACTTGTGCAGTTTGTGGAGGGAGAGAGAGTAGAGCCCTAACCTGGTTGCTATAGGAGAAATGGTGCTAGGTACTAGGTGGAAGGGGAACCAGGCCCTGTGGAACGTGAAGGAGGCTTGCCTGTCTTTGCCAAGCCAGAAGTTACCGTTGGGGCCCTGGGGGGTTGCAAGATTCCTCTTTTTGACATTATTTCAGGAGCCTCTAGATATTTCCTCTCAGTGAGCAGTCCTGGCAGATGGTGGATGGGGAAGGCAGGATAAGGGAAGAGGTAGAAAGTAGCACCTATCTATGTATCTCCTTGTTTTAATCAAGAATGATATTCTCTGTGTTGGGAAATCATTTGGGTTTATGTGATAGAAAAAAAAAATCATCTCTTTTTCCTTCTTCTCTGGCATCTTCCTCTAGATGGAGTCTTTTGAGGCTGGAAGAGAATATAGGGTTGACCCTGCATACCCCAAATGCCATCACAATTGGATGTGTTTGTGCCTCCACATATTTGAGTGCTCTCTGTGTGCTAAATACTGTTTTATGCTCAAAGGATAGAGCAATGAATGAAAGAATCTCTGCCTTCTTCATAGAGCTTTTATTCTAACGCCGGGAGACAGAGAGTAAACACATACTGAAATGGGGTGGTCATGTCACCCTGGGCCCTGTGTTTTCCCCCTTTTACTCCATGCCCGGTAGCCTGTGGTGGCAGAGGGAGATGCACTATCTTTCCCTTGCTCTCTTTCTCTCTCTCTCTCTGTTCCATATCCTACCATCTACAGAAGCATTGAATGAGCCCTTCTTCCTCATCAGGGTGTTTTCCTAAGCAGCTGACTTGAGCTGCTTAGGAAACAGTAATGACTTGTTCTTTTCTCTTGGTTTTAGATGAGACTCCAATTATTGCAGTGATGGTGGCCCTGTCCTCTCTGCTGGTGATTGTGTTTATTATCATAGTTTTGTACATGTTAAGGTGAGTATGCTAATGTTTCTGCAGTTTGTTTCAATACTGCAGAGTCTCAGTAAGCCCACATAGTCCAGAAGATAGTAGGATAAGGACAGTGAATAGCATGGAAAGGGAATGACTCATGACAGTGCTATAGCGCTGCTCAAGCAACTCCTAAAAGGGCCCCAGTGAAATCACATGCATAACAAAAGCTTATTTTAGGGCTGGGGATATAGCTCAATGGTAGAATGCTTGCCTAGCATTCACAGGGCCCGGGTTCAATCCCCAGCACTACAAAACAAAAAAAGCTTGCTTTGTTTTTAATTGGGACTTTGCCCCTAAACTCCTCTGGGACCCCTTGTCCTGATATAAACCATGGGAGTAATAGCTTCCTCTTTCTGGCCTTCTTTCAAGGGTCTGTAGACATTACCTCCTCAAACTGTGAGCTGAAGAAAGGAGAAGGAACCCAAAGGATAGAAGAGGGTGGTACATTGGTTCTCTTCCTGCTGAAATTGTTGCCCTGACCACCTGTGTTTAACTCTGCCTTATCTTTGGCTTAACCTGATCTGTTTTCCCTCTGTTCCTCTGCAGAAAAAAAGTTGGGGAGGGATTTTGTATCCACTCATGCCTCCTCTACCCTCACTTTAATTTGGCCTGTGTCTCTGTTATTCTGTAGAAGTGTGCCCAGATTTGTATCAGTCTAATCTGGAGCTCTCGTCCCTGCAACTCCCAAGCTGTACTAGGGAAATACCAGGATTTTTGTTGCATATAAGATCTTCTGTTGTCCCCTACCCTCATTGAATTCTACTCACCCTATCTCTACCTGGTGTGGCTGTGCAGTAGTGCGTTCTAGAACTAGACCTGTATAGAGGAGCCAAACAAGCCAGAATATATTGGTAGTGTTACTTGGATTGGAGTCTAGTGTGCCAAGAGTAAGCACGAATACCTTGAGGTGCTCCACAGAATGGAGCTGCCTCAGGATGTGAATTAACCTGTTTCTAAAAGAGCCTGAGTATTTGATAGAAGAGAGTTAGAAAGACTGAGTCTGAGCAGGAGTACAAAGCCAGTGATTAGCCTGTCCTGCCTCTATGCTTAGTTTTTCATTAAGAACATTTTCTTCTTAGGTTTAAGAAATATAAACAAGCTGGGAGCCACTCCAATTCTTTCCGTTTATCAAATGGCCGCACTGAGGATGTGGGTAAGGCATGGGGACCCTTTACAGAGAAGAAAACCAAAATATTAGGGGTTTCTCCATCCTTTAAAAAATAGTAAAACTACTTTTAAAAAAAGACTGTTGAAGAAACCAGCTCTGGTTCTGGGAGCCAAATCCTCAGAGCACCTGAATGACCTTCCCTTTTTCTGCCCTGCAGAGCCCCAAAGTGTGCCACTTCTGGCCAGGTCCCCAAGCACCAACAGGAAGTACCCACCCCTGCCTGTGGACAAGCTGGAAGAGGAGATTAACCGGAGAATGGCCGATGACAATAAGCTCTTCAGGGAAGAATTCAACGTGAGTTCTCTGTTGTGACTGGTGTATCAGCAGGACAGAAGGCAGACCTAAGGTCAGGCCTTTTGAGTCAAGAGTGAAAAACAGGTTTCTAATGGTTGAGAAGTGAAAAAAGATTTGCTTTGCCTCCCTCATCTACCCATCCATCTATTCATCCATTCATTATTGCATCTGTTACTTCATTGTTTAATAAATACTTACCAAGCATCTCATGTGTGTTAGGCAGTATTCTGGATGCCAGAAATATGATGGGGAGCAAAACCAGATCCAGTCCCTACTTTTTAAGGAACTTACTGCCCTTTAGGGAAATTCCACAAACAAAAGTAATGAGTAATTCAAACAACAAAATAGGACATGAAGGACTGGTACATAGTTGTAGGAACCCATATTAAGAGGTGACCTGAGGGTTGGGCTGTAGCTCAGTGGTAGAGCACTTACCTCGCACATGTGAGGTACTGGGTTTGAGCCTCAGCACCACATAAAATAAATAAATAAAGATATTTAAAAAAAAAAAAAAAAAGATGTGATCTTTTAGAGTCTAGATCTGTGGGCCAAAATTTCTAGAATAGACAATAGAAGTAGATCAGTGTGGAAAATGGGAACCATGGCAGACTGCAATAGAACAGGTTTCATCTTAAGTGTTGAAATTCTTATATTTTTTTATAACTCCATGAAGGAAATAGAATGTGTCTAAACCACCAGTTGGGGATCCTAGCCCACCAGTTCTCATCACAGGTCAAAATTTTTGATGAAGAAATAAGAGGAAGGGGAGTAGGGGACATTTCAGGCACTAGAAATAGCAGAAGAAAGTTGTCAGGAGTGAGGGAAGAATATATTCAGGAAATTAAAGAATGGTATTCTATGGAGAATAGCCTATGTAAGATAAGAATAGTTACGGGGAATACAGCTGGGGGTTACAGCAGTTGTTAAGACCAGAAGAGCTTGTATGATGGACCTCAAGTGCTAATGATTAAGGAAGAGGAATGGACTTGACACAGAGGAGCAGTTCCATACCTTCACATCTTTCCACTGATCCATTTGTCAGCTTTGTCTTGTAGATTGGCTCTTTTCATGATGTCAAAACAGCTGCCCCAGTTCTAGGTGTTACATGGAGATATAATCAGGTCCAGTGGGAAAATAATGACTGTTTCTTCCTTTTGTCAATGAGGTACATTTTCCCAGAAGCTTCTGGAGGCTTCCCTGTTACCTATTTCTTCTTAAACAAACCACAGGAAGGGAAAAATAGGGTTACTGCAGCTAAGATCAGTCCAGATTATTCCTGGGCCTAAGTGGACAGCCTCCACAGAATGGGAACACTTGTAGCAGGGAAGAAAAGAGGAATGATTATTGGGTGGGTGAGTTACCACTTTTGTGTTCTACCACCAAAGGGTCAAATCACTAGGGTCAAATCCTGAGCAAATTACTAGCTTCAATATAAACAGATGAAAGGGAGGCAAGACTTGTAGTTGGAGACCATTTACCAGGCAAGAGTTAATGGAATAGCTTGAACCCTTTTCTTTGACTATTGGAAAAATGATTGAGAACATTTACCACATTTCACAAGACACCACTGTAGCACCATAGCTGGATTTGTGATAGGCATTATACTGTGTGTTGTAATCTGTAATACCAACTGCTCCTGGATGATGGGGTATATTGCCATACATTTCCGTGAAATGAAATGAGTTTCTTTTCAGAGGTAATATTCCCTGAGAGCCTATAATAAAGCATTCCTGGAGTACATTCCTGGAGTATGGTATTCCTAGGATTTCTCTTCATACTCATTCAGAGCTATAACTTAAGTACATCATTCTACAGCAGACTACTTCCAGCATGGACCAGCATGTCACGCAGAGTCATCATATACAGGCTGGCCTTTTTCTTCCTTGGTCAGCCATTGACATCAACAGGAAGTCAGAAGTGTCTGTTGAAGTAATGGGTTATGTGGCAGGTATTCTGTATACATCACTTCCAGCTATGATGGATTTCTGGACATGTTCAGATTTGTAGCTTATTGCTCATATAATACTACCTAGTATATGATGGGAAATTGAAGTCATTTGGATACCTAGTGTCCCATAATCAGGCTCACATTCTCCATTCTACCTCAATTCTAAGCTGGGAGCATGGTATTGCTAACAGGATTATGGTCTTTTTTCTATATCATCGGACTTTTTTTTCATTGTGATTCTTTTTTGCGGGATGGGTACCAGGGATTGAACTCAAGGGCACTCAACCACTGAGCCACATCCCTAGCCTGTTTGTATTTTATTTAGAGACAGGATCTCACTGAGTTGCTTAGCATCTTGTTGTTGTTGAGGCTGACTTTGAACCCGCAATCCTCCTGCCTTAGCCTCCTGAGTCTCTGGAATTATAGGTGTGTGCCACCACACTGGGCTCATTGTGATTCATTGTTCAGCCTTACCGTAGACATTTTATTTAGAGCTCCACAGAATCTACAGAGTCAGTTTCTCCCTGACCTAGATTAGCTGGAGAGCCTCTTCTTTTCAGATAACTCAATAAATAGTCCAGAACAGTATATCAGAATGTAGTATATGCTGTCTCCAAACCCAAAGTAGCCCAGAAAGCATTGCTCTGCTTTAGTTGGGGAGATGTGGTAGAGCAAGAAATAGTGACTTTTCCTTTATTTTGGAGGAGAAAGCCCTAACAAGCTGCAGGCCTTTGACCTTCAGAAAACTCAGCTGAGTAACCAAGCCAATGTTTTCTTATGTCTAGCATGTATATCTAAGATGCATAATTTCCTGTTCTTCAGGTTTTTTCAGCGTGATATCATCAGTATGGTTGTCAGGGTGATGTCCTGTGAAACAGTGAGAAAAAATCCTGATGAACCAGATTGCAGCACAGAGAGGTCAGGATGATTTATCACTGAGTTAGCTCCTTTCATGAGAGGGATACTGCTTCAAGTAGTCTGTGCAACTTGGAAAGAACATCAATAGGGATTTTCCAGGCACTGTGGGCTGTATGTTAATCTGAGGAAGCAACTATAAGTCTGTAGCTCCAACTGATTTAGTTTACCATAATCTGTTGAGTTTCTTAAAGACCATCCATCAATCTCTTGTGTTAAATGTGTTTGGTGGCTTGCAGAAAACATCAGTAATGGTAATTATTGAACACTCACTCCATTTCATCATTAAACTCAGGGATTGTAGTGGATTATCTCATCATTGTCCTGCAGGTTTTTGTTTTTGTTTTAATTTGAGACAGGCTCTTACTATGTTGCCTAGGCTGGCTTTAAACTCATGGGCTCAAGCAAATTCTTCCACCCCAGGCTCCTGAGTACCTAGACTACAGGTGCACACCACTGAATCTTTTAAGTCTTCTGTAGCACTTATCTCTTCTTCATCTAGAGACTTAACCTTTTGGTAAAGAGAGATCACTGTTCTAGGAGCTGGCATTTGCTCTTTCTATATATTCTTTATTCAGTGAATTAGGGGATCATTGTGGGTGTTTTGCTGTCTAATAGGTAGCTCCTAATGTGAGGCCAATTCAAGCTAAAATTTATCCTATCACCTGGCCTGCTAAGGCTCCATTCTGATCATCATATCATAGTGGTGTTCTGGGTTCCCAGGAATAAGTTAGCCCAAGACCAGAACCCAGTAGACTCCAAAGTATGCATTTCCCTTTACTCAATGTACCGTTATCATCATGGTAAATAACTAAGATTCTTAGGAGAGGGTGAATAGGGAGGTTCATAGTATATGAATGTTGATATGCTCTGGCAGAGTTATTTCTCATAGGTTTTTGACCTCTCCCTCTTATTTGAGGGGTCTGGGTCTATGAAATGGCCCTAGGCATGGGATTTGGATAAGGGGGACCCTTTCTTTAGAATGGTGGTATGTCTGGTAATCTTCTCAAATAAGCTAGGTCTTCTGCCTCCCATTTTTATTATTATGAAAGATACCAGTGCTTTCTTCACTAGTCTATACACTCCAGCAAGGCATGTGTTATAGATCCCATCAGGGACATAGTGAAGATGTCAATAGAAAGGTTGAGCCCATTGAAGTCCATATAACACTCTGGTCTCCTCAGTTTAATGCCAAGCGTTTTCTGGCTTAAAAAACAAGTTGATGCGGATGGTGGTGCATGCCTATAATCCCAGCTGCTTGGGAGGCCGAGGCAGGAGGATTACAAGTTCAAAGCCATCCTGGGCAACTTAACAAGACCCTGTCTCAAAACAAAAAGCACTGGGGATATAGCATATTAGTTAAGCAGCAGAGCACTTGACTAGTACATAGTCCCTGGGTTCAGTCCCCAGTACTACAAAAAACAAACAGCTGTCTACTGGAAAGACACTGGGGAAGCTGGCAGAATCAAAAGATGAGTTTAAGTACCAAGACTTTGTCAGAGTACACCCTATCTTGATGGCTCTGAGACCCTCCTAAGGCAACCCCTACTTCTTCCCAGTTTTCAAAATCCTGGGAAAGAGAATCTGATTGGGTCAGATGTGACTGTTTGGACTAGTCAGCCAAGGGAAGGAAGAGAAAAAACAGCACACAGGGAAAATAAACTAACTTGTATATGTTATGTCACCTTGGAGACGGAACCTAGAGTCTCACACATGCTAAACAAGTGCTCTGCAACTTTTTTAATTTTTTTTTTTTTTTTTTCATTTTTGAGACAGGGGCTTGCTAAGTTGCCCAGACTGGCCTAGAACTTGCAGTCTTCCTGCCTCAACCTCCCAAGTAACTGGGATTACAGGCATACACCACAGCACCCAGCTGCAAACACTCCAGTTTATGTCTACTACCATAGTAATATTTTATAATTATCCAGAGGAGAAAGCCTTTCTAAGCAAAATACCAGATTCAAGTGTCAGCATGGAAAAGAACAAAAGTTAATATATTAAAGTGTTAAGCATCTCAGCCTATTGTGGTTGCATAAGCCTATAATCCCAGCTACTTGGGAGATGAGGCAGGAGGATCTGAAGTTTGAGGCCAGCCTGGACAACTTTGTGAGATCTCGTCTCAAAAACAATAAAATAAAGGGACTGGGACTGTAGCTCAATGGTAGAGTGCCTCTGGTTTCATTCCATAGTACTATGAAATGAATAAATATTAAATTCCTCTATGATAAATGATGTCATAAAATAGTAGCCAACTGTGAGAACCTATTTGCCAGAGGTAGACAAAGAACTTTCTATAATATGTAAAGAGCATATGCAACCTGGGAGAAAAAGGTAAATAATTTATTGGAAAATTTGCAGTTCACAGAAGAAATACAAATAGTCTATAAACATACAGAAAGAAGATCAACTATATCTAGTAATCAAGGAAGTAGAGATTAAAGCCAAACAGTATTTTAGGCCTGTCGTATTGGAAATTTTGAAGAGATTGATATCAAGTATGAGCAAAAGAAGGGGATTGCAGATATTCTTCTACACAGGTTGGGGGACAGTTTGAATTGGTAAGCATAAGGGAGTTTGATTTGGCACTGTCAACCAAAATTTAAATCTTATATTATCTAGCTTCTGAGACTCTAACAGAAAAACTTTCACATGCCCAACCAAATATATATTTGTAAAAGTGTGTTCGTTACAGAATTGTTTACAATAGAAAATAAAATTTACCGAATAACCAAATTGCAAAATGTTTTCATATCCATTATGAAATTCTACACTGTCATTAAATGTGTTGTCATAGAAAGACATTATGTGAGAAAACACATTACAGATAAATATGATAGTGTAATCCCATTTTTTAAAAATATTTTTTTAGTTGTGCATGGACACAATATGTTTGTTTGTTTATTTTTATGTGGTATTGAGGATCAAACCCAGTGCTTCACACATTCGAGGCAGGTGCTCTACCACTGAGCTACAGCCCCAGCCCTTGTTTTTAAGAATTTCTATGAATACACCTGTGTGTGCTCAGATGTATTAATGCATTTTTTTAAGTCTGGAAGAAACTGCAAACTTTAACCAGTGGCTACCTACAAGGGGTATGGAAGATAAGAAAGACAGTGACAGGGAAGTTTTGCTCTACTAAGTTATTGAGCTACCTTTTACAAGGTAGCTTTATTAAATATTTATTTCCCCCAGTATTTGGGATGGAACCCAGATCATCACATGTGCTAGGCAAATACTAAATCACAGAGCTATATCCCCAGCCCTTTTAATTATTTTTAAAATTTGAGACAGGGTCTTGATAATTTGCCCAGGTGGACCTTGAATTTGTCCTGTTTCAGCCTCTTAAGTCTTTGGGATTTTAAGCCTGTATCCACATACCCCACTTTTTTTTTTTTATGTAAGAAATAAAGCTAAATGTCTGTAATATGCATTGGTGGATATATAGCATGTAGAATGAAGGAATTGCTGTTTCATTTGAACTGTGCCAGAAGACTTGTGGTCAGGTCACTATGAAAAGTCATGTCATCAAATGTTTTTTTGTTCTGGAGAGAAACTGTAGCGCAGGGCTGAACAGCTGAAAGGAACAATCTGAATACCACATGACAACTGTTTTCAGGCTAAAAGGAGACTGTGTAGCATTTCTATGAATCCCCACCATGGTTGGAAGTTCCAGGCTATGGCTTTCATCTTAGTTGCAAGCTGGAACTGTTTTGTTCACCAGCATTTGTCTTAGGAGGAAGCATTGGATTTGATTAATAGAAACACTTTGAAAAGCCACTTACTGAGGTCAAAAAGTATGCTTTAGGATTTAAGAAGAAAATAAAAAAGATAAAATATGGGTAGCTCCTGATAGGAAGGGACCAGGAGAGAGACAAGGGAGTGAAAGAGGTGGAGCCAGTATCTGTGTGTGGTGAGCCTGACTTCCTCAGGACCCATAAGACAGTTTCATTGTTGGTTACTAGGTGAAGAAGGCCTGTGCGAGTCATCTGTTAATGGGACTGAGGGTTTACATTTAAGTTGAGATGGGAACAAAAGAGCCTCTACCTTGATAAGTTGTCTCCTAATAAATGAAGCAGAGCTAAAGTCCCATGGGGACTATCAGCAACTGTGACAAGGGCTTTGGAACTCAGTGTTCCAGGAAGCAGGGGCTTCCAATTTTGCAAGGGGCAGAGAAAGCACCAGCTGACATCTTAGTTTACACTAGTTAGTACAAGGGGAAGTTCAAAAGAAATTGTGTATCTGGATGTTGTGTCCTTCGTTTTAAGAGCTGCCTTGAAAGTTAGTAAAATCCCAGAGTGTTTGGGCACTGGTGACTATTAGGAGAGAGTATGTAAAAGGGGATTCAAACCTAAAAGTGAATGAGAGTCAATATGTTCTGGAAATCCTAGGCAGCCCAGCAAAGCAAGAAAAAAATGTCAGGCGTGAGAATTGCAAAAGTAGAGACAAAATAGGAATTTTTTCACTCAAGAGAATATTGTCTTCAGAAAAGTCTAAAGACTCATTAGATAAGTTATTAGAATTAGTTATTTTAGCAAGGTTGCTGGATATAGAAGCAGCTTGAAAAAAAGGCATTTTTATACATAGGCTACAAACAGAAAAAATTAGTAACTTTTTAAAATATACCATTTGCAATAGCATCTGAAAAGTAAAGTACTTAGGCATAAATTTAACAAAATATTTATAAAAGCTTTAGAGAAAATTATAAAAATGTTTGAAGACATTAAAGGAAAATGGCTTAAGTTAGTGAAGAGATAGGATCAATGGATTAGAAGGCTCAATTTTGTAAAGATGTCAATTCTCCCCAACTGATGCATAGATTCAATGCAATTCCAATAAAAATCCCAACAGGTTTTTTGTGGAACTTGACAAGCTGATTCTAAAATTTATATGGAGGAGAAAAGATCCAAGAATAGCCAAGACATTCCCGAAGAAGAAGAACAAGGTGAGGAGACCTGCCTTACCAGATATAAAGAGTTATTATAAAATTTTAATAAGTAAGACAGTTTTATATTGGCACTGGGATAGATCTGATTGATCAGTGGAATAAAATAGAGAGCCCAGAAGCAGATCCATGTGTAAATGGAAACCTATTTATGATAGAAATGCTGCTGTCTTGGTCGGGGAAAGGATGGACTTTTCAGAAATAGTGCTGGGACAATTGGGCAATCCTCTGGGAGTATGTGAAATGAATGTTTGTCTCATCCTAGACACAAACACTGATCCCAGTTGGTGTAAACATTGAGATTTAAAGGACAGTACTAGAAAATATAGAGATCATAATGTAGGAAAATATGACCTCACAGTAGGAAAGAATTTCTAAAGTCTTAAAATATGCATAAAGGAGGTTGAGAGGTATAGCTCAGGTAGAGCACATGCCTAGCATTTGCAAGACTGTGCTTTTGTTCCCCACACTACCAAAAAAAAAAAAATGTTGATATAGGGAAAATTTGATGAATTTGACTATATAAGGTTTCAAAAATTCTGTTCATAAATAGATACCATGAAGAAAATGAGAGGCAAGCCACAAACTTGGTAAAAAGGATGAATAAGTATCCAGAATATTTAAAGAACTCCTTCAAACTGTAAAGAAAATAATCCAGTAGAATGTTGGGAAAAACTCTAGACTAGGTACTTCATGGAAGGAGAATCAGTTTTGACCAATAAACTGAGGAAGGATGATGACCCTCAATAATCAGAGAAACATATATAAAACTGTGTTTAATAAATTTCTGACCTTAGCAAATATTGATGAAGATACATATCAACAAGACCACTTTATATTGTTGGTGGGAGTATAAATACAGTAAGAAACAGTCTGGTCTTATCTGTTAAAGTTAAAGATACTCATGCCCAAAAATTCTTGATTGCTTGTAGAAGAAACATAGAAATTCATGCTTAGAGCAGGACTGTTTGTTAACTGTTAACAACCCAAATATTCATCAGTAGTAGGACAGAATAATAAATTTTGGTATAGTTACAAAATGGAGCACTACAAAGTAAAGGGAATGAACTTCAGCTACATATGACCACCTGGAAAAATCTTAACATGATGTTGAGCCAAGGGGGGAAAAAAGCAAGTCACTTACTTGATTATCATTTTTATAAAAAATAGACTGAACAATAGTAATATATTATTTAAGGAGGCAAAGTATATGGGGTTCACATATATTAAAGCAGTGTAATGATAAACATATAATGCCAAGTTTACCTATGCAAGGGGAAGGAAGAGGACATAGGAATCCAAAGAGAACTTCTAATTGAATGTTAGGCACATGTTTTAAAAATAATTGAATTAGAAAAACAATTTTTTAAAAAACTGGCATGTTTTTTTAAAAAATGAGGATTTAGCCTTGGATATAGTTAAGGCTTGAGCAAGAGATGAAATGGTGCTTGATGCCACCTACTGTTCAGAGAATATAACATCCTGCAGGCTTGTGATTCAGCTGCTCCTTCCCTACCTATGTGGGCTATGTTTTTAAAAGTAGACACTAAAAGCAATAGGATTCCCCTTATTTTCATCCCCAGCTTAGGCTCTTCAGCCTGAATCTTGCAGCTAACACTGTGTTCTCCGAGGCAAGCCCTGTCTTTTCTCTTGCTAAACAGTGGTTCCTGTTCTTCCTAACTTTCCTCTTAGGAGCCTTAGCCCACCTGGAGACCTAGTTTTTCTTCATCATGACTAGGGGAGTAAGGGATTCCAATAGGACTGTGAGGTGATGATTATTGTTATTCTGACCCTTCAGTACTGAAGACTATTTTCAAGAGTCTTGCTCTTACTATTTCTAAATTACATCACTTAGAGAAGGGGTATACAGGAATTTTAGAGAAAGAGTATGCTCCATATTGGTATTAAGGGCTTAAAAAATTGGTGTTTCATCCTGATTTAAACCAGGATGGAAACCTATGGAAATCTATGAGAAGGAAGAGAAGGCAAACTATGGGTGATTTAGGAAATTCCAGTCTTTAGTATGGTCTCTGTTCCATGTACAAGAGTCCAGCCCAGGAAACTTTCTCCCTTTCATGTATTGACAGAATTGGGGCAAAGGGAATTGCCCCCTTAGTAAAATGACATGCATAACTTCCAGAATTTTAACTCTGAAAAGAAAATCCCTTGAGTAATTGAAGTCAGATGGATTATGAGACTCTGATTCCCCTTATTTTGAGGTCTTTCAGTTTAATTTTTTCTACTACTATCATGGTGGTTATATTTGTTCCTTCTTAAAGCACTTGTTTCCATCTGGCAAAATTGGTTCTCATTGGGCTGGCATTTCCTTCATTTTTTTTATTTTATCTTTTTTTTTTTTTTTTTTTTATAAAGCCAGAAATCTAAAAGTCATTTTTCATTCCTGGCTTTCTCTACTTGGGCAGTTTTCCTTCTGTCAACAAATCTAGTAATTCTAACTCTAGAGTATACCTTAAATGATTCCATCTCCCTGTTCTATCTTTCCCTGCCACCACTTCATGCTTCAATTCTTGTCTCTACACCGTTATTTTCCACGTAGCAATTGGAGTGAGTAAATTGAGTCACATTTTTAAAACCTTCAGTAGTTTCCTCACACTTGAAATCCAAACTTTATTCACAGACCTACATGTAAATGAATAATCTGACCTTAAGTTCCATCTCCTCCCATTCCTACTGTTATCGCCACCAACCTCACCAAGTGTGTGATACCTTCACTGACCTTTAGTTCCTCACACAGGCAAGCCTTCTCCTGCCTTTGGGTCATCACAAGTGCTGTTCGCTGTGCCTGGAATACTGTCTTCCACACTCATCCTTCCTTATGAACACCTACCCTTAATCTAAATATGGCCCTTTCTGATACTTTATCTCTAATAGTGTCCTGTTCTTTCATAGTATTTATCATGATGTGTAATTATATATTTGTTTTATCTGTTTAATGTCTGTCTTTCACCCACAAGTTTATATTGTGTATATGCTTGATCCACCACTGTTTGCTCTGTACCTAGCCTAACAGGTACACAATATGTATTTGTTGAAAAAATGAAAGAAAAATAATACATGAACCATAATTTACTAATTATGTTCTCCTACTGCTGAATACTAAGGTTGTTCTCAGTTTTGGGTTATTCTGAGTAATGATTAAGTAAATGATTTGAACATAGAGATTTTTATTTCCTTAGATTAAATTCTGAGAAGTTAAATTACTAGGTCAAAAGATTATGACTCTTTTCAAGGCTAATAAAATATACTTTCAAATCACTTCTCAGAAAGATTGTCTAGGTTGGAATTTTAAACTATTTTCCCTTTTTGTTTTCTTAGTTTTAAATAAATAGAACGTAAGAAGCGAACTGTTTGAATAAAATTTAGCTTGCCACTCTTGTAAAACTCATTTATTGAATGCTTATTTTGTGCCACATGTAAGATTATCTCATTTATTCTTGTGGCAGGTGTAATTATCGCAGGGTCACATATGAAGAAACTTGAGCCTAGAAAGGTTAACAGGCTTACTCAAGCTGATACAACCTAAGCTGTCTTGTGTCAAAACATTTTATGCTTGCCCACATACCTCCCTGTGCTATCTAAATTACATTTGCTCTAAAACTGCTGCAACAGTGTCACTTTACCCAACTCTACTTCCCAGCTGCTACATCCATGTGAATGCCCTCCCTCCCACCGATTAGTCCTTGCTTTCTTGCTTCATGATGCTATAGGATGGGGTGCCATGCCCCTCTATGAGAGACCTAAAGAGAGCCTAAATCAGCCCTCCTGTTGGGTTCACTGAGATGCATGAGGATGAATGGCCCATTTTTTTCTGTTATGTACCCCATTACTATTACAAGGTGGTTTATTTCGACCCAGCATTGTAACAGGCCCTAATCAAATAGTATCATAAAAAAAGTATGCTATGCTTATAGTAGCAGGAATGGCACTTCACCTCCTGGGGATTCTTGGTATTAATTCTGAGGGGCTTGCAGTTGTTTAGAGGAGAGGAGCATTCTCTCTGTTAGACTGTAAGTATTCACCTGAGTCTAGGCCTCATCCCCAGAGTAAAGGTAGAACTTGCTGCCAGGTCAGGTTTGGTGAGAGTCTGTACGTTTACTGTTTATCCCTTTTTAAAGTCCTCTAATTTCTCTTACCTTTTCAGGCTCTCCCTGCTTGTCCTATCCAGGCCACCTGTGAGGCTGCCTCCAAAGAGGAAAACAAGGAAAAAAATCGTTATGTAAACATCTTGCCTTGTGAGTGTTTGTTGGGTTTGGTGTTGGGGGGGATTATAACCTGAAATTAATCTCTGACCAGATTTTCTGAGGATGGAAAGAATCACGGGAGGGTGATAGCTAGACTAGGGTCAAGACTTCAGGCTGAAAAATCCATTACATGGCTTCTCTTGCCACCCCACAGGGTCACTTGGGCTGGTTCATCAAGATTTTTGTTGCAGACTTAAAGTTTTAGGAGGCCAGAGAGAAAAGTTTAATAGGACCAGACAGGAAGTAGGTTATTGGGGTGTTGTTTTATTGTAATGCTCATTGAAAGAAATTCCAATACAGAGTTTTCTTTATACCCCTTCCCAGAGTTAGTCTTTGCTCATCAGTTGATCTACAATCTAAAAATATTTTTGTAGCCCAGTAGTCTCCAGAATGGAACATGCATAATCCAGGCAGGTATAAGAGGAAGATATTTGAACTTGATTTTATATTGCTTTTTAAAAAATTTATCCTTCTAAAATTTTTATATTTTAGGGTCATAGTTATGTTAGCTTTTATGCATAATTTATCAGTAAATGAACATATGTTGGAGATGCATGCTCAAATTTTTATTGGTTACATATGGGACCCAAAAAATTAAGACCACTCTACTAGACATTTACAGCCACTTATTTGTATACTTATATATGTATATACATAAATGTATTTGCTATATATTTTAAAAATATAATTGGTATATTGTACACATTGAACTTTTTGCGGGGGGGTGGTGGAAGGGGGACGGTGCTGGGGATTGAACCCAGGGCTTCCTGTACATGAGGCAAATGTTATACCACTGAGCTAGATCCCCAAACCCCTTTCTTTTTTCTTTTTACCTTATATATTATCAGTTCATCTGTCAAACAATTTCCTTTTTATCAATTGGTTAGTATTTCATACAGTGGGTATATGTGAGTATGTATTCCCTGATGATAGTTGTGTTTAAGAATTTGGGATCTTAAAAATATGTTGGAATGACATCTTTATACATCAGTATTTCAGTACACATAAGACTGCAGATGTCTCAGCTGACCTAAACAATTGCATCAGAGAGAAATAAAATTGGATTTACTGGAATAGTAATTGTTGGATTTTTCCTAGATGACCACTCTAGAGTCCACCTGACACCTGTTGAAGGGGTTCCGGATTCTGATTACATCAATGCTTCATTCATCAATGTAAGGAACTCATGCTTTTCTCATTTATCTCCCTGAAAGACCATTGTCTACCATCTGTTGGGTTTTTTCCCAGCTGTATGTTAGGAGGGATATTTGCCATTTTTCCTTAAGTCTGATTTTTTTTAAAAGACCAAATATTTTAAAAATATATCTCAGTTTTTATCTTCCAGTGATTAGAAACATTTGCCCAAACTTAAATTCTTCTCAGTACAAATTTTAATAGGCTTCCTATTGCTGACTCTGCATATGTCCATCTCTGAGTTATAATGCTTTCTCCTTCTGTGTTCAGAAGCACATCTATGCTGCCCTTGTTTAAACTGGAATAGAAAATGGCTTCTCAGATTTAGGCCCCTTCTTCTATTTGGCCTCTGACTTGTAGACTTGTGTTTCATATCATTACCTTGGTATGACCTGGCATCCCATCGAAACGTCCTCCTTCACTGCCCATTGTATTGCTGTCTAAAAGGGGAAGAGGATGATTCACAACCCTTAAAATGATTTTTCACTTTCCTATGACTTCTCAAGTGAGTACCATATGTAAGTTATTAGGTTGAAAGTTGTAACTGGAACAGTAAGGACTAAAAAAAGAAAGTTAATGCAGTTTTAGTTTTTCAGAGGTTCCTTATCTGTTGAGTGGCCTCTCCAGGCTCCTTTGCTTCTTGTCTCCCACTGCCTTTCTTGGGAAACCTATTCTCAAAACACTTGGAGCTATTCCCAGAATGTTTTGCATTGGGTAAAACATCCTCAAAAAAAGTAATAATAAGCTAGGGCATGGTGATATGAGTCTGTTCCCCGCTACTTGGGAGGCTGAGGTGAGAGTTTCTACTTGAGCCCAGGAGTTTCAGACCTGAGCAATATAGTGAGACCCCCCCATAGCTACGTAAAGAAATAAAACAACCCTTTGTTCTTCTCAGAGTAGGCCCAGCTTCATCCCTGCAATTACCTCATATGCTTCTGTCTTGGAAGGTTCTTACCCAGTAACACTAAAACATACATTATGGGCTGCTGATAAAACATCAGAAACATAGTCTAGCCTAGGAGTTGTTATTTTAATATCCTTATACCAGTATTCCCTAATAATTTTTTGAAAAGACTATTTATACTGTTTGCAGTTTGTAATCTTGTTTTTATCCTCAAAGCTAATCTCTTGGGAATTTCTGTAATGGAAATTCTCATTAATTGCCTGGACCTTTTCACAAGGAAGGCCTTGTTAACTGGTTCAGGGTTAGACTAGAGAATTTCATTCCTATTAACTTTTTGTTCTCACTTTATTCTCCCGCCTCCCAGGGCTACCAGGAAAAAAACAAATTCATTGCTGCACAAGGTAAAGTAATGACAACATTTTATTCTTGGTCTTAACCGTGATCTCCAGTGGATTTGGGGTTTCCCCTATTCCAAAGACTGAATGGATTAACGAGAATGCAGTAGCTTTTCTGTAGTTTTATTACTATTTAAAAGAAATGAAACCCACCTCACAGGTTACAACTAAGGGCTTTCATTCATCTTGATGACTTGATATCCAGGGATCCTTTAAAAGAGGTTCTTTTGCCCAGGCACTGTGGTAAACACCTGTAATCCCAGCAGCTTGGGAGGCTGAGGCAAGAAGATCACAAGTTCAGCATGGGCAACTTAGTGACCCTTAGCAATGTAGACCCTATTTCAAAATTTAAAAATATAACAATAATAAAAGAACTGGGAGTGTAGCTCGATGGTAAAGTGCCCCTAAGTTCAATCCACAGTACCAAGGGTTTAAAAAAAAAGAGGGGGGGGGAGTGAGTAATTGATGTTAATGTGGTCCACTGACTTATTCAGTTATTTATTGACCATATCTTATATAATAGACACTGGCCTAAGTGATGGGGCTATGGAGGGAATGAAACAATATAAAGTCTCTGCCTTTTTGGAGCATTTAGTTGGTAAAGTTTGCGGCAAGTAAACATATTAACAGAAATGTGAATAAGTGACTATGCTGTTCATTATAATGGCCACTTAGCCACATGTGGCCATTTAAGATTAAATTTTAAGTTTGATATAGCTTGCCTATTGTGTGAGGTTCTAAGTTCCATTTCCAGCACCTCAAAAAAAAAAAAAAAAACCCACACTACATTAAATTTTAATTAATAAAATTTAAAGTTTGTTTCTTGATTGTGTACTAAGACTTATTGATCTTTTGTTTTAAGGCTCAATAGCTACATGTTGCTAGAGGCTACTGTGTTAGTGCAGATATAAAACATTTCCGTAATTGCAGAAAGTTCTATCAGATGATAAAAAAGATACAAACTAAAACAGATGTAGCAATGAAATAAGGTAGTCAGGGAAAGCCTCAGAAACTCCTTGTTACAGCAGCCTCCCCTGGGGCCTACCTATTGCCTGACAAGGCTCTGCTTTCCCTCCCTCTGTATACAGCCACCTCTTAGTTCAGACTATTTCATTTTGGGTGGGGATGTTGCTCAGTGGTAGAGCACACTCAAGGCCCTGGATTCAATCCCTAGCACACACAAAAAAAGTAAAAAATAAAAAATAAAATTTGTTTTTATTTTTACTAAAGGGAATACTTGGAGTAATAAAAGGCAGAGAAGGAAAAAAATTAAAAAGTGAAAAGAATCAAGAAAACTGGATATATATAAATATATCCATGGCTTTTGTACCATGGATTATTCAGGAAATAAAGAAAAAGAATTTAAGAAAGTCAAAGGGAACGTAAAACTTGTAAACAAACAAATTTATGCTCATACTTGCAGTCTCAGAACTGGGGAGACTGAGGTGGTAGAATCACTTCACTAGTTTCAGACTAGCCTGGACAACATAGCAGGGCCCTTTCTCATAAACAAATATAAATCAACAACAATTTTCTCCCCTTTCTTCTTTAGTTTTGTGGTCTAATGCCTCTGAGGCAATGTTTTTAATCTGTTGGCTCCTGGTAGGTGCTCTAATCCCTTATAAAGGTCCTCTCCCTCAGTCAGGCAGCCATGCACAATGTGCCCTTCTCCCCATCTTCCCAATAAAATTGGATCCCAGTTTTGAGTTAAGGTAATATTTGTTACTTCCATTTTCATGAGTATACATATATTCACAACTGAAACGTGGAATACTGTGTTGTTTTGTACATTTTGCCCCTTCTTTTTTGGGAATTAATGATTGCACTTTTTCATAGTCATTTATTCTCCCTCCTTCCCTCCCTTTCTTTTTTTTTTTTTTTTGGAGAGGGGGGTGGTGCTGGGGATTGAACCCAGGGCCTTGTGCATGTGAGGCAAGTACTCTACCAACTGAGCTATAACCCCAGCCCCCATTCTTTATTTATTTTTATTTATACATGACAGCGGAATGCATTACAATTTTTATTACATAAATAGAGCACAACTTTTCATATCTCTGGTTGTATACAAAGTATATTCACACCAATTTGTGACTTCATACATGTACTTTGGATAATAATGATCATCACATTCCACCATCATTTCTAACCCCATGCCCCGTCCCTTCACCTCTAACCCCTCTGCCTTTTCTAGAGTTCGACTATTCCTCCCATGTTCCCTCTCCCACTATGAATAAGCCTCCTTATATCAAAAAAGGTATACTCATAAACTGCTGGTGGGACTGCAAATTGGTGCAACCAATATGGAAAGCAGTATGGAAATTTCTTGGAAAATTGGGACTGGACCACCGTTTGAACCAGCTATCTCTCTCCTCGGTCTGTACCCAAAGGACTTAAAAACAGCATACTACAGGGCCACAGCCACATCATGTTTATAGCAGCACAATTCACAACAGCTAAACTATAGCACCAACCTAGTTGCCCTTCAATAGATGAGTGGATTAAAAAAAATGTGGCATATACACACAATGGAATATTACTCAGCAATAAAAGAGAATAAAATCATGACATTTGTCGGTGAATGGATGGAGTTAGAGAAGATAATGCTAAGTGAAGTTAGCCAATCCCAAAAAACCAAATGCCAAATGTTTTCTTTGATATAAGGAGGCTTAGTCATTTACCTTTTTAATATGCCTACCTCTGATTTTTCCCCTAAACTTTTTTGCAATGCTGGTGATCAGTCCCAGGGCCTTGCACACACTAGGCATCCCCTAAAATCATTATTAGAAGTATATATATTTCCTCTCAGTACTTTCAGATACACAAGGTTTAATTTAAAAAAAAAAAAATTAATTTAAATTCCTTCTGGAGCCTTCCTTGGCTCCATGTTGGATTGGTTGTCAGAGGCTCTCTAGCCTCCTAAGTCTCCTAAAGCTTCCCTTTACAAACACTCTGGGAATTTCATTAGTCTCTGTTAGGTCCCATTTCTTTCTCTCTTTGTTACCTGATAATTGTTTAGAATCTTCTTGTAAATTTTGAATTCCAGCCTAGACAAGTCACTCATCTTTGGGGCTGAAAACGTTCACTTCAGCATGATAGGAAGGAGTAAATGTCACATCAAGCATCTAGCCTACTATCTGGACCATAATGTAGGTATTCAGTAAGCAGTCATGATTTCTAATCCATAACTTTAATATCCTTGAGAGACACTGTGTTCTGTTATGTTTTGACAGCTTCTTGCCTCCAATCATGGTCAAGTGCCTGGCACATACATGGTGGTTACAAGGGAAACATTCAACTTTTAGGTAGCTGGGTTGGATATTTAGCTGAAAACATGGACATAGGATTTCAAAAGCCAGAAATGGATCTTCCTAATTTCTTAGCACCTTTCTTCCCTTTAGTGTGTGTGTGTGTGTGTGTGTGTGTGTGTGTGTGTGTGTGTTTTTAATCTTTGCTGTTGGCTACTTTAGGACCAAAAGAAGAAACAGTAAATGATTTCTGGAGGATGATCTGGGAACAAAACACAGCCACCATCGTCATGGTGACCAACCTAAAAGAGCGAAAAGAGGTGAGTGGAGAAATTATATAAGGGGGGTCTTGATATGGATGTGGCCAGCAGAAGGGCTACTCTCTGGAGCTCTGAGTTGGAGCCTGGCTATCTATTCTTTGTGGCTGTTGTGCCATGGATCATTCAGGCAAACACAAGCTGATGTGTGTACTAGACTCTTCTATGGCCTGGAAGCCTCAGATGAACTTAGGGGGGCTAGGACAGATTCCCACATCTGGTAGTCAAACAGCTTGCTCTGGTTCTAAAATAACTTGGAAGGAAGACATAGGCCTTTAGTTAAGGGAAAACCACAGAGGCTATTCTCCCGTAGTTTCTCAAGTCCCTTATTCCCCTGGTTTCCTATCCCATCTCCTGAGGCCTTTAGGTATATCCTAAAGTTGACAGAGGGACCTGTGCGAACTGACACCCTGAAGGAATGCAGAACAACCTGAGGCTTGGGGCCTGGTCCTGTAGTCAGATTTCTGATTGCTCCTTTTCCTTGTGTGGCTGCCACGTCTACTCCTGGCCTTACCCAGCATCATCAGTGGGTCACAGCCAGTGCCAGTTCTGGGTTCTATATCAAGTCCCAGAGAAGAATCCCCATTTGTGGCAATATTTCTCAAGGATGGCCTTTGAATCACCTTGCTCACCGTCCTGGGGTGTTTAAGGGTTGATCAGCAGCTTCCCAGTGCCTAAGAGGGATAGTGCTAGGACTGGGCTTTAGTTTAGATTCCTTCAAATAGACCTCTGATTCTTTAAAGCTGCCGAAGACTCGGTGAACAGAGAAGGCCTTAGACCTCTCATAGCAGGTTTATAGTCTGCCATAGTCCATCTTGGTGGCCCTCTCATATCAGACTGCTGGCTCCAGGAGTTCAGACAGGCTTGCCCCTAAATCCTGATCTGGGATATTGTGGAAGGACAGATTTTATAAATAAAATTACTTCAGATTTGCCCTGAATTGAAGGGGTGAGTGTGGGAAAGATAAGTATGGGACTGATGCTCTGTGAAGAGATTATGGAAGCTGAGGAATTTGATAAAAGGAAGTTAGAATGAATAAGCCCACAGCTTCCCGAGGTGAAAATAGAGGTGCTAGGGCTTTCTGGGGACTTCATTATGGCCCTTTGCATCAGCCAGGGGCAATCTGAGATGAGGGGGTATATGTCTATTTCTTTCCAGTGTAAGTGTGCCCAGTACTGGCCAGATCAAGGCTGTTGGACCTATGGGAATATCCGTGTGTCTGTAGAGGATGTGACTGTCCTGGTGGACTACACAGTACGAAAGTTCTGCATTCAGCAGGTACTGTCTCCCGCCTCCTTTCCCAGTCTTGTTTAGGATCAGCTAACCACTGAGAGGATGGGAACAGGCTATTGTCCCCACTCCTATCCAATATGGTCAAGAATCACTAAGTGTGCGATATGTTTAAGTCTGAAACCAGAGATCTGACCTTCAGAGAGCTTCTCAGACCTTAAGAGGACAATGTTTTCATGACTTGGGAGTAAAGTATCAACTGATGTGGAGTTTGATCCAAGATATGACCAAGCACTATGGAGTAGGGGATTGGGAGGTAGCATAATCTGCCAGGTACTAGAGTCACCTTTCCTACTTCAAAGGCTTCTGATGACAAGGACCAGGTGGGCATATTCTTGGCACTCCAGAGCAACCGTGGAGTCCTGAGCCAAAGTTGCCTTTAGCTGAAGAGCCTGTGGTGCTTTGGAAAGGGCCTTGGTTCTGACCTTGCCATTTACTCATTCTGAAGCCTTGATAGGTCATTGAAGTTCTCTTGAGTTTTACCTTCCACACCTATAGGTTGAGAATAATATTAACAGCCCTGCCTAACTCATGGAGTTACTAGGAGTTACTAGGAAGATTCTCTGGCCATGGTCAGAACTTTTCTGGATATACTCTCTCTTTCTCATTGTAACTGACAATCATTGTTGTACCTTCCCTCCCGTGAGATGCCCAGTCCTGGTTATCAAGGCCAACATAAAAGATTTCCTCATTTCACAGGTGGGTGATGTGACCAACAGAAAACCACAGCGCCTCATCACTCAGTTCCATTTTACCAGCTGGCCAGACTTTGGGGTGCCTTTCACCCCGATCGGCATGCTCAAGTTCCTCAAGAAAGTGAAGGCCTGTAACCCTCAGTATGCAGGGGCTATTGTGGTCCACTGCAGGTCAGTATGTCCTGACTCTTTGCTCCCCACATTCTGCCCACTTGGCCAGAGCAGGAAACAGCATAGGGTCCCTGGCTGAGGAAGGTGGCATAGAGAACATGAGCACTAGGGCCCCAGGGGGGAGCACCAAGAGAGACTCTTCAAGTTCTACTGCTGGTAGAGAATATGACTTGAGAAAAGAGGGAAGGAAGAGCAGTCCTCCAAGGTTGGTAGTGGGGAGACCCTGCTGTGGAGCTGGAGTATGTGATGACCATGTATCCTTGCAGCTTCAGATTCAGAGTTCTTAATGCTGATAGCTAGAGATCAGAAAGTCAGGGAAGAGTGGAGTTTCTGGTTCCAAGAGAGTCCTAACTCCCTCCCCTTCAGAATTAGAATTTAGAGGCCTAGAAAAAAGAGCCCCAGCCTTTGTTGTCCTCCCTGCCTCCTCCAGTAAGGCATACTGTTCATCCCAGTAACCATCCTCTGCCCTCTGGCTACAGTGCAGGTGTAGGGCGTACTGGTACCTTTGTCGTCATTGATGCCATGCTGGACATGATGCATACAGAGCGGAAGGTGGATGTATATGGCTTTGTGAGCCGAATCCGGGCCCAGCGCTGCCAGATGGTGCAAACAGATGTGAGTAATCTGTGGGTGAAGGTGGCGGTAGGTTTTTTCCTGGGGCTAAAATATCTGCCTATCTCAAGGGCTCACTCAGTCTCCCAGGTTATTGTAAATGATCGTCATTATACAGTGTGATGAAGAGCCCTTATAAATTATCTACTCAGCCATGCTCGGTGGCACATACCCGTAATCCTAGCAGCCTGGGAAGCTGAGGCAAGGAGGATCATGAGTTCAAGTACTGCCTCAGCAATTTAGTGAGGCCCTGTCTCAAAAAAATAAAAGAACTGGGAATGTGGCTTAAGCACCCCTGGGTTCAATTCCTGATACCAAAACAAAGTGCTTAAAGAGAATACAAGCTGGGTGCGGTGATTTATGCCTATAATTCTAGCTATTCAGGAGGCTGAGGTAGCAGGATCTCAAGTATGAGACCAGTTTGGTAATTTTGCAAGACCCTGTCTCAAAAAAGGATTGGGGACATAACTCAGTTGTAGAGCACCCCTCACCTCTGGGTTCAATCCCTAGTATCAAAAGAAAGCAAGCAAGCACAGAGGAGGTTTTGACTTTGGGTATGGGCATGTCAGGAAGGCAGCTGTCATTTCACTGGTCTTTAAAAGATAAGGGAACATGGGCTGGGGATATAGCTCAGTTTGTAGAGTGCTTGCCTCACATGCACAAGACCCTGGGTTCAATCCCCAGCACCACAAAAAAAAAAAAAAAGGAACAGTCCTTGAGGAAAGCAAGTGAGTCATGATGTAGCTCAGCCACATCCAAGAAAAGGAATGAGATGGGCTTTGTGGCCAGGGCACAGCATGAGGAGGGAAGCTGTCAGGAGGCTGGGCATTACAGATTATCACAGACTTTATGTATCTCTACTTCTGACAGTCCTTTCAAACTTGAATCTGCCCTCTCAGAATGAGAAGTGTTGCATGTGTCCCCCTCACTAAGCTTCCACCATCCCCAAGGCAGATAGGAATACTGCCTTCCAAGCTAACCACCACCAGAAGGACTCATGCATTTCAAGTCCTGCTTCTCTGAGTAAGGGCAGTAAGAGGAATCATTTTGTCCCTGCTAGGATCAAAAGAAAAGAAAAATGGTCTGGGGATGGGAGGGATGATGTGGTATCATTAGGACTGTGTTGTCTATAACTGAGAACTTGGCATCATCTGTGTTTCAGATGCAGTATGTTTTTATATACCAAGCCCTTCTGGAGCATTATCTCTATGGGGATACAGAACTGGAAGTGACCTCTCTAGAAACCCACCTGCAAAAAATTTACAACAAAATTCCAGGGACCAGCAACAATGGATTGGAAGAAGAGTTTAAGGTGAGTTGGTACTAGATGACCAACTCCAGATTGAAGGGTCCATTTGGTCTGGGAATTGTGGGTCTGGGTAAATGACTCCTTGTGCATTTGCCCGCAGATGGTAAGACCCCTGGTGAGGCATGCCAGTGGTTTAAGGAAGTGGCCCTTTCAGCTCCTGTTATTCTCAACTCATCTTCCTTGTTAGGAGTCACTTCAGTTTTGTTTAGGGGGAAAGAAAAACAGGTAACAATGTTTTTTGTTTTGTTTTGTTTAAAAAAAAAAAAAAAAAAAAAAAGCCCACAGGTGATTATATATAGCCAGGGCAAAATTTTTCTGTAAGGACCAGATAATAAATATTTTAGAGTTTGTAGACCATACAGTCTCTGTCCCAACTGCTTACTACTGCTATTGTAGCACCAAAGCAGGCATAGACAGATTGTGAACAAATGAGTAGGGCTGTTTCTATAAGACTTTATTTATAGGCAGCAGTCTGGATTTAGCCTATGGATCTTAGATTGCTGACTGCTACTGAATGCCATTAGATAATGTTTCTCAACACATAAGGCCTGTGTCAGGGCTGTGTAGCTCACTGGTAGATCATGTACTTAGTATTCATGAGATCCTGAGTTTAATCCTTTCCACCAAAAGCATCCCAAGTCATGCTCTCATCAATGAAAAGTGCTCCCAGAAGCAAGTGATTTGTAGTTTCAGGTGAGAATGACACCTTTCCTTAAAAGCAGTTCTTCTCATACTATGGTGTATACACTGGGGATCCTGACAGATACAGGTTCTGATTCAGCAAGTCTGAGTTAGATCCTGACACTTTGCATTTGACATTCTGCATTTCTAACAAAATGGGGACAATGCTGATGATGTATGGGCTACACTTTGAGTAGCAAGGATCAGGAAGAATATGAGGGGAAGAGGGGATACACATTTGGATAAGTTTTTCTAAGAAGTCTAAGACTACCTCTGGGGGTAGAACAGCAAGGTGGGCATCGGGTGGGCCTAGTTCCTTCTTCATACTGGAATCCTAGCTCCAGATCATAAAGTTCTAGGCCAAAGGAATCCCAGAAGAACTCATACAACAGCCTGGAAGGGGTTGTCTCTCAGTGGTAGAGCGCTCACCTAACATGGGCGGGACCCAGGTTCGATCCTTAGCACCACATAAAAATAAAGGCATGGTGTTGTGTCCATCTACACCTAGAAAATAAATATTAAAAAAAAAAAAAAAGAGCCTGGAAGGCAGTATTTACTAAACACTGACTTGACTTGTTCCTGAGCTTAAAGAAAGAAACAGTGTTCCAACAAAAACATGTAGAAATGGAGATCAGGGCCCTAGGGGAAGAACAGAGTGCTGACAAGGACCCTGGAGATGCAGGCCCGGTGACAGGCAGTCTTGTTAGGTGTAGTTACTTGGGTCAATAATATTCTACTTCCCTTCCTCATTCAGAAGTTAACATCAATCAAAATCCAGAATGACAAGATGCGGACTGGAAACCTTCCAGCCAACATGAAGAAGAACAGAGTTTTACAGATCATTCCATGTAAGTGCCCTATCCCCTAATTCTTTCCACCCTTTCTACTTCTCAGGGACTAATTAATGATTGGTTTGGAGACAAGAATCAGGGCATTACCTCTTGATGCTCCCAGTGCTTTAATGGCCCCTGTAAATAAAATATCATAAAGAGGCAAAGCCTTTCTTTCTCCTGGGCAAAAAACAAGCTTGCCCTTGCCCAGCTGGGATTACATCTGTTAAGGGCCAAGGGCAGGAGCAGTGGAAAGAAAGAGATTGGGCATGTTGGTGAGCTACCAGCCACTGTTCTTCCTGCAGATGAATTCAACAGAGTGATCATTCCAGTTAAGCGAGGTGAAGAGAACACAGACTATGTGAATGCATCCTTCATTGATGTAAGTGTTGGCTGTGCCTGAGCTCCCAGCACCCCATAGAAATTCCCTGGACTTAACAGTGCTTCCCTCACAAATCTCCCTGGGAGGATCTTATTTGAATCAGTCAGCAATTACTGAATTCTGATACCTTCCCACCCACCTAGCTTACTAGGTTTGTCCAGCCCCAAAGAATAGAAGGTGGGCAAAACATAGTGCACTCCAGTGTGATACCTAAAGTGAAACTTTACCACACACTCATCTAGGCTAAAAAAACTGACCTGACCTTTCCCATTCCTGTTCTTCTCATCCTAGCTCCAGCACCCCTTTCCTTTCCCCAGAGTTTGATCTTTGGCCACTGGGGAGCTCTGCCTGGGATGGATTTGCCTCCAGCAGCTCCTATCCTTTCCTAGTGTCTTTGTCTCATTGCCTCCCAGAAAGGCCCATCTTTTCCATTCACCCCTCCCTGATTATACCACCTCGTCCCTGTAATTGACCTGTCTGTATAGGGCTACCGGCAGAAGGACTCTTACATTGCCAGCCAGGGCCCTCTTCTCCACACAATTGAAGACTTCTGGCGTATGATCTGGGAGTGGAAATCATGTTCCATCGTGATGCTAACAGAACTGGAGGAGAGAGGCCAGGTGAGTTCAAAAAGGGCCTGGGCTGTGAGAGAGACAGTGTGAACAAGTGTGTGTATAGGGGTAGGGGTAGGCTAGAAGGTAGTTCTTAATTTTTACTTTGATTATACTGTCCACAAAGCCATTTTCAGACTTATTATCTAGTCTGTTAGGGTCTGAGCTATCATCAGCTTCTCCCAGGACTGGAAAGCAAAACAGTTCCCACCCTTTCACTTTTCTCCAGAATACAGCCCCCAGCCTAGCCTTTGCACACATTCTCTGCACCCAACCCCCCCAGGCAGGGCAGAACCGGCAAGAGGAGGGATACAGAGCCAGTCCAGGGCATGGTGAGTGTCTCTAAGAAGGGGTCACCTCTTCTGGCTAAATGAAAGAAAACAATAGAATTTGAGAAATAACAAAAGCAAGAAATGTACAGCTTAAATTTCATTAATAAGGAAATGGAGTTTTCCCCCTAGAAACATGTGCCCTTTTTTGGCTGAGTAGGTGATTTAAGAGGGATAAAGCCAGAGGACAAAGTGACCCAGTGCCAGACCAGCCATGATTCACAGGCTTAACAAGGAAGTCTTAAAAAAAAAAAAAAAAAAAAAAAAAACACTCCCTCAAGTCAGTTAAAAAGTGTTGTCTGGGGACTCAGAGGTCCCCCAGAGCTCCCAGGGAATAGAAGAAATCTCACCACTACTACTGATTCAGTCATGCCACCTCCATGGGGCACTCTCATCTCAGGGATTCTCCCTCTAACTCTCATTACTGGCAGCCAGTCTGTGCTTCCACTGTGCTTATTCTTTTTTTTTTTTTTTTTTTTTTAAGAGAGAGAGAATTTTTTAATATTTGTGTTTTAGTTTTCGGTGGACACAACATCTTTTTTTTTCTGTGGTGCTGAGGATCAAACCCAGCACCCTGTGCATGCCAGGCCAGCGTGCTACCGCTTGAGCCACATCCCCAGCCCACTTATTCTTTTTTTTTTTTTTTTTTTTTAATTTTTTTAATATTTATTTTTTAGTTTTTTTCAGCGGACACAACATCTTTGTATGTGGTGCTGAGGATCGAACCCGGGGCCACACGCACGCCAGGCGAGTGCGCTACCGCTTGAGCCACATCCCCAGCCCAGCCCACTTATTCTTATAAACACTCTTTCTGTTGAGGTTATACAGTGAAGTAATTGGGTGCTTCTTTAGGCCTGGGATGTTATGTAACAAGGATCAGAATCAATAAAATGATCCTGGAGAAGCTAGCAAGGCTTGGTAGGAAAGTTTCTCCTAAGCTATAATGAAGAATTGAGACTTTTTAAAGCACTTTAAGAGTCTTTGACAAATCCAGTTTGTGGTGTGTTTTTTTGTTTGTTTTTGTTTTTGTTTGTTCTGTTTTTAATCCCTTGGTAACACCAGGAGAACAGTGAGGAGAAATGGGCAAGCCAGAAGCAGAGGGGAACTATGGAAGTTTTATTGATGGCTTGAACTCTGCTGAGCTGGTCAGAGAGAGTGGAGAGGTGAGGAGGGCCCAATAGGAAAAGAGTTAAGCACAGCACCCACTCAGGAGTCACTGAGTTTGTTGTCAATTAAAAATTAAAAACATTAAGCATGTTTTACATTGGTTCCAAGCAGTTAGTTCCCATTCTGTGCTTGTGCAGTTTATTTAACTTTGATACAGGCTTCATACCTGTATCAATACCCCAACATTTCATTATGTCAGGTTTGTAGTTTGTGGGTTTTTGTTTTTTGCTCAATCATTTCACTCAGTAGCTAGTCTTCCCAGGCTTGTATTATGTACCAAATTGACAGGCATCCCTCATAGATCTTTGTCTATTATTAGTAACAAGATTGATGAAATGGGAGGTTTGGTTAAGTCCTTGGCCTTGCACTCAAGAAAACATGCACTGAGTAACAAAGGCCAACTGGGACAGAAGTGGCTGTGTTATCAGGGCCTAGTGCATGTCTGCTAGCCCTCTGATAGCCACAAGGGGATATGTGGATTAGACCAGAGCTTTACATGTTTTTCCCCATTCCGTCTGCAGGTGAATGATGGGAAGGCCCAAAGAATAGGCAGAAGAGCTAGAATAGGAAGCTCAGAGACATCTCTTGGTCCACTGCCCTATAATGAAATGTAGCTCAGTGAATATCTCTGACCCTGTCTAGTCTGATTATCAGGCTTCTTTTTAAACTTACTTTGGTACTGGGGATGAACCCACAGCTTGGCACATGCTGAGCAAACACTGTGCCACTGAGCTACATCCCTAACCCCTCAGACTCTTTCAGTCTTGAAGAGAGCTTAATGAGAGTTTAGGGTAGAGGGGCAGGAAGCATTTATCTTGGGTAACAGTGAGGGGAAGAGCCATGCACACCTAGTCCTCCAATCCATTGGTGAAGCCTGTTATCAGTTGGGTGGACCCCCTTTCCTTCTGCCACTGTGCCTTAGCCTCTGTCTTCCCAGGGCTATCAAAATAGCCAGTAGCTTTTGCTCTTAGAAACTTCTTAGTGAATCAGAACAGGACATTAGTCGCATTTTTCATAGGGCCTCACTGGCCTCCAAGATAAAATTTCACTTATTGTTTCATCTCTCATTCATGTCAGGTGTAGCTCCCAGAGATAAACACAGTAAGCCTAAATAACATAGTGAAGGGTGTGTATGTTTATACAAAGTGACACCACCACTCCTTATGTCAGTAGTATAAAAGTCTGATCCCCAAATATAAATTTTCTACCATATAAATAAAAATCTCAAAGGAATTAAAATTTCTCTTGAGTTTTCTCGTTCTTCTCCACTTTGACCAAAAGGATGCATCAAGATGCTTGGGAAGGCATGGGTTCCTTCAGTGGCCACAGCTTGGAACAGGCATCAGTGTGAGCAGGGCAGTGCTACCAGCTCCCGCACTGTGCCAGCCCAATCTGACTCTCATTCTGCTTCTTTAAAGCATCAGTAGAACACGATGCCCACAAAGTTGAGTCCCTACTACTGTTGTCAGCCTTGTACCATAAAGAGACTTAGTGCTGTCTAAGGCAAGGAGGGTGAACAAAGACCACAGGAGAAAAGACAGAAAAGCTGGGCTTAGGCTTCATCAGGATGCCACTGTATAGAGTCCATAACCTGAAAATTAAATCTGAGATTAAACCTCAGCTCCCAAGCTCTCTTCTCCCACTTAATGACTTCTTCACCTGGTTTACCACCCCTTTGGGGCCTTTATTCCTGTTTCTGTTCTTTTGTCGATTTGGTGTTTGTTTTGGTGAGGGGGTGTTGGTTGATTTGCAGTGGGATCTTACTGTGTTGCCCAGACTGATCTTGAATTCCTGGGCTCAAGTGATCTTCTTGCCTCAGCTCAGCTGAGACTATAGGCATGTGTCCCTGTGCCTGGTTTTCTATCTCTGGTTTTGGAGGCATCAGTATCCATGAGGATGATCTATCTACCCTTAGTCTTTCTGTTTCTTGGCTTCCTCAGCTACCAGTTCCCATGGTCAAACCATGATCTTTTCATCCCCATGCCTTTAGAATCTTGATAGGACATTCTATACCCTGTTTATCACCTCCAATACAACATGGTACTTCTTACTTCTATTCCAGTAATTGTTTATCTTCACCAAATCTTAGAGCCATTGACTGCTCCACTTTCTCATTGTCAGTCACCTGGTTCATATTTTCACCTTCCTGTGTGTTCTATTTGTAAAGTTTGTGTGGCTTGTCATTATTATCCTTCCCTTTCTAACACCCATTATTGCCTCATACTTTCTTACTTTCTTTCATGGCAAGGCCTCTATTCTGTTACATCCAGTTACATATCTACATATGATAGCAAACATCACTGGGAAAAAAACCAAAACTCTGCTGACTGTTCTCCCATTGAATTCACCACCACAAATCTAATGTGGGTAAAGCACTACCTAGCAATTCTATTGCTGTTCCTTCTTTTTTCTTTTTTTTTTTTTTTTTTAAGTTGTTGATAAACCTTTATTTTATTTATTTATATTCAGTGCTGAGAATCAAACTCAGTGTCTCACAATACAGGCAAGTACACTACCACTTGGCCACAACCCCAGCCCCCCTGTTCCTTTTTCTCTCCCTCAGATCTGCAGAATCCCCTTGCCTATCCCGCCATATATCTTAGCTATAGCTTGGCCTCATTTTTCAAGAAATTGGACAAGAATACCCTCCTCAAGCAGCAGCCCATTCACATCTGTAACAGTTCTCTTACCTGCCATCCTGGGGAAAGGGATCCTATAGCTCGATGCAGCCATCCACTGTGCTCTTGGTCCCATTCCCACCTCCCTCAAGGATCTTGCCACTGGAAGATCCTTGCTAGTCTTGTCTCCATCAACAGCTCCCCTCTCTACTTAGCAGCCCACACTATTACATTTCCTGTCTTTAAAAAACAAAATTGTCTCCCCTAATCCTACATCCCCTTCCATCTAGATACTATTTTTATGTACTTCTTTCTAGATAAGTTCCTTTAAAGCATCTGCTTTCCCCTTTAGGTTCTCACCTCACTCTGTTCCTTTCATTCTTGACTGCAGTGGGACTGCTTTAGTTAAGATCACGGTGACATTGACTGTTATCTTGCCAAATCCAAAGATCATTTCTCTCTTTTTTTTCTTTTTCCTTTTGTTTGTTCTTGTTGTTGTCCTTATACCAACATTCAAAATAGTCAGTGCTTCCCTCTTTCTTGGAATATTTCTTTCTTTGATTTCCACAATCTCACCCCTGTCACTAGCCTTGCTAGCTCCTTTGTCATTTATTTTGTGACCTCCTTCTCCTCTGCATGACCTCTAAACACTCTCTGGAGGATTCTATACTCAGGCCTTATTAGCCCATTCTCTTATGACATGCTGTCCTTGAGGATCTCAGCCAAGCCTGTGGTCTTAAATACAACCCATACACCAAAGCCTTAAATCTTTGCCCCCAGCACAGTTACCTACTCCCCTTCCAATAGGGATCTCCCATATTCCTCATGGCCATGCATTTCCCATTGTGTACTAATGTATCCAGTACCTACCTGATATCTTCATGTGGTTGATTATTAAGAATCTCAGGCCAGTGGCACATGCCTGTAATCCCAACTGCTCAGGAAGCAGAGGCAGGAGGATTGTGAGTTCAAGGCCAGCCTCAGCAAAAAGCAAGGCACTAAGCAACTGTGAGACCCTGTCTCTTTAAAAAAAAAATGGACTGGGGATGTGGCTCAGTGGTTAAGTGCCTCTGAGTTCAATCCCCAGTACCTCTCCAAAAAAGAATCTAAGGCTCCATATGGCCCAAATGAAACTTGATTTTTCTCCCCACACTTCATGCTAATTCACCCCACTCTGAACTGTCTCAATAAACAGGACCATCTTCCACCCCACTGCTCCTGCTACAAGTCTAGGATTTCCCTTCCTTACTCTCTTTTCGTCACCACCACATGCAGTTTATCAGTGAGTCTTGATACCTGCTGAGCATATCCACTTCACTCGAGCTTAACAATGCCACTCATACAATATACCATCATCTCTAACCTACTAAGGGACATGCACATGGGGCAGTGGTTACACCTCTCACAATGCCAGCACTAGGTCAACCTGGAGTTTCCTGGCAACCTGTCTTCCTGCTTCCAGTCCCATTGAGTCAGTTCTTCACATGGCAGCCAGGAATATTTCTTTCTTTGATTTCCACAATCTCCACAGCACCCTTTTGAAAAATACAAATGTAATCATGTTACTCTTTATCTTAAAATCATCTTTGGGCTTTTAGAGACCTTGAGGAAAAAAATCTACCTATGCATATGAAATTTAGAAACTTTTTTTTTTTGGTTATTTAGTCCCCACACTTAAATTGGGCCCTTCCTTTTAGTTTCACTTGCTTATTTTAAATCCCCTAGTTTTCATTTTCTCCTATCCCCTCTACCCTCAATGGGCTAAGTAGGGCATGGTTTATATGCTGGGTCACAGCCTCTGTCCTTGAGACGGGTCTCCCGTATTCCTCATGGCCATGCATTTCCCATTGTCCTTCTCTCACTTCTCCATCCCAGCAGAATCTTGGCATTTTTAGCCTGGGCTACAGTTAGGATAGCCAGTGCTGCTACAGTTTTTTCTGGATTCTTTAAACCTACATCCTGCCTCCTAAGGAAGGGGTCCCTTAGCCCAGAGGATAATAGATATCTGATTGAAACTGCTCTGTGCCTTCCATCAACTTACCACAGCCTGTGAACTAATGCCAGACAGCTGTCACTGCCGCCGTTTCATAGACGAGAGAGAGAGAGAGAGGCCTCTGGGGATTGTTTCCCTCTGTTTCCCACCTTTTCCCTCTTAGATGATTTGACTTGGTTTGAGATGGGGACTCAACAAGTTGCCTTGGGCTCAGGTGATCCCCCCTACCTCAGCCTCCATAGTAGCTGGGACTATAGGCACATGCCACCATACCCAGCCTTTGGCTTTGTTTTTGAGTGTAACCTGCTCCTTTGGTTTTCTTGTTGAATTTTGTTGTTGAGCCCATGTGGAGGGCTAAATTAAATGAATCCTGTCCCCTTCGCCAGGATAAGTAAGATAATTCCCTACCATTATCTGTCCTATAGTCTTATGTAGCTTTTCTTTACTCCATGTCATTCCTTAAATCCTAATCACATATTTACCAGATTTGTTTTCTTTCAGCCCACCTTACCTGCCTCCCTGTAACCCTCTAATAGCTGTGTCCCCTTGAAACTCACTGTACAAGTCTGCCCCCTGAGGTCAGTCAGAACCACCTCAAGTGACTGACTGTCCCCATTAGCTAACCAAGGAAGGGTTCCCATTTTTGTCTCTGTTGATAAGCCCCCTGTCTCCAGCTTTAGGAAGGGCTTCTCTCCTATAATTCCCAGCTATGCCTGCCTGGGGCCTCCCCACCTTCTGCCCTTTTTCTCTGCTATGCATACCTAAGAAGATCTAAAGTACTAAAAGCTGTTGGTTGCAGGGCCCATAGTATTTCTTTCTCTTGTAAAATATGGTCTTGCTGCTCTCTTCCCTCTATCTCAATCTGCTGACCTCACTCCCATCTGGAACCTAGTGATTCTAATGACTTTGAAGTCCATCTTCAGTCCTGGTTGAGAAATTGTGTGAAGGCGGTATTGTTTCAAGGGAACTGTGACAGCAAAATCATTCTACCTGCCAGTGCCCTGGAGACCAGTGATTAATAACTAGTTGAGGTGCACCTTAGTTAGGATTTTTTTAAACAGTTATGGTTGAAGAGTGGTTCAGCACCCCATCTTCAGGGATCCTCAAGATTTCTGGAGAGCACAGGTGGAAAAGCACTGGTCTACGGCATTTCTTTGCTCCAATACTTTAATAACCTGTCTGTTAGAATGAATTCACTGTCATTTATAAAGGAGTTACTGAATGATCACACTTAGGAAAAGCAATAAAAGTCCGTAAAATGGGTTTTTAATCTGGATGAGGTGACACTCCTGGAGTCTCAGCTTTTCAGGAAACTGAAGCTGAGGCTGGAGGAACACTTGAGCCAGGAGTTCAAGGCCTGCCTTGACTCACATAAATAAGTTGGATTTTTAAAAATTTTTTTTTAGTTGTAGAAGAACAAATAAAGATAAATAAATCTTTATTTATTTTTATGTGGTGCTGAGAATGGAACCCAGTGTCTCACATGTGCACATGCAAGGCAAGTGCTCTACCACTGAGCTGTAGCCCCAGCCCAATAAATTGTATTTTAATAGTAATTTTATTTGTACTGTGAGACTATCAATGATTTTTCTTTTGTACTTAATGTTTTCAAATCTTAATGCACATGTATGGCTGAGAATTTTTAAGTTTCGGCTGTTGTGGTGGTGCATGCCTGTTAGCCTAGCAACTTGGGAGGCTAAGGCAGGAGGCCAGCCTCAGCAACTTAGTGAGACCTTGTCTCAAATAAAGTAAAAAGCAGGACTGATTTGAACTTGGCACATTAAATGTTGGGGAACTTAACAACGTGAACAATATGAGGTATTGGGCAGGTGAGCATGCAGGACGTGATGGGATTCAGGAGAGCAGCAAGGGAGACCAACAGCAGAGAGACCAGTTGGATAATGTAGTTCAGAGGTAGAGCAGCCCTGGGTTAAATCTCTAGTACCTGGCAGATTATGCTACCTCCCAATCCCCTACTCCATAGTGCTTGGTCATATCTTGGATCAAACTCCACATCCTGTCTCTTATAC
>NW_026000026.1:28649520-28669318 GCF_001458135.2 Marmota marmota marmota
GGGCGGCCCTGGCTCTTGGAGGGCAGCAGTGCGGAGAGTAACTTCCCATAATGCCCAGGCCTCCCACCACCATGGCTGCTGATGCCCAGTACCAGGATGTGCCCGCTCCTCCTCAGGCTCTGAGCCATCAGGGACACCTGCTCCGTCATCTCCCGAGTGATCTGGGCGATTCTGCTCTCGTGGCCTGTCGTGCCGTCCTGGTCCTCCTGGGGAGGCTGGTCCAGCTCAGCGTGAGATCTGGCTGCACGGCTGGGGGAGTCGGGGGAGTCGTCCTGCTGCTGTAAGAAGACAGTGCATTAACAGAGTGGCCCTGCTGGCCCTCAGCCTTCAGACGGCAGCGGCCTGCCCACTGCGTTTCTATTATGTTTTAAAGAAAGAGGAAAGGGAGTCAGGAGGGTTTCCTGATTCCTCCAAATCCCAGCAGTCTTGGCCATCTACCCCAAATATTTAGGAGAATAATGAGGGGACAGGATGATTTCCTATTAACTTGTGCTCCGTTCATCTGGAATTGGCATAAACCGAAACCTGGTACACTTAGTTCCGGATACCATTAAAATATTAAATGTTATTTTCTTCTGTGAAGTTTTAGACTTTGCATGGGAGAAGGATCATCTGCAGCTCTTGAAGAAATTCAAGAACCCTTCAATATTCCAACTCTGGGAAGACACTTTTGCAAAAGGACCTAAAGGTTTGGGTATCAAAAACTATGCCCCCCCCCCCCCCCACACACACACACAATGCTCTAAAGAAATGGACCACGTTTTACTTACATATTTTTGCCTTGACTTATTCTGAAGACATTAAACACATTCATTTACCAGGAACTTATTGAGAGCCTATAGAATGCCAGGCCTGGGTCAGGGTGCTCAAGATGCAAAGATGAATTGAGATAGATCCTTTCCCCTGTACGCAGGGAGCTTTAGAAGGAATTGAGTTAGGTGCAAGCAAAGACAGTAAACCATCTCCTGCAAGGACAGGAGTGCTAGAACTAGCAACCTTAAAGTACCATTGCAGATTAAGGAGATCGAGATCAGAGGAATAAAAGGATACTGTGAACTGGGCTATGGTGAAGCAGCATGGCTGGGTGAGGGTGTAAATGGGTTCCACTTTTCTGGATTAGCAAGGTGGCACATGTAAGCAGCTATAAAATATGGAATCATGGATTAAGGGTGGAACAAAAACATCCATCCCTCTTCATCCTCCCCACAGCCATTTGAGTGTTGAATAGCACTGAGCAGCAGAGTTCTTCATAGACTCTGTCATATTGTAAACTAGATTGTCAACAAGTGACACTAAATGATTAACTAATTATTTCTTGTAGAATGCCTGTAATCTCAGTGGCTAGGGAGGTTGAGGCAGGAGAATCACGAGTTCAAAGCCACCCTCAGTAATAGTGAGGTGCTAAGTAATTCAGTGAGACCCTGTCTCTAAATAAAATACAAAATAGGACTGGGGATGTGGCTCAGTAGTTGAGTGCCCCTGAGTTCAACCCCTAGTACCAAAAAAAAAAAAAAGTGAGAGGTCAGGCTGCTCACGAGCAATGCTGCCTTTGCCACACTTAGTACTAGCCCCTGGCCTCTCTTATTTGTCTCGCCAGGAGAAGTGTGCCCAGTACTGGCCATCTGATGGCCTTGTATCCTATGGAGACATAACAGTGGAGCTGAAGAAGGAGGAAGAATGTGAGAGCTACACCGTCCGAGACCTCCTGGTTACCAACACCAGGGTAAGATGTGCGGTAGGTGGGGCTCCTCCCTCAGGGAAAGCAGAGCTACCCCTGCCTCCCTGACCCTCTTTTCTCCAAAGGAGAACAAGAGCCGGCAGATCCGACAGTTCCACTTCCATGGCTGGCCTGAAGTGGGCATCCCCAGTGATGGGAAGGGCATGATCAGCATCATTGCAGCTGTACAGAAGCAGCAGCAGCAGTCGGGGAACCACCCCATCACTGTGCACTGCAGGTATCGCTGGCCCCAGCTCTCAGATGGGTGGCAGAGGCGGGGGTGCAGTGGTGAACATGTGTCAGATGGTGAGGAAAGCTGTGCAGGAGCAGGTTGTAGGTGAGCGCTTGTGACAATCAAGTTTGACAGTCATAACAGAGCTGAGTGAGTGCTCAGAGAGTGTCTTGGAGTTTGAATTTGGCACATTAAATACTAGGGAACTTAACAACATGAACAATGTGAGGTATTATGCAGGGGAACATGTGGGATGTGATGGGAGAGCTATAGAGAGACTAGTTGGGCAACGTGAGGATGAGGGCCTGGCCTCCTTAAACACAGGGAAAGAAAATGGCAAATGTTCTGAAAACAGTCAAGGGAAAATGAAAAGACTAAGACTGCTTAGCAAAAAAGCAGAAGAGTCAAGGGTACTTCTCAGGTTTGAGCCTAGGTTACTGGTAGCAGTTGATGTAAGCAACTGAAAAAAGATGATAAGGAGACTTGTTTGGAGAGAAAAGGTGAATTTTACATGGAACATTTTATTTGAGATTGCATTTTAGGAAAAAGAAATGTTTACCCTGAGTTTCCTTAATAGTAAAGTTTCTCAACAGATTTGTCCATATTAGCTCTCTAGTTCCTTTCCTTTATTCTCTTATCCTGTCAAGCCCATTCCAGTCATACCACCCACTCACACACTTACTCCATTTCAACTGCACCACTGGGGCTACCTGTGGCCTCCAGATTGCTAAAGCCAGTGGTCATTCTCAGTCTCATCATACTTGACTTTTCATCAGTGTTGGACACAGTTTATCACTGATCTCTCTGCAGCACACTCCCCAAGTGGCTTCTGTTATGGTTTTCATCCTCATGTGCTCTTCTTCTGTGTCCTGTGTTGATTCCTCCCCATTTGTGGTCCAAGGCCCAGTCCTTGAACCTCTTCTCTATCAACAGACAACACCCCTAGGAGAGCTCACTCAGTCTCCTGGCTTTAACAGCAATTCCCAAGTCTTTATTACCAGTTCTCTAAGTGATCCCCCAAACACCAAGTTTATCTATCCAATTACCTACTTGTCATTTCCACAAGGATATCTAATGGGCATCCTTAGCTTAGGGTTCAAGTGAGAACTGCTGGTGTTTCTGTCAAGGCCTGCTGTTCCACATCAGTAAGTAGCTTGCCATTTCCCAGATAACTCCAAAGAGAAGCCTTGGAACTAACCTGTTCTCTGCTCTTTCTCAGATATCATATCTAATCCATCATCAAATTGTGTTCTACCTGCATATAATCTAACAATCCAAGTATTTTTCACTGCCTCCTCCAGGATCCTCTCTGTCCAAGCCAATTTCCCTCTGCAGTAATTGTACCAACCTCCTTCCTGGCTGGTCTCTCTACTGTCACCTTCACCTGCAATCTGTTCTCAACACAGCAGCCTAAGAGAGCCTTTTATTTTATTTATTTATTTTTGCCTCTCGCCCTGCCTCAGGAGCCTTTCAAATGTAAGTCATGGTCTGGGGATATAGCCCAGAGGTAGAGTGCTTGCCAACATGCACAAGGCCCTGGGTTCTATGCGCATCACCACCAAACATATATATAAACAACTATAAATCTCCCTTTATTTAGAATCCCAACAACAAGGGCCCAACATGATCTGAGGGCTCCCTGTCAGGCCAGGAAGCAGGATGCAACTTAGGCTGGCATTCTCCCAGGGCTCTGACCTCACCCTCACCACTCTCCTTCCTTCCTACATCAGATTCAGCACCCTTGGCACACTCCTGCCTTTGTCCTGAGAGACTCTTTCCCAGATATCCATAGAACTTCACCCTCACCTTCTTGGTATGTCTGCTTACACAGCACTCGTTCAGAGAGCCTTCCTGAGCACCCTACCTGAACTCTGCTCCTCTTTCTCCTTCCCTGACTGCATGTCTTTTTCTCTAGAAAGATTGCTAAGCCCCGCAGTCCTTGCCACAGAGCAGGCACTCAATGTCCAGTTAGAGAATCAGCTGATGACATTGAACGGGGTAGATACTGTCAAGGTCAGAGTCTGAATTCCTTGGATTTACAAAGAAGATAAGAGACACAGGAAAGAACCAGCAGGTACATACCATTGCAAATGGTTTGTCAGGGAAAAGGAAGAGAGGAATAGAACTCTAACCTGATCCAGTGGTAGGGTCAGGTCAACCTGGGCATGTTGGTAGGTGAACGTCAAGAGCTAGTACTTGTGGTGTGCAGATGAGGGTTGTTAGCATGGTCCCACAGGTGAGCCCTCAGTAGGAGTAACCTGTGCCATGAAGGAGAGGCAGCAGGGGTCACTGCCTCCCCAGAGGTATGCTGAGTTCCTCTAGGCTGGCAGAGGTGAGCACAGGCCTCCTGCCCCACTCATACCCTCCTGTGGTAGCTCTATGGATCATGCACCTTCCCAGGCACCAGACTCAGCTTCAGTCTGCTCCTTGTCACTCATACTCACCCACTCTGCTTGGAGAGCTTTAGCAGGCATGGTAAGTCTGTCTGCTCTGTTTCAGCGCCGGGGCAGGACGGACAGGGACTTTCTGTGCCCTGAGCACAGTCCTGGAACGAGTGAAAGCAGAGGGGATTTTGGATGTCTTCCAGACTGTCAAGAGCCTGCGGCTTCAGAGGCCACATATGGTCCAGACACTGGTATGCTGCTCATGTCTTTGTGCCACCACCATCTGCAATCCTTCCCCATCAGGGAGAAGGCCTTCAGAGTCCCCCTCAGGAGTCCCACCCTTCCCCAAGGTGTCCAAACCCACAAGTGCCTTGAGAGGCAGGATTGCAGTGGGAATATACCCTTTGTCACCAGTGGGAATGTGACACGTTAGACAAGGGGTACTCGGGTGCCCCCAGGGCTTGTTTATGCTTCTCCCTGGGTTGGGGGTCGGGGAGCAGGACTACTTACCTTTGTTCTGTTCAGGCTCCCTATTAAGAGATCTGACTTTTAACAGTGTGGACATCCACAAATGTTTTCCTAAAACTTCTGGAGTGAGAAATGTTTGAGGGGAAAAAGAAAAGTAAATTTTAGGAGGTTTACCAGGAGATGAGACATTAAGAGCAGAGCACATGCCAGTCTGGCAGCCATGGTGAAGGTGCACCATTTCCCAGCCCAGCATACTCGTATTTGTCCTTGCCAGTCCAGTCAGCTCTATTTGCAGAACATCCACTGTGCTAATCCAGAGGGCAGAACTATCAGAACTTGGGCAGACAGGTCGAGGTGCATGTGGAAGTCCACAAACATTCATTTCCTCTCCAATTTCCATTCTAAAAACAGCTCTGTTAGGAACTGTGGTTCCACATACTCTTCAATAACCTTGGCATTCTTCCCACTTTCATTCTCCAGGAGCAGTATGAGTTCTGCTACAAGGTGGTGCAGGAATACATTGATGCATTCTCAGATTATGCCAACTTCAAGTAACAGGCGACAAGGCCCCGTGGACAGGAGAATTGCCTTTAATATTTTGTAATATTCTGTTTTGTTAATATACCCAAAATTGTGTATATATCTTATAACTGTTTTAGAAATTGGTACATAGGCTTCTATTACCTATTAGGTGGAGATTTTATATGTAAATGTGTTAGCACTGATAGTCCTTTTTCCAATGTTTTATTGGGGAATTAAATAGTGTGATGTTTGATTGATATCATGTAATCCTCAGCCTGGAAATTGGGCTGGATTGTTTTTTGGTTTAAACATCTTTTCCTAAAGAAGATAAACCCATTCCAGGTAGCTTGGCACCAGCTAAGAAAAAAGCACAAAGTTCTCAGAACTCTTGAGGAAATGGTTGTCCCAGGATCCCCATGCAAGTCTCCATTCCCTCCCTACACTGTAAATATCCCTCTCTCTAGCTCACCTCCTTCAAACACACCTCCACATCCCAGCAGCCCCCTGGGGGGAGTAATGGGACCAGGGCGGTATCTCTGGCACCACACTAGGGATTATCAGGTAATAAAAGCTTTGACTCCCTGAGGAAATGTCTCTCCCTTTGTCTGGGGTGGGGCAACCAGACAGGGCTAGGCTGCTCCTGGCCCTACTATTTTGCTGCTGTCTCTCAGTTCCCCAGCTCTCCATTTCTATCATTCACAGCTCCTCCATCTCTGATGTGACCTCCAAGACCCTCCTTTCTTTCCCAGCACATCTTTTGTTTAGTGGTCTCAGCCAGCCTCACACCCTGGAGAAGATGGCAAAGGGTAGGGCCACCAGGAGAAGAGGAACTGGCTCAGCCTTAGACCTGAGGTTGGTCTCTGTCCTCTCCAGCTCTGCTGCTTTGCTTCAAAGCCATTTAGATTGTGTCACTATCCAGAAAAGTCTTTGTGTCCACATTGATTGTGTCAAATGGCTTCCACATCCTTTCATATATGTCCTAATTTCCAGGACTTTAATGTGGAAAAGTCTCAAATCCAGAAGCCAAGATGATGGGATTCTTAGATTTCAACTTGGTCTCAAATCTGATGTGTTTAACATGTCAAGTTTTGTATCTTAAATAATATAAATGTTTATGTATTCCTTATATAACAGTCTGCCCTACCCAGAGACCCAGTATCCTTCTACCTTCCAGATTCATGGTCCTCAAAATATAATTCTCATCCCTGTGGCAGGAGTTGAATCACTTCCACATCTGCATCTGAATCAGGCAAGGGGGGAAAAGTATGTAGTGTAAACACAAAACAATTTCATTTTTAGCAAAAGTTGTTGCTTTTTTGGTGGTGGCAGGTGGGGGCGGGCAACACTGGGAATCGAACCCAGTCAGTGATGCTCTACCACTGAGCTACATCTCCAACCCTTTTTATTTTTCATTTTGAGGCAGGTTCTCACTGTCTTATTTGAGACACTAAGTTTGAAACTGGTCCCAAACTTGGAGTCCTCCTGCCTCAGCCTCCCAGTACCTGGGATTGCAAGCATTCACCACTGTTCCCAGCTCAAAAGTTGCATTTTTGGTTTCTCATAGCCCAGTAGCTAAAACATAATCCTATGGCTGTACCTAATTACAAGGAGTATTGAGAAGTGTGACCTTTAGTTGGGATACAGTTGGAAGGGTGGGTCTGCTTATCACTCCTCCGAGCCTCAGGAGCAGCTCATGATGGGAGCAGAAGATAAACTGATTGCCCAGGCTGGCAGGGCAGGGCTGAGGGAGGAAGCCTGCAGCCTCTGGCCTTCCTTGAAGAATTGTGGCAGGCTCTGGGCTCAAAGGCTTCAAGAGTGAGAGGTAACACTCCAGCCTGGCCCATGGAGGCACATTCAGGTCAGTGTTCCATGGCTTGCTGGAGCAATGCAGCTTGAACTAGATCCAAGAAGGGATGCTGGAAATTGAGTTGAATATAGAGGGAAAAAGATCAAGTGGAGCTGCATTACAGAGGCTCTAAATCCAGATGAGACTGTAACTCGGGCTTCAAGAGGGCACTCAGTGTACACCACATATTCATGATGTTTGGGTGAAGGAAGTGGTACGAGAGAAAGGAAGTCCAGAGGCCTACAGGAGGCAGGGACACTACAACAGACTACTTCTGGAAGCTTCAAGAGGTGAGTGCAAGTCATTAGAGGCATTCAGTCCTTCTGTTGGAACTACAAGAGGCAGTTGACTCAAAACTCAGTACAAAGAAGCATGATAAACAAAGAATCTGAGAGATCTCCAATTAGGGATGCTGGTTTGAAGAGAAGACCCTGGCCCTTGCAAGCTACCCTTTGAACCCTCTGTGTGACTAAGTCCAGCAGATATAGGAGTATGGTGGTGGGGTCAGCAAGCCATCATTGAACATGCAAGTGAAGCTCTGTCCCTATGTTGCCTTTCCACTCCCAGCAAGTGGCTCATCTCCTATTTGCAAGGCTGGCTTTGGGCAGAGCACATCAATGTGGCCTCACCAGGTTTCTGAGGTTTCTGCTAGAGCCTGTGCTGACTTGGTCAGTGGCTGGGCCAATATTTTAAATTTCACCTGATTACTAATCAATTATCTTCCAGCAGGAATTACCTCATCTCTTTGCTTCCTTTCCATAGAACTAACCCTTATCCCTTCATCCCTCCCCCTTAACTCTTTTCTTACTCAGAGTGCAAGAGACATGAACCCAACAGGAACTAGTGTAAGTTCAAAGAACAATGTCCTGGGCGTTCACAGCACAATGTGTGAGAAGGGCTGGGGTGACTGCTTCATCCGGTACCTCACATCCAATCAGCTGTGGCCCCAGGGAATTAGGGTAGGTAAGTTTATTTCCCTGCAGGGAAGAGTTACAGCCAGCACCCACTGTGCACCCCAAATTCTGGGTCCTGCCACTCATTAGAGATCTCACTTATATTGAGTCGGCTCCCTTCTGGGCTTCATTTTCTTTCACCACCACCCCCAGATACTCAAGTCTCTTTCATTGAAGAAAAAGGGGGGAAAAGTCATTTCCCCCAGACCTAAGTTCTTCCCCTGCAATGCTGTCATAAGTCCCTATTTGCTTGTAAGAAAGTCTCTCCTCTGACTACTACTTCTTCCTCACTTCACCCTGACTCTCACTGGTTCTTGCCAGGGCAGCCTAGGTGCTAAACCCCAGGGATCCCTTTCCCCTTGTCCACCAGCTCCCCGCTGGTACTAGTGATTCTTTTTGGACCTCATTAACTGCTTCCAGTCTCCTTCCTTAGAGCTTAGAGGTCCTGGACTGTGTATGTGGACCCTCAGCTCTCCTCCACTTGCCTCCTTTCCCCAGAGTGGTCCAGAGGTACCTGTCGCTGGCCCCCATCCCCAGGCTTCCCCCAGTCCTTCGGGTTCTACCCAGTCTCCACCCTGCCATGCTAGAACCCACAGATCACCAGCAGTTCCTTTGTTGGCCCTTCTCCATTTTGTCCCTTTGCTAGATCACCCCAGAATACCATTCTGAGTCCACAACTCTGTTGTTTTAGTCAGTTTTTTTGCTACTGTGACTAAAGGGCCTGACCAGAACAATTTTAGGAGAGGAAAAGTTTAAGGGCTCATGATTTCAGAGGTCTTAGTCCGCAGAAGGCCAGCTGCGTTCCTTGGGGATGGTAAGCAGATCCACCCTTCCAACTGAGGCAGAACATCATGGTGGAAGAGTGTGGCAGAGGGAAGCAGCTCGCATCATCAGGAAGCAGAGGGTGTCTCCACTTGCCAGATACAAATATATACACCAAAGACATGCCCTAATTCCCACCTACTCCAGCCACACCCTACCACTTCAGTTACTGATTTGGTTAAGACTCTTGACAACCCAATCATTTCTCCTCTGAACCTTCTTGCATTGTCTCACGTGAACTTTTGGGGGACACCCCACATCCAAACCATAACATTTACAAACAGCATATGTTTTTAATTTTGGGGTAGGGGTACTTAACCTATATCCCCAGCCTTTTTATTTTTAATTTTTGAGACAAGTTCTCACTAAGGTGCTGAAGCCGGCCTTGAACTTGTGAACCTCCTGCCTCAGTCTCCCATGTCTACTTAGATTACAGGCATGCACCACTGCACCTGGCTAGCTAATGCATCTTTATTCTTGGCCCTGGGCCACTACCCAAGGTTTGTGCATGTCTCCCACAACACCTAAGCATTCTGCTCTCACCCTCTGCTTTCCCAACTGACCCTAGCTACAGTGAGTGATTTGATAACCTCAGAACCAGGCGTAGTTGGAACTCAGTAGTAAATAAGTGGCTTTCCTCTTCTGCCAAAAGGGATACAAGGATGAATTCCAGGGTTGGTGGTCTGGAAGGGACATGAAACAGTCCTGAAAAGCTAAGCATGTGGCCAGAAAGAAAGGGACCAGACCTTGCCTTAAAAAAGCTTATTTTGGTTTGGAATTTTTGGTGTGTGTTGGGGGTGGGGTTACAGAAAAGGGGAGTTAATTCATAGGTATATCTCTTACCTAGCATGCAGCATTTATGAGGCCCTGGGTTTAATCCCACACACCCCCCCCCCCCAANNNTCTTCCTTCCCGGTTTATAAGTCCCCCCCCCCCCCCAAACACACACAAATGTAAAAAGTCACCCCTTTCCTCTTTTATTTTTTTTAAATATTTTTTTAGTTGTAGTTGGACACAATATCTTTATTTTATTTATTGTTATGTGGTGCTGAGTATTGAACCCAGCGCCTTGCACGTGCTAGGCAAGCGCTCTACCGCTGAGCCACAACCCCAGCCTCTCTTTCCTCTTTTAAAATAAACACCAAGGGCACAGGAATATATCTCAGTCATAGAGCATTTGCCTAGCATGTGCAAGGGTCCTGGGTTGGATCCCCACAGCCACCCCCCGGCCAGGAGGGATGGCAAACTACCAGGAACTTTATGACTTGTTTTGTTTGGTTTCAATTTTGGAGACAGGGCCTTGCTGTTGCTGAGACTGGCCTGAGACTCATGATCCTCCTGCCTCAGCCTCAAAAGTTGCTGGGATTACAGGGTGTACATCAACACACCTACTACCACCAGGGACTGTTTTTTATTTCTTTTCCATACTTTTTATTGGTGCATTATAGTTGTACATAATGGTGGGATTTGTTGTTACACATTTGTACATGCATACACCATTGGGGCCTTTGGAACATTCTGAAACTCAACCAGACAACAAGACTAGTTGATCGAATTCAAAGAGTTATTATTTTCACTAAAGCATAAAGCAGATATTTTCCTAAGAATAACCTAGCTAACAAAGTCTCTGTATTTCCCAATACAGTTTAACTGAACATACAGTCCCCAGATTTATTTCAGGTCTCTGCTGATAAGTCAATTTGGAAAGTCACATCTGGGCCCATCCTGAAGCCCAGGTGCCAGGGCTGCCCCTCATGTCTGTCGTGACCTTTCCCCGTCCTTATCACAGGATATGACGCATCTTCTCTCTCCAAAGATTCTGGTCACCACGCTGCCAAGCCTGACCCTGGCACTGGCATTTGCTGTTGATTTCAGATGTGGAGATTGGCTATTAACTCTGTAAATAGAGCTCTGACCCCTTGAGACCAGTGGTTAGCAGTGGAAGGCTGAGCCACTGACACAGGATTGGAGGCAAAGGCTGGTTTCCAGGTTCGCAGGCTAGCTATGTCCAATTCACAAATGGTCTTGGGTTAAGCACAGGATGAAAAGGGGTTTGAACCTTGGGAGACAAAATTATCCCCAGTTGATAGCTTAAAGGAGACTTCAGGTCCCCAAACATGGGCATGTTTAAGTAGGCAACAAGCAGGGGTAGGTAATACCCCAGCAAAAAACCCACCTACAACTGGAGTGACCCAACCCTGGTGCCAGGTGTATGAATGTGAACACTTCCATTCAGACCATTTTATAGGTGAGTAACAAGCTCTCTGGGAGAGTGGTCACGCCTCCCCCAGATCTCCAATTAGGTTGCTGAGCACCCCACTCTATTCACCTCTTTTCCACTGGGCAGAGCCCTGAGCTGGGTCAGGGAATCCCAATGCATTGCCCCTCTCTAGGCCACAGTTTTCTTTTGGGGTCAGGAAGGGCTATATACAGCTCCAGGGCAAGAGTTTGATACACCCTAGGAAGTGGAAAGGTGAGACCAGGACATGGACCAGCTAGAGCAGAAATCCTGTGACTTCTGTAAACCAAGAAATCATAAAGAAGGTTAAAATAAAAGCAAAGCCAGTCTTATCCAAGTGCAAAATAGATTTGCAAATTGGGAAACAGGTTAGGTGTCTCTGAAAGGGACCATGCAGCTTTGGGAGAGAAATAGGATCGAGTGAAGTCCAGTGCAAATTGGGGTGGTGGTGAATTTTCTAAGTCCATTGAAATATCCAGGTCAGGAGATAAAAGTGGTCATTGTGGTGTTTTTCAAACCTTACAAGGTATTTAATAATAGAAATTTGTGCCCTTTGTCAAGTTCGTTTCCCAACATGAAACCTTGTGGCAATTTACCACTGTCAGTAAAACTTCAAGACTTGGAAAAGGATCTTTGCTCTCCTTTTGACCACTCTGCAGCCATTTTGATTTTTATATTTGACTTAAGCCCCCTGGCAAGATGAGGGAGCAGAGGGAGCATTGGTCTGGTGGCCTTAGAGCCAGCAGGAAGGGGGTTGAGTGGCAAGCACTTCTCCACCCCACCTCCTTTTCAAGACGTCACTGGAATCCATGGGCCAGGAGCAAGAGAAGCCACCTCCTGGTCAATAAATACCGGGGCTGTCTGACTAGGGTCTGCAGCTGCCTGAAGGAGCAACCTCCACAGCTCTCCCTTGGTGAGTGAGAATGCCGCCCTAGCTGGAGCTCTCTTTGGGTGCATGGCACAATGTCCCTCTTTCCTATTCCCAAGCCCTTCCACCCCTTTTCCTTTTTCCCCCAATTCTATTAATCTCTTCCTGAGCTTGTCACTCCTGGCATGAGAGGGACAGGGGTGGAAACATTTACTCCAGTCACCACACATCCATTCCATATCCCCAACTACCAAAGAAGAGAGATAACAGGCCACAGAGAAAAGGAGCAGAAACTCAGGTGCTCCAAATACCCTACTCTGCCACTTGACTTATGGAGAATTCCCCTGACCATCCAACCATCTTCCCATCTATTGGCCTGAAGTCTATTCCCCTCTTAATCTTCCACTTCTAGAACTTCCCAAAGGAAGGAGGGATGGGCCTGGCTAACTAAGAGGGCCCCCAGAACTGGGGAGGGAGCCTGTGCTCCAGAGCTCTGGGGGAGGACTGGCGCAGAGGGAAAGGCTTTGGAAAATAATAAGCTGCCCTGAGATGCAGTGTCAGACTTTTGAGTGCTCTCCACTGTCGTACAGAGCAGTGCTGCCATGGCTAGCTCTAGATTAGGCCTTCTGCTGCTGCTCCTACTGTTGCTGACTGTCCACCCTGGACCCTCGAGGGCTCAGCACTGGTCCTATGGCTGGTACCCCGGAGGAAAACGAGCCTCCAGCTCACTCCAGGACCTCCCAAGTGCTCTTAGGTCCTCAGGTTGGTGATAGGTCCTCCCAGCTTGAGTGGGAAGAAGACAATGCTGGTTCCTGGGGTTAGGGAGGTGGGGGCAGGTGCCTTTGTTCCCTTCTGAGGAAGGGTCTTGTGCCCTGCAGCTGGCAACCCAACCCAGGCTGCCGATAGCCTACCAAATGATGCACTGGCTCCCCCTGAGGATCCAATGTCTTGGAAGGGCAGGACCATGGCCCGCTTGTCCCTCCACAGGAACCAGCACCTGGTGTAGACCCTAATGGTGAGTGTGGTAAGAGGTCCCCTTCGGTCAAGACTATCCATGGGTCCCCTTTGGCCATCCTGCCTGGGGACTGGGGAGTGTGAAATACCACTGGGATGCCCCTTTCCCCAGTAGAACAACGGTATTAAAAAGGCCCATATAAAAGAGTGGTAGCTGTGGTGTTCCCTAGACTTCATGACAGCCAAGTCGGTGTGTTTCAAGGTGGGCAGGCCCTCTGGCCAGAGGGAAGAGGGAAGGAGTGCACCTCACACAGTGCTCAAAGAGCCAAATGATCACTGACTTGGACTCGGAACAACTCAGTGACTGTAGACCTCCCCAAGACCATAGAAGAATACAGGTGTAGGAAAATGAGTTATTACTAGTTGCAAATAGAACACATGTAAAGTGCACCAGGGGTGCACATTAACTAAAGGAGGAAGTGGTAAATTCCTAGGAGGCACAGCCTTATCGCCTAATTTAAGTGATGTTAGCTCGGGCTTTGACACATCAAGCTTGCTTGGGGTGAACAGGGTCACGGGCTGGAAATCCCCAAGCTGGGTTCTCAGGCTCCTGTAGGAGCCGGGTGCATCCGAGCAACGTGAAAGCAGGTCAAATGACCAGATGGCAGGAGGGAAGGGGACCGAGCAGCCCGAGGTATGACCACCCCTCTCCCTTCACAGAACGCAGCCCGAGCGGAGCTCCGTCCAGCCATCCTTCAATAAAAGTGTGAAGTTTGCGAAGCTGTTGCCTCGAGCTCTTTCCTTCATCCCCTCCCAATCCCACTCCCCCAGAAACTCCCTAATGGAGCAGGGGCGGCAGGACCCCGCCGCCTGGACGCCTGCCGGGAGGGCCGGGCCGAGCCCGGGGGCGGGGATGAGTGGTGGGATAGCCGCGCGCGAGCTCCGCCCCCCGNAAAGCGACGCGGCCATGCTCCGCACGCTGAGCGGCCTGGGCTCGTTGCCCCCGTGCCGGGCTCCGGCCCTGCTACTGCTGCCCGCGCGCGGCCGCAAGACCCGCCACGACCCTCCCGCCAAGTCTAAGGTCGGGCGCGTGAAGACTCCGCCCGCGGTGGATCCTGCGGAATTCTTCGTGCTGGCGGAGCGTTACCGGCAGTATCGCCAGACTGTGCGCGCCCTCAGGTATGTGTGACGGAGGGGCAGGTGACCGTCGGCGCCCTCTGGGGAGTGTTGGGGCGAGCGGGCGGGTAGAGAGGGTGCCGACTTGGAGCGCGTCCCCGCTCAGGCTGGAGTTCGTGTCGGAGGTGCGGAAGAAGGTGCACGAGGCCCGAGCCGGGGTCCTGGCGGAGCGCAAGGCGCAGGAGGACGCCGCCGAGCACCGGGAGCTGATGGCCTGGAACCAGGCGGAGAACCAGAGGCTGCACGAGTTGCGGTGAGTGGGACCCGAGGCCGGGTGCCCTGGCCTAGCTGGGCCCCGCTCAGCCTCGGCCTCTTGCCCCTCTCAGGTTAGCGAGACTGCGGCTGGAGGCGCAGGAGCAGGAGCAGCGGCAGGCCGAGGAACGGGCCCGCCGCACCCAAGAAGAGCAGGCTTGGATGCAGCTCAAGGAGCAAGAGGTGCTACAGCTGCAGGTGGGCCACGGCTCCGGAGGCGCTGGGGCTCCTGGGCATGCAGACTCAGTTACCAGAGGGATCTGAGAGAAGGGGCCCAAGGGGAATGCCTGTGAAGCACCAAGAGTGAAGGAGATGGGAGTGGAATTGGGAAAGTGTACAAGCTTATGGCAGGTGGTAGCTCGGGCACACAAGGAAGGTGTGTTTGACCTTGCAGTTGATAAAGTCATAAAGATTTACTATGCTAAGCTGAGAATGGCATGTAAGACCAGTGAGACATAATCCAGAGGCAGTGAATGAGACTTGAATTAAATAGGGCAGAAAGTACCGAATTTGTGAGAATAACCAGGTAGCATCAAGGAACTGAATCCACCCCTTGGGACACAGAGGTTATCACAGCTGGTGCTTGAAGTTCTGGCTGTGACCCAGGAGGATTGTCTAAGAAAGAGGAATATGACCAAGGCTGTCTGACATTATTCCACTGGAATGTCAGTGCGGCACTCAAATAGGCCCTGGGCTCCAGGTATGGTTTCCTAGGGAGAGCTTGGAGCCTCTCCCTAGGTGGGCTAAAGGCCAGCAGGCTTCCCAGGCTGTCAGCATGGGCAGGGCTCCCATGCAGCTGGCCTTTTCTCTCCCAATAGGAGGAGGCTAAAAATTTCATCACCCAAGAGAATCTGGAGGCCCGGATAGAAGAAGCTTTGGACTCTCCAAAGGACTACAACTGGGCCATCACCAAAGAGGGTCTGGTGGTCAGACCTCAGCACAGGGGCTCCTAGTGGGCCAATAAGGACAGTTCCTATCAGGGACAGAGTATGTATGGGGGTAGGAGGGCTGGGCCTGATCTAGAATGAAGCAGTTGTGTTTCCAAGGAGGAAAGCTTTTAGACTTTTCCAGGACCACCCTCACATCTGGCCTCTGCACCCACCACTTGGTCAGAAATTCTCAACCACAGTAACCTGTTCTTCCTCAAGTACAACCTCAGGACTGTACCAGACTGTCGAATGTTTTCCATTTCACAGAGGGTTGGACTGGGTGACAGTTCTCTTGGGCAGCCAGACCATCTCCTAACATCAAGGACAGTAGTTGGCAAGTTACAGTCCTTGAGCCAAGTGTGGCCTCCTGCCTGTAAATAAAGTGTTATTGGAACACAACCTTGTCTATTCTTTTACTACTATTGTGCTACTACAATGATAGAGATGAGGAGTTGGAATAGTTACTGAATGACTTGCAAAACTAAAATATTATAACTTTTTACAGAAAAAGTTTATTGGTCCCTGATTTGGAGCTTTAGACACTACTGGCTAAGAGCAGGTAACACCTGGTACCTGAGCTACAAATTAACCATTAGCTATGGGTCTCCTTTTGCTTAATCCTGGGCTTTGCTGGCCAGGTGTGGCATGTCCATGACTGCATTTCTCCTAGTTGCTCTCCACCTGTGATTTGAGTGACCTACATCTGCCCTGGCATGCCCAGTATTCTTGGGCCACTCAGAATTGGTGCTGGAGGGGAGGCTTGGTTGACTAAGGCTTTTTGAGTTCATGTGGCTTGTCAAGCCCTTGGACCAAGCCTTGTGGGTGCCAGGGATACAGGTGATCAAGATTCAGAAAATTGTAGGATTTTTTTTTTTTTATATTTAATAACATTTATTGAATATCATATCATTTTAATATTTGTAAGAATTGTGTATTCCTAGCAAACAGGATGAAAATAAAGAAAGTTTGTTTGTTTTTGTTTTTGTTTTTTGGAATGAGATGGAAAATAATCATTTTAAGAGCCAAAAAAGTGCAAAGTCAAGTTAGCTGTATAGTCACCTGGGAAGGAATTTGTGGTTTTAATTCAATTTGAAAATGAAGTAATGATGGAACATAGTACCAGCTTTCCTCCCCACTCCCAACCCTCCATTATCCTTTGGGCAGGTGGTTCTAAAACTGTCTAGCTTGACATGTTGTTTTCCTTTTGGGGGGAAAAAAATCTTTAACTTCAAGAAAATTTAGAAATAACATGTATATAGTTAGGATTTTAAGTATTTGAAACCATGTCATGTTTGAGTTCATTGAATTTGAAACATTTAAAATAATTTTAATTAACTGAGAAGGAAATCTCCTTTTAAGGTGAATAGAGAATCTGCCAGATTTGTTCATAGAGTATTAAGATTTGTAAACAGAACTTGACTCTTATGGAATAAGTAGGATTTTGAGTTTACAATTTGCAGCCCAATAAGTTGAATATTATAAGATACTTTGTGTACAATCAGTGTCTTCAAAAATTGTGCTCTACAAGTGTAATATGAAATGAATTGCATTCTGCCATTAAGTATAACAAACCAGAATAAATTTTTTTAAAAGATTCAGAAAGTTGAATAAGGCGAGCAGGTAGATCCATAGCCCCCAGTTCAGGCCCTAAAGCTACATGTCACATAAAGACAAAGACACATTTCTCCCAGATAGAGTTGCTTCCACTTTGCTGCTATTTGCATGAACTTTAGATACCTTAAGAGGAAAAAGAACCAAACCCAGCTTCTTTCCATGACCCTTAACTTCTAGAAGGCTTTGGGATCCCCAAGAATTCATGGAGACTAAGGAATATGGGCAGACCCTCATGTTTCTAGGTGAGGAAAACAGCTGTGAAGAGGCAAGCAGAGGTGGTGCCCTGTACCCAGCCCCCCCAGGGCACTCAAACCCTGAGAGCCATGGCCTCCTTCTCAGCTGGTAACATGGGGCACTGATTCTGGTTAGAGCACAGTGGAGTCTCTGCTTTCAGGTGCCCAAGGTAGCTTCCAGGATGAGAGCTGATGGGCACACATTGTGGGCCATGATTTGACCAGTTGGTCCACAGCCTCAGACAACATCTGATTCCTTGCAATGGAAGCCTGTGGTAAACTTTGACATGGGACATAGCCTGTGTTAGGAAACCCATTTTTATGTATGTACTCCTCTCTCAGCCTGCTTGTCACCATCTTCCAGTTTCATTCTTTCCAAGTTCTCTGTGCCAAGATTGAGACACAAGCCATCTGTCTCTTCAGATTTTTTGTTAAGTTGTTTAATGGACCTTTATTTATTTATATGTGGTGCTGAGAATCAAACCCAATGTCTCACACATGCAAGGCAAGCATTCTACCACCAAGTTACAACTCCAGCCCCTGTCTTCAGATCTTGAAGCTCTTTGGGCTGATTTCACTTCACTACTGCTAACATCCTGCATGGGGGCTATATCGCCTTAGCATTCACCTTCTGCTGAGGTCAGTATGTCATACATATCTACCTATCAACCAAGCTTCAGCATTTTTTTCTCCACCCACAGCCATCTTCCTCATATAGGCAGCCTGTGTTACCTTTAGGTTAACTCAAGTCCAGTCAATCTGTACTATTTCTAATGAATTAGTGCTATAAGGGGCTTAGATAGGCTATCAGTTCCCACCAGTCTGGTCTGCAGTTTTGTGGGATCCCCCTTTAGATGGTCTAACTTCCAGCAGAATCCTGGATGGCCATGGTCTTTCTCAGATACCAAGGTCTCTTCTGATTCTTGCCTCAAGTTCCAAATGGTTAGGTTTCCTATTTACAATACATGCTCTGCTGTGTTGTGAGGAATAGGGTTGCCAGAATCATCCTTGCTGCAGCCTGGACCACCTAGAGAATCTTCCCTTGTTCAAGGTCTCACGGATGAATGGTAGATTTGAGGGCTACCCAGTGAATACATTTGGAGTAGGACATCCAAATGTGAGAGCTTTCGTAAGATTTGAGGAGAGTCAATTTGTGTATCTGGAGTAAACAGGGTGGATCAGGACACAAGTGCAATTTGTATTTCCACTCGGGGGAGGGAAGGTTTTCTGTTCCTCCAGAAACAGAAATCCTGCGTTTGGGAAGGAAAAAAAGAATTCCAAGCTTGACTATTCCTGCCAGAATTGTCCTATTTCAGCAGTTAACTGGGCTTATTACCTATGTGTCGGTTTCAGCTCTGTACTTAGAAGTTCAGGGGGAGTTTTCCCAAAACTCCCCCTGAACTTCTAAGTACAGGGCCCCCCACCCTGCCCCAGGATTTGTCTCCCCACTCATTCATAAGTGTTTTACTACACTTGGCTCTGGCTCCTTCTAATCCTCCAAGCTAAGCAGCATGATATCAATGAGGTAGACTTTCATGAAGTCCTAGGGATGGATGGGTGGTTAAGGTCTTGAAGATAAGATTGAAAATTTGCAGAGTTGGTCATTTCTTAGGCTGAATAGTGAGGGTGCCAGACTGCTGCCAAGCGAAGGGAAACAGCTTATATGGCGGGCAGACAGGAAAAGAGAAGGATGGGCTTGCCGAGTTAACAGGCACTGGGGCCTTGTTTATCTTTTCTATCAAGGACACCTCACTAGGTCTAATTGAAGTTACTTCTCCATATTTTTCCAATGTACTCAATTTTCTGCATGGAAAACAGTCACAGGTGCTCAATATTCTCTGAAATCTTTGGGAAAACTCCCCCTAAACTTCTAAGTACAGAGCTGAAACCGACACATAGGTAATAAGCCCAGTTGACTGCTGAAATAGGACAATTCTGGCAGGAAGAGTCAAGCTTGGAATTCTTTTTTCCTTCCCAAACGCAGGACTTCTGTCCAAAGAAATATTGCAGGGCTGGGGGGATCCCCCAAGAATCTGTGGAGTGGTAGAGTGCTTGCCTAACATTCAGGAGGTCCTGGATTGGATCTCCAACAGTGGCGGATGGGGGGAGACAATATTGCAATCCAAAAAACCTGAGACAGACCAGTCTAGGGATGATAGTGGGCACTTCCCTGGTTGGGTACTTTAACAAATATATTCTCAGTACAGGTAAGTACATAAACAATAAATATGAAGCTTAATGAATTATTATAAAGTGAAAATCCATGTCAAAGAATAAAACACTGCCTGGGTCAACTTCAGAGGCTATAACCCCTTGAAGTCAAGAACTTGTGAGGAAGAATCCCACTGTAGTGCCATCAAAGGGACTGGAAAAGTGACAGAAGCTCAGCGCTTCAGAGCAACATAAACCCTCACCAGTACTGCACAGTGGCCTGTGGATCACCGATACCCAGTCATCTTCCCCATGTGTTTGGGCATTTCCCCTTATTGGGGATAAAATAATGCACACATGGTTAAAGCTTCTAGGAAAGTTATGTTGTATTTCACACTTTTTTTTCTTTCTTCCTTTTTTTTTTTTTTTTTTTTTTTT
>NW_026000026.1:28670005-28701745 GCF_001458135.2 Marmota marmota marmota
AAAAAAAAAAAAAAAAAGAGGAAGAAGAGAAGCAGAAGAAAGAGGAGAAAAGGAAGAAGGAACGAAGGAACGAAGGGAAGAAAGAAGGAAGGGGAGAAGGAGGGAAGACAAGAAAGGAAGAAATTCTCCAAGAGAAATGGAAGAGTGTTTGCATGATGCCCCACTCACCTCTTCTACCTGGAAATCCGTACAGAATAAATTAAAAATAGAGAAAGCACCAGAAAGGGCTACATAGCTTTGTAATTACAAGATTGATGCATCTCCTTGGGCTTGAATCCCAGCTTGTCCACTTATCACTGGCGTGTCTTTGGGAACATTTCTTAGTTGCTCTTTGCCTCAGTTTTCTCAAGAGTAAGGTAAGGATAATACTGGTATATACCTATAATACTGTTGTGGCAATTAAATGAGAAATTATGTAAAGCTAAGCTCTAAAGTTGGTGACAAGGATGCAAATGTTCAATACACATTAGATGCACTTGTTTTGTTTGTTTTGGGGATTGAACCCAGGGTCTCACACACTATACCACTGAGCTACACCCCTAGCCACTCCCCTCTTTTTTTTTTTTTTTTTTGGAGAGTGGTCTCAATCTCATATCATGGAAGGAGAAGAATTATCTGCCAAATGTACTCAATTGGGAATGAATTCCTGAGAGGCCAAGTTCTGCCTGCAGTTCCCCTTATTTCCAGCAGAGGACAGTCTCATCAAAATAGTGACAGGGTTCTTAAAATTCTGAAGGTGAAGTTGGTAAATTTGAGTTTATTATGTTTATTATTATTATATAAAGACCTTTACTTCAAATAAAATAATAAAATGTGAATGGATTGGCCTGAGAAAGTACCAGTGTAGGGACCGGGGTTGTGGCTCAGTGGTAGAGCGCTTGCCTAGCATGCGTGAGGCACTGGGTTCGATCCCTGGCACCACATAAAAATAAACAAATAAAACAAAGGTATTAGGTCCATCTATGACTAAAAAGAATATTATATAAAAAGAAAGTATCTGTGAAGCCAGCAAATCATTGGGAGAACTATGTACATTACTGAAGGAAAATCCCAGCGAATTATGCTCAAAAGGTGGGGAAATTGGACTGTCTTTACAGAAGGAAGAAGGTCCATATACTTCTTTCATGAGCACAGTGGCTACAGGTGATTCCTTATGTTTCTAAACTCATTTGCTTCTCCCAGTTGACTATCAATCAAATTATTAGTTGAGGTCCCAAGAGCCATGTAACCAACTAGAGAACATCTAAAGTTCTTTCAACACTTAGTTTTGGGACTTTTCACAGATGAGGATGAAAAAGAAGGATAGAAGATACATAACACAATCCCATCTGAGTCCATCACACCTCTTGTACTGGAAAACAAAAACAATAACCCCTTTGGTACTATTAAGTTTTCTGAGTCCCAGGTAGACATATTGTGACATTTACATAGCAACACTTCATTCAGCCCCCACACTTTTCTAGTGACCATCTGGGTCAGCACAGCACTATACATGAATGTTGATATAAATAAAAATGTAGGTATTGCAAGCCTGAATCATTTCTAGTAGATTTTGCCCTTCCTGTTCTCCAGCTGCCAAATTTGGTGAAAAACAATGCAATGTAATCTCCAATTGTTTATACAATTTTCTTTATAGTTGGAGATAATTTCACATCTTTGTGCCTCAGCTTTCTCACCTGTAATTCACTACCAGTGTTATTAAGTACTTTATTATTTTTTTTAAGAGAGAGAGAAAGTTTTTTAATATTTAGTTTTCGGCGGACACAACATCTTTGTTTGTATGTGGTGCTGAGGATCGAACCTGGGCCGCACGCATGCCAGGCGAGCGCGCTACCGCTTGAGCCACATCCCCAGCCCCTATTTTTTAAACAAACGAAATAATGAAGGAAGGGCGTTAGAAACCTAGCTGGAGCCCGGTACTGTGGTTCATATCTGTAATTCCAGTGGCTCAGGAAGTTGAGGCAGGAGGATTGCAAGTTAGAGGTCAGCCTCAGCAATTTAATGAGGCCCTAAGCAACTTAGCAGGACCCTGTCTCAAAATAAAATAATTAAAAAGTTCTGGGGGGAAGAAGGTGGGCCTCTTTCTGTGCCTACAGCAGCCATGGCTTGTGGTCCCAAGAAGCATCTGAAGCGGGTAGCAGCTCCAAAGCATTGGATGCTGGAAAACTTGACTGGTGTGTTTGCTCCTTGTCCATCCACTGGTCCCCACAAGCTGAGAGAATGTCTTCCTCTCATCATTTTTCTAAGGAACAGACTTAAGTATGCCCTGACAGGAAAGGAAGTAAAAAAGATTTGCATGCAGCGCTTCATCAAGATTGATGGCAAAGTCTGAACCGATATAACCTACCCCGCCAGTTTTATGGATGTCATCAGCATTGATAAGACTGGAGAGAATTTCTGTCTGATCTAAGACAAGACACCAAGGGTCCTTTTGCTGTTCATAGCATTACACCTGAGAAGGCCAAGTACAAGTTGTGCAAAGTGAGAAAGATATTTGTGGGCACAAAAGGAATCCCTCATCTGGTGACTCATGATGCTCGAACCATTCAATACCCTGATCCCCTAATCAAGGTGAATGATACCATTCAGATTGATTTGGAGACTGGCAAGGTTACTGATATCATCAAGTTTGACACTGGTAACCTGTGTATGGTGACCGGAGGCGCTAACTTGGGAAGAATTGGTGAGATTACCAACAGAGAGAGACATCCTGGCTCTTTTGACATGTTTCATGTGAAAGATGCCAATGGCAACAGCTTTGCCACTCAGCTCTCCAACATTTTTGTTATTGGCAAAGGCAACAAACCATGGATTTCTCTTCCGGAGGAAAAGGAATCTGACTCACCATTGCTGAAGAGAGAGATAAGAGACTGGCTGCCAAACAGAGCAGTGGGTGAAATAAATGGTCCCTAGGTGATATGCCTACAGAGTAGAGGTCTTTGTACTTAATTAAAGAAAATATAGCAGGATGAATTGAAAAAAAAAAAAGTACTGAGGATATAACTCAGTGGTAAAGCACCCCTGGGTTCAATCCCCAGTATAAGCACCCCCCCCAAAAAAAAAACACAAAGGAAATTAGCTAGTTGTTATTCTCTTTCTGTCTTCTCTGAAACCTCACTGACTTTAATCTGCTGCTCTCTGCATCTACAGTCTTTTTCTCGTTTGAAAGTAAATGGCAGACATCATGATACTTCAACTTATATCTTTTCAGAGCAAGGACCCTCCAACATAACCAGAATGCCACTATCTACCCAAGAAATCAAATAACTTTTGATCCCAACATTTGAATTTCCATTTCTCCTCCCCAGAGTCACTAGAAGTCAGAATTCTACATCTGTTGCTATAAATTTGACTATTCTATGTACTTCATGTTAGTGGAATCATGACCTTTTGTGACTGGCTTATTTCACTTAGGATGATGTCCTCAATGTTCCTCCACGTGTGGCAGAATTTCCTTCCTAGTTCAGGCTGAATTCCATCATATGTACAGAGTACATTATGCTTCTCTGTTCATCCACTACTGTAAACTTAGGTTGCTTCCACCTTTTGGCTATTGGGAATAATGCTATGAATATGGAGGCACAAATGATTCTTCAGGACCCTGCTTCTGATTGTTTTGGATATATACTCAGAGATGGAATTGCTGCCTTATATGGAAAATTAATTTTTAATTTTTTTCAGTGCTGGAAAGTGAACCCAGGGCCTCTCACATTCTTGATACATATTCCACCACTGGAAATAGAGGTTATCCATTTTCTGGAATTTAAGCAAATCTCCTAAAGGGGAAGAGAAAAATAGGGGAGGGGAGGCAGCTTTATCTTTACTATTCTAGGGTGTCTCCAAAAGGATATGTCTCTAAACACCTCCAGAGGCCATACCGCTTCTAATTCCCAAGACCATTTGCTTGGCATCTCCACTTTCAAGAAGGCATGAATTATGCAGAAATGTGAGAAATCCATGGAGAAAACTATGGAGAATTGTCTTCTAACAATGGGCCACAATGTTAGGTGGGACCACTCTGCTCCTGAAAGCAGGGGTGGATGAGCCTTATAGGCAGGGGTCCTCTTCCCTAACTCAGGTTTAAAACCTCAGGGGCACAGTTGACCAAAGAGAAAAAAATGGAACCCAGTTTTCAGATAGCTCATATGCAGATTGCAGATAGTTATGGCGTTGCTGTCTTGTTCAGGGTGTTTCTGAAAGACAAGGAAAGGGAATCTACTTCTCCAAATAATATGACAACCACTTTGGAACTAGAGAAGCCTTGGGGACAGACAAGTAGCTACTGATTTGGCTGGATGATAAAGGATTTGGAACTTAGTATGAATTTGATTGGCGGATGATGACATGGAGGTTTGTGGAAGAGTGCTTGGATGGATCTCTTAGTGAAGAAGAATTAAAGACAGGCAGTCAGTGTAGATAGGTAATCGGGTCAGATGGAGAAAATGGAGGCCGGTTTGGGTCCGGGAAGTTGGAAACCATCCCTGGGAGATTAGAATGTTAATGCCTCCAGAGCACTTTGATTATCAAGATTACCTGCCTATAGTGCCCCTCCCAGAAGGTTGGTAATGAAGCACCCCCTGAACAGGCAGGGAGCTACTAATTAAGGCCCCCTGGGTTGCTGCTCCCTTCCTGCCCTGATCACTCCACCTTGGCCCTTCCAGCCCACCTGCTTCTCCCCAAGCCATCCCACCACCATCTCCTGGGCCTAGTCATTTATGCAGGAAGGAGACAGATAAGGAGGAAGAGAGTAGGAGAACAAAGAAAGTCTAAAATGTATAAAAGGGGTAGGATGCTTTCACTTCTTGGGATACTGGGATACCAGCTATGGCCCCCTTCTGTCTCCCAGGAGAATTCTGTGTTACATTTTGTAAATAAAACCTGCTTTATATGCTTGCCTCGGTGCTTCTCTAATGTTCAAACTTCAATATTTGAGAAAGCAGAACTCACAGATAACGGGTGGTATCATTAGAATGGACCTAAAGTTGGAGAATATTTATGTCCCTCTTGGAAGCTAAGCAGAAAGACTCACTGCAAAAGTGGCTATCACTAATCAAGTAAACAAGATGACTGCCTGTCAGGGGTTCTCTGTCCCTGTCTGAAAGGAAAGTGAGAAAGCAAGAGACGGGCAAGCGAGAAATGAAGGACAGAGACCAGGCAGAGATCCACACAAAGGCTTATTTGTCAAAGCTGACCAATAAAGGCCGTCTCTATAGGGTGGAGAGAGGCCCCGAGATGTTTGGGTGCTGAGATTTTGTGGGGTAGGGGTTTGGAGTTGGAGTTGTGGTGCTGTGGGATAGGCTCAGGGGCCTACTTTGGAGTCATTCTGACAAGTAGTAAGGTGGGAGGCGAGCCTTATCTCAGGTAAGGTGGAGCTCCTCACAAATCTTAGGGGAAGTGTTCTAGTTCTGAAGCTGATCTTTGTTTCATAAATATCATTTTGTAAAGTTTACATATATTGTTGAGTTCACATGAATATTAGCTAACACATGATATTACATTTAAAACATGAATTAAAGAAAGGCTGGGAGCTTTTAACCTTTTGTGGAAAAGTAGCAAAACGTTTTTGTGTTTTACAATGTCAACCTTTACATAGATTAGGCTCTCATTAACTTAGAAACATATTTAAATTGTTCGCCAGTGTAAAAAATAACATGAAATTTTATATCTTATTGATAACACTGTCCAACTGGAATCCTTACAAAAAGTGGCCATGGTGGCTGATGAACTCAGCCTAATTCCATTTTAAGATTGGTAGCCATCTTGTCACAAGGTCATGAAAAGTTCATTTCTGTTTTACTATAAAATGCTAAGATTTGTATTTGGCCTAATCATACTCTGATGTTTAAGCTTGTTTGGAATTCCTGCCCATGCTCTGAACTCACCCGTGCCTGGCTCTCCTGGACCAGATAACAAGCCTCCCTGAAAACTCAGTGGTGCCTCATAAATTCTGATGTTAGAATCTGAATTTACTCCCTACTTGAAATATGAAGCCATGTAGATCATTCACCTACCATCTGCCTTTGTATTACGCTTGCCAGAACCCTGTTAGCTGTAAGTTCCCAAGACAAGCTGCCTTTGTACCTTGTTTTGTAAAACCCCCCTCTGCCCTTAGACTAGGGCTGTTCTCTGGCCGGCTTCTGAGTGAGGTGGTCACTGGTCAGCCCTCTTGTGTACACAATATAAGCTTGCTTTAATTTGGTTTAAATTGGAGTCAGTGGTCTTTTCTTTGCGTCGAGGGTTCAACAGTGGCAAGGCTGTCCATAGGCTCCACCACACTTCTCATCAAAGCCAACCTGGCACTTTCCACCAATAGCAGATACCACAGTTGGGCACTATTCCCTGGGGACCAGCAAGCTACTTCCAGCACCAACATTCAAAGATGCTTTTTCCCCGCCTCCAGGCTAGGTATTGAACCCAGGAACTTGCACAGCTGGGCAAGCACTCCACCCTGGGCTACAGCCTCAGGCTGACACATTGTTTTTGATCCAGGAACTTATAGGAAAAGAGGAGGGCAATGGATTCTCTGGTCTAACCAAGCACCCATCCACCAAAGGCAGCTGGCCCTGGAGAACAGCAGGACAGCCTGTTGAAGCCCAGGTATGGCTCTTGGCCCAGAGACATCTGGGGAAGGGATTGTGTTCTGTACCAGCAGCCAACATGGGGTCTCTCTCCCAGCAACAACAACATGAATGGGGTGATAACAGAGAAAAAGAATTAACGAGAAACATTTTTTTTTCTGTTTATTTTCTGGAACACTACTGAGGTATAATTGACAAATAAAAATTATCTATATTCAGGGTGTGCAACTGGGAGGACTTGATGTACATAGACATATACGTGAACAGTATCCATAGCCTCAGTGAAGTTGGAACCCCAGAGCCAGCGCTGCGTCACTCTTCACAGCTCTGAGATTTCTGGTGGCAGCACTGCCAGTGGGGTGTAGAAATAGAGGAGGAAGTTTCAGCATCCATCTTAAACAGGCTGAACACATGTGACCAAAGACCAAGGCTTTGGTGCATCATCTCACAATCCACTCAGCCTTAACTCCCTCCAGCATCTGGAGAGGGAGGGTCTGTGCTCAGGGACCACCAGGCAGCAGCACTTCCCCATAGATGGAGGTGATCTTTCTCACTTTTTTTTTTTTTAAATACTGCAGTGCTGGGGTTTTAACTCAGGGCCTCACACATGCTAAGCAAGTGCTCTATTATTGAATCACATCCCCACCTCTTAAAAAACAAAACAAGTCATAAACAATGATGTATTTTATGGTCCCATTGGTGGAGAATTTCTAGAAATGGTAAATGTACATCAGTGGTTTCCTGGGCCTGGGAATGGGAACAAGATTGATGCATGAGGGAAGTTTCTATGGGGGTGGAAGTATCCTAAAACCAGATCATGGGGAGAGTTGCATTTCTGTTTAAATTTGCTAAAATAATGCAGTGGCACATGCCTGAAATCCTGGCTATGCAGGAGGCTGAGAAAGAAGGATCTCTTTCTTGATCCCAGAGAACTGAGACGAGCCTGGGCAATATAGCGAATCCTGTTTCTAAAAAAAAAAAAAAAAAAAAATATTACCAGGGGGTGGGTGCAGGCATCAAGCCCAGGGTTTGGTGCATGTTAGGCAAGCACACTACCCCTGAGCCACACTCCAGTTCCTCGGATGCAATGTGCTTATTGCTAGAAAAATAAGGCTGATCTTTGTTTCCTAACTGTGTTGCTAGGTTTTCGTCACCACTCCAAAATACCAGGGATAATTAACTTATAAAGAGAAATGGCTTATTTTGGCTTATGCTCTCAGAGGTTCCAGTCCACGGTCCCTTGGGCCTGTTGCTTACAGGTCTATAGGGAAGCAGCATATGGCACCAGGAGCACGTGGTGGAGCAAAACCACTCACCTCATGGTCGAGAAGCAAGAGAGAGCCATGAGGAGCCAGGTCCCACTAGCCACTTCAAGGACATGCACCCAACCACCAAAAGTGCTCCTACTAGGTCCCATCTCATAAAGATTGAACCACATCCTAATAACAGCATCCTGAGGACCAAGCCTTTAACATGTGACCTTTTGGGAAACAGCTAGATGGAATAACTATAAGCAGTTGTTCACTAGGATATTTCACACCTCTCCTGCTCCACTAAAATGAAACTTATAAAGGAGGAAATGACTCCCCCACGGTGCTAGCAATCGAAACCAGGGCTTCTCACATGTTGCACAAGTTTTCTAGAATTCAGCTATCTCTCAGTTCCCCAAAAGTTTGTTTCTTTGTTTTCTGGTCCTGGGGATTTTGAACCCAGGGATGATGTACATCGAATGACCTCCCCAGCCCTTTTTATTTTTTATTTTGACACAAGGGTCTCACTAAGTTGCTTAGGGCCTCACTAATTTGCTGAGGCTGGCCTCAAACTTGTGGTCCTCTTGCCTCTGCCTCCCAAGTCACTGGAATTATGGGTGCATGCCACCATATCAGCCTCCAAAAATTTTTTTTGGGGGGGTAACTGGGAATTGAAGTCAGGGGCACTCAACCATATTCCATTTGATTTAGAGACACAATCTCACTGAGTTGCTCAGGGCCTCACTATTGCTGAGGCTGGCTTTGAACTCGCTATTCTCCTGCCTCAGCCTCCCGAGCTTCTGAGATTACAGGCGTGTGCCACTGCACCTGGATAGCCCCCAGAAGTTTTTAAATATATAAAACAAAAGATGAGTTTGATCATCAACACACACACACACATACACACAAAAGATGATGGGTTACAAAAGAAACCAATTACATTTATATTCAGGTGTCAATATGACACAACACATTTTGATTTTGTCCTAAATCTGATTCTTTAATAAACCATTAGATTACAAACTCTAGGGGCAGACAGAAGAATGCCCTAATCTCCAGGTGACCATGATTCTAAACAATCCTTAGAGACTTTTGCAGTAACTGTACATGATGGGAGGTTGCCTGTCACCTGTGTTGGTGACATAGCCACAGATATTACCAATTCCAATACAGGTGGACTGTAGCCCAGCTCCTAGCTGGAGGAAAGGTTGACTTGCAGTTAGAGGTGGGAGAAAGCTGGGATCTCGTTCCATGCAAGTGCTGGGGGCAGGGAAGTGGCTGTGGCTGTGTGTTGGGGTGGGGAGGTTTTCTGGTTATTTAGGCTTAGGAAGAGGAGACCTTTACTAGGGGGTCAAGGACTGAATGTGTATGGACCAGGGTGTATGGATGGGGATTCTAGCCAGAGGCTATTCCTGCCTGGAGAGGCCCCAGGATCCACCAACACAACCCTTACCGCCTCCTTTAGGTTTCGGAAATCTGGAAAAATATCCCTTGGTTGGACTCCCCTCCCCCAAGCCCATCACTCAGTTCTCCCTTTCCTACACTCATGCCCCAGGTGACCCAGCCTGCTCCCTTCTCTAGAGCACTCACCATCCATATATCAGTCCATTAGCCAAGACACTGACTCTGACTCTGTTGTGGTAATGAGGGACCGACCCGGCTGACATGGTCTGACCCGAGTGACCTGCTGTGACTAGTAATGCGACTGCCTTCTTAGACACTACTAGGCAAGTCCAGCGCCCAGGCATAAAAAGGCCAGGCTTGAGAGACCTCCAGCAGCTGCGGATCCCGGGGACCTAGTAGCCAACACCATGGCCAGCCACAGCCTCGCCTGCTGCCTGCTGGGCCTCCTGGCTCTGACCTCTGCCTGCTACATCCAGAACTGCCCGCTGGGCGGCAAGAGGGCCACGCTGGAGCTGGACGTGCGCAAAGTGAGCCACCCGACCCTAGGGCCCACAGGGACCACCACCATGCCGCTCTGTCCCCTGGATCCCGTCCCTTCCTCACATGGGAACCCAAGGAGTTTGGCAGGTTTCCACTGCTGCCCTTAAAGCTCAGTCGGGCCCCAGGACCTCTAGCCCCCTGGATCTGGCCAGCATTGCGGAGCCAGATCCTAGCTTCAGTCCCGGCAACCCAATCCCGAGTACCCCGCGGGGCGGAGCCTCCAGGGGGTCCCCACCTTCCCCGCGATCTCCCTCCCACTCAACCTCTCCGTTCCCCGCAGTGCCTCCCCTGCGGCCCCGGTGGCAAAGGGCGCTGCTTCGGGCCCAGCATCTGCTGCGGGGACGAGCTGGGCTGCTTCGTGGGCACAGCCGAGGCGCTGCGCTGCCAGGAGGAGAACTACCTGCCGTCGCCCTGCCAGTCGGGCCAGAAGCCCTGCGGGAGCGGGGGCCGGTGCGCGGCCGCGGGCTTCTGCTGCAGCTCAGGTGAGCCCTGGGAGGCCAGCGCGGGGACCCGGGCTCAGTGGGATGCGGAAAAACCGCCACTGACACCAACTCTCATTGCAGATGGCTGCCGCACAGACCCCGCTTGCGACCCCGAGACCAACTTTTCTGAATGATGACTTCGGGTGGTACTTCGAACATATCCCACCGCACCCCTCCCTTCCCAAAGGCACCCCTAAAGTAATGAGAATCAAACGAAACCACCGCGGTGGCACTCGCCTGTATACCTAGTGACTGGTGTCTAGGCAGGAAGATCCCAAGTTCGATGCCATGGAGCCCCTGTCTTAAAGTGAAAAATGATTGGGGCTGAGGGTGTAGCTCAGTGGTAGAGCAGCCCTGTGTTCAATCCCCTCTACTGCAAAAATAAATAAAATGAAATGAAATAAAGTAGATCTTTCCTCTCCTATTCTTCTCTCGTCTGTCAGAAATGAGGGGAGGGATCAGGGAATGAATGACTGCTCCCTACTGGGACTGCATTTCAGCTGTGCTGGTCCAACTGAGGTCATGAGGGTCTCAAATACCCCAATAGGGCCCGCTCCAGAGCAGTGAAAAGAACCCAGCACCCCACTTCCAGCAGGGGCTGGGACCTGGAGCAGGGCACACCTGAGGAAGTCCAAAAGGACAGCATCTTGTCATCTGCACACAGTGTCTGAGAGGGGAACAGGGGAAGGGGAAGGGACAGTGGGCATCCAATGACTCCCTGACTCCTGGAGAGAGGCTACCTACGTACTCCTGCTTGCAGATTGAAGGGGTAGAGCTGGCCAAGTGGACAGCTCTGTGGGGACAGCTGAAGGACCACCACCATGTTTCAAAGAGCTGGACTGTCACACCCCAAGGAGGCCACTGCTGTGCTGAGTTGGGGAGGCTGGACTGGGGCACCCACAAGACACTCCCCTGCTCTCCCTATAGCTGGGTCTCAACCCAGTGGCCTGACTCCTGCCTGTGTAGAATCAGAATTTGTCAGAGATGAGCACCACCCAGAGGACCTGCAGTCCTCAGCACCCATAGCCACAGAAATGACCACCAAGCACAGAGGGGAGAGCAAACTGACGGGACCCTTCCATGTATACTGCCCACCTATTCCCAGGTCAAGGATCCTTTGTGGGATCAGATAAAAGCCCATCCCTCTCTCCCAGAACACGCCTCATTCACCTGCCCATGAGGCTGGCCACACCTCAGAAGGCCCTGCTCACAGCCTACTCCAAAGTGCGGGAGAATGTACCTCACTGATAGAGAGCTTGCCTCACGTGAGGGAAGCTCTGGGTTCTGTTCCTAACACTGTGAAAATAAATAAACATATAAATAAATAAAGTACAAGTAAATAACAATTAAACATCTCATTTCTGTAGTTTTCTCCCATATCCGACTAAGTGGAGACCATCAAGAATGAGCCTCAATGGCCCACCAATAATGGGTGAGGCTCAATCACAAGGTAGAGACTCAAAAATTTATTCTGTGAGGATACAAGGTTTGAAATTAATTTACCAATTTTTTTTTGGTGATGGGGATTGAAGATTGTATATATCAATTATAAAAATAGTCAAAACTAACGTATGGTGCTGGATTTCTAGGATGGCACAATGACACAAAGGGATGCTGAGAGACTTCTGGATTGCTGCTCACATCCTGTTTCCTGGACTGGAAGCTGGTGAAACAGTGTTTAGTTTATAAGATTAACTAAACTGCTGGGCGTGGTGGTGCATACTTGTAACCCCAGCTACTGGTTATGCTGAGGCAGGAGGGGTGTTTTACTGTCTAGGGGAGGGTTCATTGTCTCTGTTCAGCAAAGAATTGAAGAACAGGACACAGAGATAGCAAGCAAGCAGTATGTTTTTTGCAAAAGCAAGATATAGATTTCAAAGAGAAGGGGACGCATACCTGGGAATCCAGTGGGGGAATTTCAGCGTTTTCTTTTTATGGTCTCTGGAATTTTCTCCTTTCCTTATCTTCTCCCCTGTCTATGCTCTCCTCACTGTTATTGATTGGTCCCCCCTCCATCCACACATCTGTTTCAGTTTTTCTATTGGGTCCTCTGCTTAGGAGCACAAGTATGGAAGTGTCTCTATAATTGGGTCCTCTGCTTGTATCCATGAGTACTTTTGTCAACCAGGAAGTTGACCTCATCAGAAGACCTCTCCATGCTCCTTTGTTCTGACCCTACCCCCAACTTCCTCACTAACCATCTTACCGTGGCTGCCTAAGTCCTTTCACATCTCCCTCAATTCCCCTCTCAGAGTGTTAGAGTCTGTAAATAAGTCAAAATAACACCTGGCATTTTGCCAGGGGAATGTTAGAGTTCGTAAACAAGTCTGGATGGTGCCTGGCAAAATGCCAGAGGGAGTGGTTTGAGAAGTAACAAAAGCAAGCCATAAAGTGTGGAGATTCCTGATTGGTTGACTGATGTATCTAGTTTATGTTAATTAGATAAGCTGTGTGGAATGTATAAATACTGCTCCTGTCCTGCAATAAACGGCTTCCACTCCTGCTGTATCAATCTACACAAGTTGCTCGTCACCCCCCAGTTATTTTGCTGCAGCCGGACTGCGGCAGATGGTGGCCCGTACGGGGAGCCCCTGGACACTCGGGGGTAAGTGACGAAAAAAAAAAGCTGCCCATCCATAGATAGGACGGGAACAAATCTGCTCCTCCCTAGGCAGATAGGCGAGAGGAAAAATGGCCATTTCGAGAAAATGGAGAAGATTGATACAGTATGTTTGTGTCTTGTTTTGTCTCAGTGTATTGTATTGTCTTTGTGATGAAAATATGGAAGGGGTGAGAAGTAAATTAATAAGGGAAGAAGGCACCCCAGTGGAACCAAGAATAGTTAGGGCATGTGTTGATAAGAGCCCAGGAACTCTAGTCAGAAAGAAAAAGAAAGTTCAGAAGAAGAAGGATTATCAGGAAAAAAGTTGCAGCAAAAGGCTATTACTAAATACTTTTCGTTACCGGAGGGTGCGTGAAGCGGAGAGGCGGCTGCCGAGTGTGCAAGCCGGTCACAGCGCAGCAAGGATTTTCCAAGAGGCGGCGGCGACTGGCCCTTCCCCGCCTCCTGGCCGGGGAGCTGGCTCTTCCACTGCCGCGAGCCCAAATCTAGACCTGACCTGGAGGCACAGTCTCGCAGGCTCTTGCTCCCTGTGCCCAGTAGCAGTTTGAGTCCGGGACACTCCCCAGGGCCATCTGGGGCTGCCCAGGCACTACAGCCAGCAGAAGATGCTACTGGTGTCCCTGATGTTTGGTCATTTTCAATGCCAATAACTAAGCTACAATGGTTCTCCCACACCTGGAAGCTGATGAGTAATGAGCACTATTAATGCTTATTTCAAATGTAAAAAAACCTTGAGATAATGTACTAAATTGTTCAGAAGGTTGTTTTCTTAGTAGAATGCTACAGGATTTTCTTTAGCCATCCGGAGTTCCTGCCTTCGTCCCAGTGCCGGTAAAGACCAAGGTGGAAGAATTTCCAGTGTTGCTGAAAACCGGACGAGACTTTGGCTGAGAAACAGACGAGACTTCGGATCAAGCTAGCTGCCTGCAGAACTTACCTGGACTGTGATTTAAGCTAGCTGCCTGCAGAACTTACCTGGACTGTGATTTACCTGGACTGTGAGTTAATCTATTGAGACACTGCTTTACCTGGACTGAGACAACAAACTGTAATCTACAACAAATTGTAACTCGGTATCTTTGCTAACAGTGTCATTGCTGGTATAATTTTTCCAAGGGCTTCTTGCATGGAGCCATCAAGTGGCTTGGTATTGTGGCATTTTGTATCCTCCCTTTCTGCTTGTATCAGGTTATTTATGGTGTTTCTGTAAAAACCACTATGGTCGTTATTTAAATTAAACAAAAGGGGGAAATGTTAGAGTCTGTAAATAAGTCAAAATAACACCTGGCATTTTGCCAGGGGAATGTTAGAGTTCATAAACAAGTCTGGATGGTGCCTGGCAAAATGCCAGAGGGAGTGGTTTGAGAAGTAACAAAAGCAAGCCATTAAGTGTGGAGATTCCTGATTGGTTGACTGATGTATCTGGTTTATGTTAATTAGATAAGCTGTGTGGAATGTATAAATACTGCTCCTGTCCTGCAATAAACGGCTTCCACTCCTGCTGTATCAATCTACACAAGTTGCTCGTCACCCCCCAGTTATTTTGCTGCAGCCGGACTGCGGCACAGAGGATACCCTGACTACTGTTGGGAGTTGGGGCGATGACCACTGTAGCTATTTCAGGTCTACAAGGGGCATCAATGGAGTAACCAGGATATCCTGCCGAGGACGGTCTAGGGTAAGTGGGAAGCAGCAGGCAGGTCCAGAGGCCAACACTGATGATAGACATCAGTGGGTCCATCAATGGGTCCATGGTAGAAGTCTGGAGGGGGCTCATTTGTAACACCATCTGAAGTTTTATTGTCTCTACCCAAGAGGAAACAAAGCAAATAAGCAAATTGATAATGCAAGGACCCCAAAGAATTAGCAACAGGGCTGACAGAGGCACAAGCAAAGGAAAAAAAACATGAGGTAGATTTTACAGCTTTGGATAATCTGTTGGATGATGTCCTTCAAGCGTTTTCCTGAAGACATTTTCTGTATTAGGGTGAGAGTATTATCTCTTTCCAAATGGTAGAGGTGATGGATAGACTTTAAAACTTTCCACTGGGATGCTCGGGGAAGTGATTGGATGCCCTCAGGAGAAACGCACCCCCCTCTATAATCTAGTTGGTATCCCTGATTAATAGCTTGCTGAGTCTCTTCCATCGAGTAGTGGGGACATTCAGGGGACAGAAAAGAATTTTCCCATAGGAGTGGGGCAACTGTGGAACCCTGTAAATCAGCTGCCTTGGCTGCTACATCCGCAGCCCTATTTCCTTCAGCTATTGTGTCCTCTCCCTTCTGATGTCCAGAAATGTGGATAACTGCTACCTGAGAGCTCAGGCAGAAAGATTGCCTCTAGGAGACAAAGAAACTTCTTGGCATGCTTTACAGGAATGCCTGCAGCAGTTAAGCAGTCTTCACTTAATTAGTGAGGGCAACTAATTCTGCCAGCTGAGCACTGGTATTAGTAGGAAGTAGCCCTGATTCAAGAACCTCAAAATCTGTCACAACTGCATATCCAGATCTTCAAGTCCCATCAATCACCGATAAACTCCCATTGGTGTACAGAGTGAGATCAGGATTATCTGTAGGATGCTTGGATAAATCTAGCCTGGTAGAATAAGTTTACACTAAAACTTCCTCACAGGAGTGGAGAGGTTTTTCCTCTATCTCAAGTAAGAAAGATTGGATTGAGGTTATGACAAGTCTTTAAGGTAATCTCAGGTCCTTCCAACAAAGGAGCCTGATATTTGAGTATATGGTTGTCTGTTATCCAGAGAATACCTTTAGCATTTAGGATTCCTCCTGTGCGATAGGAGGTAAGTAGAGTTAGCGGGGCTTCCCAGAGTAGGTTTATATGCCTCAGGGACCAATAGTCCCACTGCAGGCACAATGCTAAGACATCCAGGCCACCTCTTGGCCACCTTGTATGATTCTTTACTTAGGTATCTCCCTGGCTGGAGAGCGGCCCCTCATGATTGCATAGTGCCAATCCATTCCCCAACTGAGTGGGCAAGCCCAGAGCAGGGGCCTGGGTCGCAGCTCTTTTTAACGTATTGAAGGCTTCCTGGCCTCTGGAGTCCAATTAATAATTGCCTGTGCTTCCTTAAGGCATTCATAGAGGGGTCTTGCCTTCTCAGCATATTCAGGGATCAAAATTCCACAATATGGAGTGTGGGAGGCTGTTGCGCTGTGTGACCAGTATTTTCCTTACCTGATTGGTTGAGGTTCTGTCAGTCACTTCCCGTGATCTGGCCACATCAACGTGGCCCTAGATGGCTGCCCTGATCCCAGAAGTCACAAAATGTCGCAAAATGTGTCTTCATGAGTAGGTGTGCCTTCCTGCAGCCCCATGCGAGCTACGCTCACCAGTTCATTTGTGATATTACCCCCTTGCCCTGTTTGGGATAGAATGTTCCATGGAAATGACCTTTGTGTGTCCCCTTCTTTACTCTGCCCTTGGGTGTGGCCTTCCTAGATGTCAGTCAACCTGCTGACAGCGGACATCATGAAACTAGACTCAGCCCCCTGAAACCTGACCCCTTGCCTCTTTTGAATGGCTTCTCCTCAATAAAAGGGGCCAGCTCTCTCTCTCTCTCTCTCTCTCTCTCTCTCTCTCTCCCCCAACCCTTAAGGTCAGAGAGCCGTCACCTGACCCCAAAGAAAAAGGTACCTCTTTCTCTTGTGTGGTTATTTTGTGCAGCCCAGTTCCCCTGTAGTGCCTCTGAGTGTTTTTGTCGCTGGGAATGGGACAATCGGGCTGTTCCCAGAAAGCCCCTGAGTCACTTTACCATCTGAGGAAGGGGATGGAGTATGGGTTGAATTCTTTCTGGGCCAAGCTTCCGAGTTTCACCTTTCAATACCATGTCCAAGTAAGTAACCTGGGATAGCACAGCTGGGCCTTCTCTCTGGAGACCTTATACCCCCTAGTGATCAGGAAATGGAAAAGAGAGCCAGTGTCCTCAGATATCATTTTTTTTCTGAAGGGCCACATAAAAGAAGGCCATCTACATACTGAAGGAACACTGTTTTAGGGTGTGACCAGTCCATAAGGTCTTGTGTCAGTGCTCATTCAAACAGATGGGGACTATCTCTAAATCTCTGGGGAAGGACTGTTCAGGTAAAGTGTCCTGCCTTAGAATAGGATCCTCAAAGGCAAATAGAGGTTGGCTTTTTGGATGTAAAGGAATGCAGAAAAAGACTTCCTAAAAATCTAGGACAGTATAATAAGTAGTTCCCTGGGGAATCTGGGTAAGGAGAGTAGAACAACTGGATGCAAGGGACCATTGCTTCAAGGATTATATGAAGGTCCTGAACTAATCTCCATATATTGGGGGTCCTTTGGGATCCCCAATATAGGAATATTATAAGAGCTGGAGCACTCTACCAAAAGTCCCACTGAGCTCCACCTCCAACTTCTGCCTGTTTCTTAATGAGCTAAATATTGAACTTGAGAACTGTGAGAGATCAGAACAAAAAAAGCCCAAACACACATGAAGGAGAAACAGAAAATAACAAAGGACAGAAAACACAAACAAGGAGCTCAGTGGTACAGCACAGGCCTCGCCAGTAAGAAGTCCTGGGTTCCATCCCTGACATTGCAAAAACAAAACAGGATAAAACACACAAAAAGCAACCACACACACAAAAACAACAGGGGAGGCTGATAAGATGAAAAACTATTTATATAAAAATATAGAAACAAAACAGTCCTTTGTGAAGACTCGACAGGATTTTTTTTTTTTTTTTAACACACTGTCTTGCCAAATGGCCTAGGCTGGCCTTGAACTCTCCATCCTCCTTCCTTTCTCCTATGGGATTTTCCCTCTCTGTTGTACCCAAGATCTTTTCCAGGACAAGATGTGTCCGGTTCTAGGGTGGATATGCCCAGGACTTCCAGGGCAAGAACAGGAGGTGGCGACAGTGGGGGCTGGGATATCCAGTTTCTTCTCCCATGCCCATTCCCAGAGACCTAGACCGACGCTGGGGTGCATTTACAAACGTTTAGATCTCTGTAAAACCGGCTTGACTCGCGCTGTGGTGACGGGCATAGTGGTGGGCAGGTTGCTCCAGCGTTTACCGGGATGGAAAGAACACGTATGCCCTGGGGGTGTGCATAGCTCTGGGACCTCATCTTCTTTGTTATCAGTGGGGACCTGTCTGTCCCAAGTGCACACCTTCCTTGTGGCACAGGCTGGAGGTGCCACACGGATCCTTGCTCCTACAAGGCTTCAGAACCCACTGACAGGGTGAAGTCACAAAGTTTTCCAAGCAGCACAGTGTCTCCACGAGCACACCAGGTCACCCATCTGGTCATGGCATAGATGTAGGGCTCCATACAGCGCCCCATGTTCTCTGGGCTATAGGGGATGCACTGTGAGGATGGGTACAGGTGATCCATAGGTGGTGGATAAGTGGTGCCCCACCACCCTAGGTCGGGTGGGTGGGAGGTACACATACTGGCATTCAGGGCTCGGCAGCACCAATGATACCCATGGGGTTGTAGAACCTTGGGTAAGGGGAATGTGAAGAGTGGTCAAGGGTGGGAGAGGAATGAATTAAGTAACTCTGGTTTTCAGTGATTGAACACTACCTCTCAGGAACAGCCCTTAGCATCTTCACCTTCAGCTGTCAGATGGGTCTCCCTGGGGTGCAGCACGCAGAGACCTTCTCCTTCAACTCTGAGGCCATCTCTGGGGTTTACCCTTTGTCGTGTGCCTACCCCATACCTATTCCAGAATGTCCTCCTGCCCCATGACTCCACCCTAATACCTATGCCCTGCCAAAGAGGCTCTGAGCCATGCACAGCACACACAGGCCCTTCCTCCCATGTCTGGCCTTGCAACCCACTGCCCAGCTGGTGGGCCTCCCTTGGGTTCACGATTCACTGCTCACCCAACTATAGCTCCCCAGGTGTCAATAGTGTCCTGAGTTCTTTGGGAGGAAAAGTACACCTGGTACCTCAGACCTTCAAAGGAGCCCGGCACAGAGTAGGGAGGCTGTGGGGTAGCCCACTGCTCAGTCTCAGATATTCTACAGCTTCCCATGGAGCCACCTAAGACCTGGACACAACTGAGCATGGTGATCAATTTCCTTCAGCTCTGCCATAGCTGGAATAAAAAGGATAGCCTCAACATGCGGCACAAGAGAATTGGACTAGGTACCCAGCAGAACTTCCTTACAGGATCCTTTGGTGGTCTTCTCAGGAAAGGTCACAATGGCCCTCTGTGTGTGGGGTCAGCCACCTGTGTCTGGCAGAAGTATGTGCTGGGTGGGGAATGCATGGAATTACAGTTGGGACCCAGCCTCCTATTATCCAGCTAGTCTAGATGAGAAGCACCCCACCCATTCTCCCTGATCCATCCTCAAGCCCAGTTACTGGAGAAGCACCCCTCATTTTTCTATATCCCCCATTTGGACAGGGTCAATGTCTAAGAGCTTCTTCTGACCCTCTCACCTTGCCCAGCAACTTGGTCTACTCTGACCCAGCCTGGTGACCCTTCCACCCAGCCATGGCGTCTTCACTCAGATCTCTCTCCCCTTACTGACTTCTCCCAAGGACTCCCTCTTCCCTAACCCCTCCAGTCCTTGAGCACAGCCCAAGTCTGGCAGCCCCAATGGGCCATAAAAGTACCTGACTCCTCTTCAATCTCAAGCATTGCCCTTTGGCCACCCTTTGGGCAGTTCTGGTTGTAGCATGGGGAAGGCCAAGGAAGCAGGTAGGCTTATTCTTGGTGGGGCCCTGGTCACAGCACTGTTGGACTTTCTGTGTGCTGCTGCCTTGGTAGGATGCCTGTCTATGTGCACAGGTGTTCCCTGGGAGGAGACTGGTGTCTACCTGGGTCCTCCTTAAAAAATAAAAGAAGGATGGTAAAACCCCCTGTCCCTGAAATTCCCCTTTCCATTCCCAAGAACCTAGCCAAGGCAGTGCAACACTGAGAGCAGTCCCAAAGCTGAATATCCATCTATGCATTATGTTGAAGAACACTGTCCCTCTTCTTATATCTCCCAGTATGCACACCTTAGAAACTATAGCAAATTCATGGTATCTGCAGAAACTGCTTTCTCAGACATTTGCTAAGCTGCTTGGGATGCTGGCCATATAACTGGGCAAAGTAAGCTAATGACGTCACTGCTTCTGACCTAACGGGTAAACCCCCCATGCTGGTTGTAATTGGTGTGGAATCCAGCACTGTGCTCTTCCAGGCCACCACACTGGGCAATGCACTATGAAAGACAGAGGTGCTGTGAGCACTACCTATCCCAAGCGACCTTTCCTGAAAGCAGTTGGAAAGCAGTTTCCAATGCATCACAGTCCATCTCAGGTGTGTTCCTCTCAGAAAAGTATCCACTGCCCCAGTACAACTGGCTGGGATGCTACCAACCCCTTTCTCCACAGCCACCATGTCCCAAGCCATTTGCAGTGTTTTAGGCATCTGGGTACATATATGGATCTGTCTGTGCCAAACATGGTAAAGGAAGGGCTCAAGTCACCAGAGTGTTATTGACCACAGTGTAGCAGAAACTTCTGTAATTGTGACCCAGGATTCAGGGAGAGGGACAGATTGTGTGTCACCTGGAGACCATCTCTGAGCATTCTGGTGTGCTGAGACTACTGAGAGTCAAAGGACCACCTGACACAGCCCCTAGGACAGGGGTGGAGGTTGTAAGGGCTGCTGTGTTAGGAATACGGTCAGGCTCCAGCCCAGAGTGGTGATGCAGGGTACAGCAAGGGTTGTGGGGTCCCATCCATTTAGCCCTGAGCAGGACAAGAGACCAGGAAAGGCCAGTTCAAAAACTCGGAAAAGAAATCCTTTTCTGCAGCCTCATGGGCAAGGTATCCACTGTCGTGGAGTCAGAGTAAGTGACAGAAGCACAGGGAATTGTCCCCATGGGGGCAGGGTTGTGGCCAACTTCAGGGGAAAGTTGAGGATGCTATCACCACACCCATGCCGCTATGAGTTCAGGGACTCAGGCCCTGAGACTCGGAACCTTAGGGAACAGTTGTGACATGTCCCCTATTACAGTTCTCAGGGTTGAGGAGCTATTCTAAAGAGCAAGATCTCCAGAACCAGTAAAGCTCAAAGGTGCAGAGACAGTCCATGAGAACTGACAACCATTTACCCTAACAGTTACCAGCTCTGGGACCCTAGTCAAGTACTGTGACAGAGCCTTCAGTGGACGGAAAAAGTATCTTCACTGTGTTGACTGGACCCATTTCAAATACAGCATCTCACATGTCACATGGATCATGAGACAATCCACATTCCTGCCACACTTCTCTTATAATTACCCTTCCCAAAAGACTTTTCCAGACTCTCTGCAACCTTACATTTGCTATGCCTCAAATCCTGATGTTGATTCATACATCTTTTAAAAAGGGAAGGCTTAGCTCTTTTACCCCTCTCTATCAATGTACCCTCCATTCACTGTCTCCTTCATACAACAATGAAGGATGACTCTTCTATCTCAGAACAGCTTTTTGTATTCCCACGAGTTAGTGATTGCCTTTGTTTTTCATCTGTGGCCGTCTGCCATGCTAATCCCAAATCAACATATTCTTCAACTCCATTTATTGAGGTTTCTGCCCACTCCAACCCACTGAAACTTTTCTTAGCAAGGTCATGCACTTGCTGCCAGATTTGGTAGACAAGACTAGGTCCTCACTGTCTATAATCCCTATGCAGCATTCAACACAGTTACTCTGATCCATTTCTAAAACACATTTTGTTTGGCTCCAGTGAAACTATCCTTACTTGATTTTTCTTCCCTAACACTGGGTACTTCTTCCCAATGTCATTTTCTGCTTCCTCCTTCTAAATGTTAGAACAACCCAGAATTTATTTCTTCATCCCTTCCCTTCTCTTATTTGAGGTGATTTTATACACTTTCTATAGCTAATGATTCCCAAATTCTTATCTCCATCCTGGGCCTCTCTCCCAACTGTCAGACTTATAGTACCCAATGATACCTCCCTGTGGGTGTCCAATGGGACTCTGAGACTTAACCTAGTCAACTGGATTCTGGATTCTCTGCTGCCCCCTGCATTTCCCAAGCTTCCCCAACTCTGCCATCAACCACCATCCCACCAGTTGCTCCTCCCACACCTGACCCTCACCCTACTCACCCTGCTCCTTCTCTTCCCTCACCCTTGTCAGTCCTACCTCTCACATGCATCACAACTCTATCTGCTTCTTGCCAGTCCTGCTTTGGATCCTACCATTTCCTTGTCCCAGAAGGCTCTGTTCCCCTTGTCTCTGCCCAGGATCCTCTTAACTGGCTTATATGGGCCCTAGGGAGAGGAACCAGTTCTAAGATTATGCCTGCAGGGATCATTTCTAGAGTTCATTCCTGGAGAAGTTTCTCTGATCTTGAAGTGTTCTGGAAACCACGAAGAAGAGCCCAGAGTTTCCTACCGAGGGTGAAAGCAGCTCTTGGTGTTGCTTTACTACAACTGTCTTTTTGCCATTGGTGATTATTCTTCTATCCCCTTCTTCAGGAGGGTGATAAGGGGGAAATGCAGCCTGAGAGCTTAAGAAAGAAAGAAGGAAAGAAAGAAAGAAAGAAAGAAAGAAAGAAAGAAAGAAAGAAAGAAAGAAAGGAAAGAAAGGAAAGAAAGAGCACGTCCTGACTCTCTTATAGAGTATCCCTCACTCCCACCACTATGATTATCTAACTCGAGTCTCTGTTAATAGATCACATGGCACCTACTGCAATTTGCAGTTCAATGTGTGTGTGTGTGTGTGTGTGTGTGTGTGTCCTTTTCTAATGACAGCCCTAAGGAAGACGTGTCTCCATCTCCCATGTTCCGTACTGTGGCCTCTCCTGCTAGAGGGTCTGTCACATGGGGGGTTTTCAGTGCATAATGGCAAGAAGGAAGGGAGGCAGGGAAGCCCTGGCCATCACTCTAGACTCATCAGGAGTTGCTGTGTGACCTAGAGCAAGTCACACTTATTTCTATGGTTACTAGTTGGATGTGCAAACCCTCTTCCTAGCTTACTGACATCTTAAGGGAATCATATAATGTTGCTATAAAAGTTTTAGGTTTTCTAGGATGTTCTCCTAACTAAACGTTGCAGATCTCCAGATTAAACCCCAAGGATCTTAACTTTCTTTAAAGGACTCCCCTATCCTTAGACCAGGTTATCTGAGAACAGGTATCAGTTCACTCATTTCAGCAGACCACCTGCCTCTCCCCACCCATCCTGTATCTTTCTCTCCTCTCATGTGCACCATCTAGTGGCCCTGCCAGTGTCCCAGGGACAGGGCCGCATTTTTAGATGAACTCTGCGCTAGCAGCAGCACAGCTTTCTCTCTTCCCCCGTTTTCCATTTGTCTCACCTGAGGACTCTCCACCATGAAGACATGGGAATCATTTGTAACTGTGAAGAAGTGAACAGCAGGGACCAAAATTATAGGATCCCAGAGGATGGGATGGAAACATTTGCAGAACATGCTGGTCCTAAGTCGAACAGGTACAGAACTGAGGTGGATCCACACCAAGACTAGGTGAAGAGCCAGGTGCCCTGGTGCTACCTGTCATCCAGCTCCTGGATGGCTGAGGCAGGAGGACTGCAACTTCCAGGCCAGCCTTGGCAACTTAGCAAGACACAGACTCAAAGAAAAAGAAAAGTTCTGAAGATTCAGTTCAATGGCAAAACTTTTGCCCAGCAACTGGGGGCCCCTGGAATGGAGATCCCCAGCACTGCAAAAAGTCCCACTGCTCCTGCCCCCATGAACATGGCATCTCTACTCACCATTTCCCTGGGCTCTGAGGTCATGGTCAGGAAGAGTCAACAATGACCACCATTAGAAATGTGCAAACAGGCCCCTCCTTCATTCTCTAATTACAAAAGTTTTTTTTTTCTTCTTCTTTTTGAGGGGTTGTGCTGGGGATTGAGCCCAGAACTCTGCATATGCTCAGCACCTGAGCCATACCCCACCTCCTATAACACAATGTGTCTTTGCACCAAAATCTACTATAGTTTACTTTTGTTTCCCATTGCTGGGTTTCCACACTACAGCAGCATACCTGAGATAACTAGCTTATGGAGAATTCAAGTTGATTTTGACAATGCTTTCAGAGGTTTCATCAGTTGGCCTTGTTGCTTCTGGGTCCACAGCAAGGCAGCGTATACTGAGGGGTCACAATGTGAAGCAAAACTGTTCACCTTGCAGCTGGGAAGCAGAGAGAGCAAGGACAGGCCAGGGTCCCACTGACCCCTTCAAGGACATGGTCCCAACGAAGTCCTCCCACTAGGCACCACCTCTTCAATTTTGAAGCACATCCTAAAAACATCTTTCTGAGGATCAAGGCTTTATCACAGGGGGCTTGTTGACCTTGAGTGTCCACACTGTAGCACAGCCCTCTGGAACATGTTCACGGTTCCCACCTCCCCTTCTCTACCTGAATATAAGCCCCATGAAGGCAGGAGGCCCTCCCCACCTACCCTAGGCCCACTTCCTAGAGCATGAGCCCAGAGACTCCTGCATGCCAGGCAAGCACTGCAGCACTGAGCTGCACCCCCAGACTGAGGATGGGATTTCTGTCTGCTTTGGACACTGGTGTTTCTGAGCATCTGTAATGGGGCGTATCAGCAGATGGGGAGAGGAATTAGGTCAGTCACACTGGGACATTATACTATGATAATTATCTGCACATATTGGCTTGGATGAGGTCAATGTGGTCACAGGGTGTTTAGGAGGCCTCCCTGGGGCCATGGCTGGGCTCAAGCTCTTGGCCTTCTAGGCCAAGAAGGCCAATGACCCGCATGTGCAACCCAGGTCAGCCTGACCGGCTCCTCAGGGCTGGAGCTCACACTAATGACTCAGGGTCAGCAACTCCAGGACAGAAGGCTCTGGTACTGCTTGACTGTCTCAGCCTCTCCACGTCCTTGAGGAGGGTGACATGAGGGTGACATGAGGACAGAAAAGCCCAGGGCTATCCCATACTCATCAGCAAGGGTGGAGGGGGCAGGCCGCTCAGAGACCACTCAAGACACAGCTCTTATTTCTTCCTCATTATCATATATGGGTGCCCCAGGGAGCAGCCTGAGAGGGACTTTAGACACAGGGTGTCTGCTGCAGTGGGCCTGGGGAGGGATGGGGAGAGGCATAGGCAGAGGGGCCACTGTCTTGCAGACTTCATCTGACCCCACAGGGAGCTCTGGAGCTGAAATGCTCCTTCAGAACAGAGGTGTCTTGCATTTAGGCCCAAATGAACCAGCCACTGGATGTGGTCACCAGGAAGGGTGTGACCCTGGATCAGGTTGCTTTGTGCCCTTAGGCCACTTGCTGACCACATTCCCAGCTGCTGATTGGCAAGCACTATGGGAAAAGGAGTCTAGGGAGTGACTCTCCTTTCCTGTTCTCTGAATTGAACAGCACCCCTTCCATAGAGCCCATCTAGATATAAATTTCTTTCATTTTGAGAAATTTGCCTCCAGTTCTTTTTTTTTTTTTTTTGCATAAACTAGCTGGAGTATTTGGGGGTCTGTGCCCCAGCTGGTATCATCTTTCCCTCCCCGAGAGACTGAGACTGAGGCTGGGGTGCGATTACGAAGGTTTATTTCCTTGCAAAGGGGAGGGCAAAGAAGCTGGGGTGGCAGGTGAAGGCAGCTCAGACCCCGATGGGCCTTCTGGGCTGGGCTGGCTCCATCCCCAGGTAGCTGCAGCAGGTGGACTCTTCTAGCTGCAGAGCATTGCTCCTGTCGCTAGCTGCCAAGCCTCATCAAAGTCCTGGTGGCACGCGGAATCGATGGAGCACTTATCTGTGGGAAGGTCCATAAGAGTGTGGGCGTCCTGGGGTGGACAAAGCTCCCAGACCTCCACCTCTGTGCCCCCGGTGGGCGCCCGCCCCGCCCACCCTCCGCAGTAGCGCACCTCTGTTGCAGCGTGGGCCTGGGGAAGTGCGCGGGCTCTGCCGCCGGGGCGGGGCGGGCAGCTCGTGCAGTCGACGCAGCGCAGCGATCACCCGGCGCAGGAGAGGCAGCTGGCCTGCCCCTGCCTGTCGATTGTTCCGGAGCAGCTCGGCGGTGGCGGGGGCGGCGTCGTTATCTTGTCCTGCTAGCGACGCCAGAGCCGCGGCGGCGTTGTTGGCTATGGCCGCCAGAGCGTTCTCCGCGGCGTTTCCTGATTCTGTGAGTCCCTCTGTGAGTCCCTCTGTGAGAGACAGTCCGGGCACGCTGTCTGCTGCTGCGGCCGACCCTGAGAGCCCTTCGTCGTCGTTTTCTGCTACTGCTCCTGCTCCTTCTCCTGCAGAAGCCCCAGAAAGCCTTCGGTTTTCATGCCCGTGTGCTAAGGAAAACAGAGACTCTGAGTCGCCCGAGGCGCTTTCTGTCCTACCGGAGAGTCTACTGGGATGGATGCGGGTGAGCGCCATCAGGGAGGCGGTGGGGAAAGTGTGGGCACAGACTGGGGTTTGGACTCAGGAGTGCAGCTGATACCATGGGACTGAGGTCCTTGGGCCAGGCGGATCTGGAGAGCACTCAAGGGTGGGTGCAAAATGGACTGAACACTTCTGTTTTCAGGTGATTGAAGACCAGCTCTCAGTAACAGCCACGAGCATCCTCACCTTCAGTTGTGGAATGGGTCTCCCTGGGCTATGACAGAGGGACACCTTCCTCTTCAACAATGAAGCCACCACTGTTGTACCCTCCTCTGTCATCTGCCCACCAGACCCCTATTGCACTTCCCATTACCCCATTATTCAAACCTCTTCCCTAGGCCCTGGTAGAGGGCCCCTGACCATAGGCAGAGCACACACAAGCCTTTTCTCCCACTCTGGCCTTGACCTTGCAACCCAACACCAACCGAGCCAACCTTACTTAGGTCCATGATCCAATACTCACTCTGCTAGGTCCCCCAAATGGGTTCCAGGGCCCAGAACCCTGGGGAGGACAGGCACCTGTGGGGCCTGAGACCATCAGAGGAGCCAGGCACACAATAGGGAGGCTGTAGGGGTTGCCCACATGCCCACTCTCACATATCCCACAGTCCCACGTGGAGCCCCTGTAAACCTCAGCAGAACTGAGCTGGGGATCAGACTTCCTTCAGCTCTGCCACAGCTGGCATAAAAAGGAATTGGCTGGACACACAGTAGAAGAGAATTGGGTTAGGTACCCAGCAGAGCTTCCTTGCAGGATGCTTGGGTTGTCCTCCTGCTCAGGCCAGCTTGGATCAGTAGGCCTCTGTGTTTGGGGACAGCTACCTGTGGCTGAGAGCAGTTGATGCTGGGTGGGGAAGGCCTGGAATTGCAGATGGGACAGAGCTTCCTATCCTCCAACTAGTCCAGAGGAAAGGTCCCAACAGGCCCAACACAGACCTCCCCAGTGCATTCTCTCAAATCCAGGCCAAAGCCCAGTTACTGGAGAAGCATCTCTCATTTCCCTCCAGCCCCTGTGTGCATGAGTTCAGTGTCCAGCAGTCCCTTATGCCCCTTAAAACTGGCTTCTTCCAAGCATTCTCTCTTCCTAGGCCCTGCTTAAGCACTGATCACAACAGGCAGTCCCGAGATGGTCCACAATAGTACCTGACTCTGAATTGCCCTGTGTGACACCATGCTTGCAGCCCGTGGAGTGGCATGCAGAAGTGAAGACCAGCAGGCCAATGATGTAGGCGAACAGCAGATTGCCAGTCATCCTGTTTCTCTGGGTGAGGCCAGGGAACAGTGCTCTTGGGCTGGCTCTGTGCTGGTGCCTTGGTGGGTTGTCTATTTATATTTCACAGGTTCCGCAAGAGGCAACGTGGCAACCGCCTGTGTCATACCTTAAAAAGAAAAAATACAGGAGGACAGTAGAACACCATGTCCCAGAAACACCCCTTTCCATTCCCAAGAACCTGGCCAAGTCAATGAAACAATAAAAGCAGTCCTGGACCTGAATGTCCATATATATATATATATTATCTTGAAGATCTTTCTCTCTCTCTCTCTCTCTCTCTCTCCTTTGTGGCTTAGCTCAGAAGGATGTGGTTGTACCCAAACTGCTCATGCTGCTCTAACCTTCATGTCATCATTGTATAAAGGAGACAGTGGATGAAGGGTACATGTAATGACGAAGGGTTAAAGAGTCAGTCTTCCTTTCCTACAAAATGTATGAATCAACATCAGGAGTTGAGGCATAGAAATGTGAGATTGCAGAAAGTGTGAAAAAGTCATTTTGACAAGGAAAACCACAAGAGAAGTATGGAAGGAAGGTGGGTTGTCTGGGGGTCCATGTGACATGTGAGATGCTGCATTTGAAATGGAACCAGTCAACAGTAAAGAGACTTTTCCCAATCACTCAGTGCTCTGAGTGGTGGCTACTTTGGAAAGCAGGCTCTGTGCCCAAGTGGACTTTGGGGTCTACAATGGGACCTGGGGTGGGAATGAAGGTGTTAGAATGAAGACCCTGGCAGGTGTGGCTGATGGAGACAGGGATGTCCTGGCTGGTGCCAGCAGTTGTGCTCCTGAATCAGTCTGGTTCCAAGTGTTTTCAGATAGGAACTAGGACTGAAAGTGCAGGGAGGGTAAGGTGTGGGCAATGCACATCTGCCCTTGGCCTGTCTTACAATGCACAGAGCCCGTGGACAGTGGCTTGCAACCTGGCCTGTTTCCGGACACAGGTGGATGAAAGGGTTCTTCCTCACCTGACTCAGGAAGCTGCTACATCTGGAAAATTTTCTTCAGCGTTTAGGATTGACCTGAAGAATACAATACTACTTTTCATGAACTGCACAATGGCACAGTTTCCTCAAACTTTAACATGTTCAATATTCAGTGCCCACAACAACTGTGCAGTGGCTTCTGCTCTGCCTTACTTTACTCTGGAGGAAAGTGAGGCATTGAGATCAGTGACCTGTGCAATCAGGAAACTCCAACCAATACAGGACAGGTCCTGCCCCTGGCCACTGGTCTCCAGTGTCCTTAATATGAACTTCCCATGACTTCTTTTTGAAGGCTCTTTAGTCCCTAGGAGGTCATTCCTGAAAGGCTTGTGTCAGGCCCTCAGTGTGGCAGGCTCCCTCCTTGTCTACCCCACCTCTTAATGTACTTGGTAGGGTGAATCTACCTATCCCCTGGAGTTTCCTTAAAGGGCCTCATGCCTCAAGAGGGAGCCAAGCACCTGCAAGGGCTGGGGGAACCGGGGAGTGTGCACAGCCTGAGAAGCATGGATTCCCAGCCTGGGTCCAGGACCAGAGTGGTACTCTAGTGGCCTGGGTGAGAGAGGCTGACCCTTTAGACTTGCCAGGCTGAGGTCAGGAACATGGCAGCTTTCCTGAGCTGGGTCCATTCACTGGAAACTCCTCCTCCCACCTTAGGCCAGAGCTCACATGGACCCCACTCCACCCTGGCCTGATATGTCACTTCCTAGGGTCCAGGGTAACTGCAGGGGCAGGTGGCTGTTGGGACCCATGAAGATCTCCTTGCACCTGTGAACTTACTGGCCCTAGAGTTCTTGCACCTCACAGTGTCTTCCCAGCCCATCTTTCTGACTGACAATGTTGTGATGAGGGACATGCCACAGAATTGACCCCAAGGTCTCCAGTTTAAGGGCCTGAGTCCCTGAACTGTAACATGTAGTGGCATGGGAGTGGTGGGAGCATCCTCAGATTTTCCCTAAAGTCAATCACAACCCTGTTCCCATGGGAACAGTCCCCTGTGCTTCTTCTGTCACCTTACTCTGACTCCACACAGTGGCTACCTTGCCCATGAGGCTGCAGAAAGGGATTTGTTTTCCAAAGCCTTTAAAATGGCCACACTGGATGTGTCTTTCTTTGCCACCTGTCCTGCCACAGGGTTAACTGGATGAGACCTCACAATCTTGGCTGTCCCCTGAATCACAATTCCTGGAGCATGATGCTGCTCCTAACACAGCAGTCCCTAGAACCTCTGCCCATATTCCAGGGGCAGTGTCATGGGGAATGGGCCCTGTGACCCCCAGCAACCTCAAGATAGCCAGAGTGCTCAGAGATGATCTCCAGATGACACACAGTATGTCCCTTTCCCAAATACTGAGTCATAATTTTATAAGTTTCTGTCACACTGTGGTCAGTATCACTCTGGCCACCTGAGCCCTTGCTTTAACATATCCAGCATAGACAGACCAGTGTGTCCCCAGATGCCTGAAATACTGAAGATGGTTTAGGACCTGGTGGCTGTGCAAGCCTTGGGGAAGGCATTGGTTATATCCCATCCCAGTTGGGCTGGGATAGTGGATCTTTTCTGAGACCCCAGGAACACGCCCTGAGATGGAGTGTGATGCACAGGTTGTTGGAAACTGCTTTCAGGAAAGGTTCCTTTTTGACAGGCAAGACTCAGAGCACCTCCATCTTTCATAGTGCATTGCCCAGCGAGGGCAGTGTGGAAGAGCACCATGCTGGATTCTATACCAAGTATGGCCAGCATAGCGGGCAACCATTAGGTCAGAAGCAGTAACATCATTAGCATACTATGCCAAATTGTATGGCCAGCATCCCAAGTAGCCTAGTGAATGTCCGACAAAGCAGTTTTCCAGATATCATGAGTTTGATATAGGTTATTTGGAAATTACTTTTGGAAAAGGTCCCTTAGTGACAGGCAGGGGTCATAGCACCTGTCTTTCATAGTGCATTTTGCAACCACAGGGCTGGGGTCCACACCAGGAAGGAAGAGGGGGCTCTAGGTTATGACAGTTGTCGTGACGGCATAGCTTACTTTGCCCCATAATAGGACCAGTATCACAAGCAACTTCGAGAATGTCCATGAAAGCAGTTTCTACAGAGAGCAGTAGTTTGCTAGAGTTCCTAGCTAGAGAGAGACAGAGAAAGAGAGAGAGAGAGATCTTCAAGATAAAACATATATTGACATTCAGGTCCGGGACTGCTTTTATTGTTTCATTGACTTGGCCAGGTTCTTGGAAATGGAAAGGGGTGTTTCTGGGACGTGGTGTTCTATTTTCCTAATATTTTTTAAGAGGACCACACAGATGGCCACAATGTTGCTTCATACAGAACTTGTGGAATATAAATATAAATAGCCCACCAAGGCAGAGCATACAGCCCGCCCAGGAGAACTGTTCCCTGGCCTCCCTTGGAGTACCAGGATGCCCAGCATTCTGTTGCCACCTGCTTCCTTGGTCTACTGGCCTTCACCTCTGCGTAGCACCCCACATACTGCCCAAAGTGTGCCAAAACAGCCATGAGTGAGAATGCAGAGGAGTCAGGTACCACTGTGGCCCATCTTGGGGCTGCCTGTTGTGATGAGTGCCCAAGTACTGGCAGGGCCTAGGAGGAGAGAATGCTTGGGAGAAACCAGTCTTAAGGAGCGGAAGGTGCTGCTGGACACTGACCCCATCTAACCAGGGGATGGAGAGAAGTGAAAGACACTTCACTAGTAACTGGCTTGGGTTTGGATCAGGAAGAATGCAGTAGGGAGGGTGTGTTGGCCCTGTTAGGTCCTCTCCTCTGGACTAGCTGGAGGATAGGAGGTTCTGTCCCATCTGCAATTCCAGGCCTTCCCCACCCAGCATCAACTGCTCTCAGCCACAGGTAGCTGTCCCCAAACACAGAGGCCTACTGATCCAAGCTGGCCTGAGCAGGAGGACAACCCAAGCATCCTGCAAGGAAGCTCTGCTGGGTACCTAACCCAATTCTCTTCTACTGTGTGTCCAGCCAATTCCTTTTTTTTTTTCTTTTATTTATTTATTTATTTATTTTTTTTTTTAATTTTTTTTTTTCAGGTTGTATGTTACTTTTATTTATTTATTTATTTATTTATTATTTTTTTTTTTTTTAATTTTTTATTGTGGGTTGTTCAAAACATTACAAATTTCTTGACATATCATATTCCACACTTTGATTCAAGTGGGTTATGAACTCCCACCTTCACCCCATACACAGATTGCAGAATCACATCACTT
>NW_026000026.1:28703339-28720967 GCF_001458135.2 Marmota marmota marmota
CAGGTACTATTGTGGACCATCTCGGGACTGCCTGTTGTGATCAGTGCTTAAGCAGGGCCTAGGAAGAGAGAATGCTTGGAAGAAGCCAGTTTTAAGGGGCATAAGGGACTGCTGGACACTGAACTCATGCACACAGGGGCTGGAGGGAAATGAGAGATGCTTCTCCAGTAACTGGGCTTTGGCCTGGATTTGAGAGAATGCACTGGGGAGGTCTGTGTTGGGCCTGTTGGGACCTTTCCTCTGGACTAGTTGGAGGATAGGAAGCTCTGTCCCATCTGCAATTCCAGGCCTTCCCCACCCAGCATCAACTGCTCTCAGCCACAGGTAGCTGTCCCCAAACACAGAGGCCTACTGATCCAAGCTGGCCTGAGCAGGAGGACAACCCAAGCATCCTGCAAGGAAGCTCTGCTGGGTACCTAACCCAATTCTCTTCTACTGTGTGTCCAGCCAATTCCTTTTTATGCCAGCTGTGGCAGAGCTGAAGGAAGTCTGATCCCCAGCTCAGTTCTGCTGAGGTTTACAGGGGCTCCACGTGGGACTGTGGGATATGTGAGAGTGGGCATGTGGGCAACCCCTACAGCCTCCCTATTGTGTGCCTGGCTCCTCTGATGGTCTCAGGCCCCACAGGTGCCTGTCCTCCCCAGGGTTCTGGGCCCTGGAACCCATTTGGGGGACCTAGCAGAGTGAGTATTGGATCATGGACCTAAGTAAGGTTGGCTCGGTTGGTGTTGGGTTGCAAGGTCAAGGCCAGAGTGGGAGAAAAGGCTTGTGTGTGCTCTGCCTATGGTCAGGGGCCCTCTACCAGGGCCTAGGGAAGAGGTTTGAATAATGGGGTAATGGGAAGTGCAATAGGGGTCTGGTGGGCAGATGACAGAGGAGGGTACAACAGTGGTGGCTTCATTGTTGAAGAGGAAGGTGTCCCTCTGTCATAGCCCAGGGAGACCCATTCCACAACTGAAGGTGAGGATGCTCGTGGCTGTTACTGAGAGCTGGTCTTCAATCACCTGAAAACAGAAGTGTTCAGTCCATTTTGCACCCACCCTTGAGTGCTCTCCAGATCCGCCTGGCCCAAGGACCTCAGTCCCATGGTATCAGCTGCACTCCTGAGTCCAAACCCCAGTCTGTGCCGCTCCCGGGTGCCAACACTTTCCCCACCACCTCCCTGATCATGTTCACCCACATCCTCCTCCACAGGGCCTATCCCAGTACATAGAGAAGTCAAGGTACTGCCTCAGGTCTATAGTCTGACTCCAGGAAACAATGGCCTTCGACTCCAGCGCCATGGAATTGCTGCACTGGGTCAACAGATGATGAGACTTTCTGACATTGCCCTGACTGCAGAGCCTGAAGCCTTTGGGGAAGAGGAGCCCCTGCAGTGCCCCAGGCCTGTGGCTGCAACAAAGGTGTGCTAAGGGGATTGTTGGAAGGGTAGGTACCACAGGCGACACAGAGGTGGAAGTCCAGGACCTCTGCCTACCCCAGGCCCCCAGATCCTTCTCACAGAAGTTTGGGAGCCCTTGACAGGAGCAATGCTATGCATCTAGAAGAGTCCACCTGCTAGTTTATGCACCAAATGCACTGGAAGCAAATTTCTCAAAATGAAAGAGAAATTTATATCTAGACAGGCTCCATGGAAAGAGTGCTATTCAATCCTAAGAACAGGAAAAGAGAGGGACTCCCTAGACTCCCTTTTCCCAAAGTGCTTGCCAACCAGCAGCTAGGAATGAGGCACAGAGCAACCTGGCCCAGGGTCACACCCTTCCTGGTGACCACACCCAGTGGCTGGTCCATTTGGGCCCAAATACAAGACATCTCTGTTCTGAAGGGGCATTTCAGCTCCAGAGCTCCCTGTGGGGTCAGCTGAGGTCTGCAAGGCAGGGGCCCCTCTGCCTGGGCCTCTCCCTGCCCCTCCCCAGGCCCACTTCAGCAGACACTCTATCTCTAAAGTCCCTCTCAGGCTGCTCCCTGGGGCACCCACATGCAGTAATGAGGAAGAGATAAGAGCCAGTGTCAGAGAGACCAGTCCCCTCTTCTCTTGGAGAGGAGAATGGGCCAGCCCTTGGGCTCCCCTTCCTCTATGTCACTTTCCTCCATAGGTTCTGAGGCCAACACAGTAAGGCAGTTCCCAGAGTGTTTCTGGCCTGCAGTCGCTGAGCCTGAGTCATTAGTGTGAGCTCCAGCCCGAGGAGCTGGTCAGGCTGACCTGGGTTGCACATGCAGGTCATTGGCCTTCCTGGCCTACAAGGCCAAGGACTTGAGCCCAGCCATGGCCCCAAGGAGGCCTCCCACCCATCTGTGTGGCCAAAATGACCTCACTCAACCTAACTTGTGCTCACAAATTACCATAGTATAATGTCCCAGTGTGACTGACCTAATTCCTCTGTTCACCCCCTCCCCATCTGCTGATGCACCCCATTACAGATGCTCAGAAACACCAGTGTCCAAAGCAGACAGAAATCCCGTCCTCAGGCTGGGGGTGCAGCTCAGTGCTGCAGTGCTTGCCTGGCATGCAGGAGTCTCTGGGCTCATGCTCCAGGAGGGCCTACGGTAGGTGGGGAGGGCCTCCTGCCTTCTTGGGGCTTATACTCCAATGGAGGAGGGGAGGTAGGAACAGTGAACATGTTCCAGAGGGCTGTGCTACAGTGTGGACACTGAGTGTCACCAAAGCCCTCTGTGCTAAAGCCTTGATCCTCAGAGAGGTGTTTTTAGGATGTGCTTCAATCTTAAAGTGGTGGCACCTCGTGGAAGGACTTTGGTTGTTAGGAACATGTCCTTGAAGGGGTCAGTGGGACCCTGGCCTGTTCTTGCTCTCTCTGCTTCCCAGCCATGAAGTGAGTGGTTTTCTCCCACATTGTAATCCTGCCAGTATTTGCTGCCTCTCCATGAACTCCAAAGCAACAAGGCTAACTGAGGATGGCCTAGAACCTCTGAAACCATTGTCAAAATCAACCTGGATTCTCCACGAGCTAATTATCTCAGAGATGTTTCTATAATGGGGAAGCTCAGGAATGGTAAACAAAGATAAAACCTAATACATTTTAGTGTCAATGGCATGTTGTGTTATAGGAGGTGGGGTGTGGCTCAGCAGTGGAGCAGGTGCTGAGCAGGTGCAAGGTCCTCAGAACAGACTCCCCAAAGAAAAAGCAACTTCTGTAGATTAGTAAATGCTGTGGAGATTAAGGGAGGCACCTGTTTAATATTTATAGAAACAATTAGTACAGACTCCTTCCTGAGAATGACCTCAGAGCCCTGGACAATGTTGAGAGGTGATGATATGTGCATCAAGACATCAAAAAGGAGCTGTGTTTGATGGTGCATGCCTATAATCCCAGCGGGTTGGGAAGCTGAGATGGGATGATCAGGAGTTCAAAGCCAGCCTCAGCACTTTGTGAGGCCTTAAGCAACATGGTAAGACCCTGTCTCTAAATAAAATATTAAAAAGGGCATGGGATGTGGCTCAGTGGTTAAGCATCCCTGGGTTCAAGCCATAGTAAAGTAGCCAGGCATAGAGACAGCTGTCTGTAAACCCAAGTGACCTGAGAGGCTGAGGCAGGAGTAATGCAAATTCAAGGCCAGCCTCAAAAATTTAGTGAGGCCTTAAGCCACTTATTGGGGCTTGTCTCAAAATGAATAATAAATAGGAAGGCATGGGTTGTGACTCAGTGTTTAAGTGCCCCTGGGTTCAGTGATCAGTACTCCCAAAAAAGAAGGAAGAATGACCTACTTTTCTTTCCTTCCTTCCTTCCTTCCTTCCTTCCTTCCTTCCTTCCTTCCTTCCTTCCGTGCTGGGAATTGAACTCAAGGACTCAATATGATGAACAAGGGCTCTACCATTAAGTGAAATCCCCAGGCTGGATCTTTTATATTTGCTTTGAGACTGGGTCTTTCTGAGTTGTCAAGGCCGGCCAGGAAGTCGGATTCTCTTGCCTCAGCCTTCTAGTACCTGGACGACAGGTGGCACCAGGGCACCTGGCTATTCACCTAGTCCTGATATGGAGCCACTTCAGTTCCATTCCTGTACGAGTCAGGACCAGCATGTTCCTCAAGTGTATCCATCCCACACAAGGCATCCTCTGGGCTCCTATAATTTTGGTCCCTGCTGTTCACCTCTTCACAGTTATAGACCATTCCTGTGTCTTCATGGTGGAGAGTCCTCAGGTGAGACAAATGGAAAATGGAGGAAGAGAGAAAGCTGTGCTGCTTCTAACAACAGAGTCCATCTGAAAATGAGGCCCAGCCCCTGGGACACTGGCAGGGCCACTAGATGGTGAGAGGAGAGAAAGACACAGGAGGGTGGGGAGGGGCAGATGGTCTGCTGAAATGAGTGAACTGATACCTGTTCTCAGATAACTTGGTCTACGGGCAGGGGAGTCCTTTAAAGAAAGTTAAGATCCTTGGGATTTAATCTGGAGATTTGCAACATTTAGTTAGGAACACATCCTAGAAAACCTTAACCTTTATAGCAACATCATCTGATTCCCTTAAGATGTCAGTAAGCTAGGAAGAGGTGTTTACACATCCAACCAGTAACCATGGAAATAAGTGTGGCTTGTCCTAGGTCACACAGCAACTCCCTGGCGAGGCTGCGGTGGTTCCCAGTGCTTCCCCTAGGAGAGGGGCTACAATACTGAACATGAAAGATGGAGACATTTCTTCCTTGGTGCTTTCATTTTACAAGGAGAAACACACACACACAAAACCCTGCAATTTGTAGTAGGTGCCATGTGACATTAATATAGACCCATTTAAAAAAATCATACTGGTGGGAATGAGGTATACTCTAGAAAGGACAGTCATGATACTGTCCTTTGTTTGTGTGAGTGGAAATATCTCAGAAGCATTTCCCTCTTCTCACCTTCCCAAAATATAGGAGAGAAGAAATGACATAAATGGCCAAAAAACGTTTGTAGTAAAGCAACACCAAGAACTACCTTCACCCTCAGGAGGGAACACTGGACCCTTTCATCATGGTTCCAGTACTCTACAAGGTCAGAGAAATTTCTCCAGGAACGAATAATAGAAATAATTTCTGAATGGGAAAATAAACAAGGAGAGAAATGAATTCCAGTAGATGGGGTAGAGAGAGAAGATGGGAGGGGAGGGGAGGGGAGATAGTAGAGGATAGGAAAGGTAGCAGAATACAACAGTTACTAATAGGGCATTATGTAAAAATGTGGATGTGTAACCGATGTGATGCTGCAATCTGTATTTGGGATAAAATTGGGAGTTCATAACCAACTTGAATCTAATGTATGAAATATGATATGTCAAGAGCTTTGTAATGTTTTGAACAACCAATAAAAAAAAAAGAAATAATTTCTGAAGGCAGAGTCTTAGGGCATGTTCCTCTCCACAGGAACCGTACGAGCCAGTCGAGTGGATCCCGGGAATGGGTAAGGGGAACAGAGGCCCAGGATGGAGATTAGGATTTGGGAATCATTAGCTATAGAAAGTGTATAAAATCACATCAAAGATGAGAAGGGACTGGGTGGAGGGATAAATTCTGGAATGTTTCAACATTTAGAAGGAGGTGGCAGAAAAGGACACTAGGAAGAAGTGCCCCGTAGTAGGGAAGAAAAAATCAGGTAAGAGTAGTTTCACTGGAGCCAAACAAAATGTGTTTTCAAATGGACCAGGCCACCTCTGTTGAATCCTGCTCGGGGAGTATGGACAATGAAGACCTAGTCATGTCCTGCAAATCTGACAGCAAGTTTAGGAGCTTCTTAACAGGAGTTTCAGTGGTTTAGTCTGGGCTGAAACATCAATGAAGGATGAATGTTGGGCACTTAGCTTTCAAGATCACAGAATAGAGAAGATTTCTTTCCTGGCTCCTCCAAGGCATGAATCCAAGAAAGCAGATAGGCAGCTCATTTGCAGATGGGTGAACAAAAATAAGGGAGAATTTAATACTGGACAAAGTAAATCAGGGACTCAGGAAGTTGGAGATGATAAAAATAAGGAAGAAATACTCAACACTACCAGACTGCCCCTATTGGATTCATCAGCCAGAATGGTTCCTTTACAGAGCAAATTGTAGAGATAAGGGGATTAAAGGAGCCCAAATTTTTAGAAGACCTAAAGTGTTTCTGGGCATGGAGTGTTTAGAGATCAAAGACACTGCCCGATGAATCTGAAAGGCTAGCTGCACAATATCTTTGTACAGGAAAGAAGCTGCATCTCTCCTGGCTCTGTGTGGAGCACAGAGGAAGGAACGTTTTGCAGCTGCAGCATGAGGGCCGGCAGCTGTGGGAGCTGATTCCTAGTGAATTCGAGATTGGCCCAAAATACAGGCCTGGCAAACACCCACTGCACAACATAGAGTGTGCCTAAGTGACCAGGAGAAAATCAGACATGGAGAGGCATTTACATAGGGCAATAGTGGTAAAAGAAACCCACCCAGCTCTCCCCCTCCTCCTCCAATCCAGCTGGTAGTAGGACCCTCTAGGAAGGACATGCCTGGTCAGGAATTCAAAGTGGAGGGACTGGGAGTAATGGAGACTAACCTGAGAACGGAAACTTAGGGTCTGCAGATGATGGACTGGAGTAGAAATTGGCTCCTCCACCACATGATTGGAACCAGGAGAGATCCCTTGGGGTGCAGTCTTCCAGCATGGACCAGCAATTGCTAGGACCTAGAGGTGCTCTGCTCTGATTTAAAATCTCCAGCCCAACTGGCATTCAGCAAAGAACCTGGAGCCTGCCTAAGCCTAAACCTTGCCTCCAGGATTACAGCTTACATTATTACCTCTCTCACTCTAGCAACCCCACTCTGCGGGTGGAGCAAGCATCCCACTCCAGACCACCCAACCTAATGATGAGAAGCAAACTGAGAATCTTTTGGACTCCAGTGGAAACAATTCTTAAACTTTTCAATTGAGACTTCTTTTCTCTGTTTCATTGTGACCAAAATGGTTCAGGGACACTTATACTTATTCATATTTTTTGGTCATTTCTAGCATTTTTGAAGCCAGTTATTTTTCATGGACCAGTTTAATGAGGATTAACATGTTTAATTAGTATACTTCAGTTTTGTTTTGTATTCTTTTATTTTTAATTCTTAAATTTTTACTTTAAATATATTTATTTGTTTAAATTTGTTCTAATTGGTTATACATGACAGTAGAATGCATTTTGATATGTTGTACACAAATGGAGCACATCTTCTCATTCCTTTGGCTATACATGATGCAGAGTCACAGTCATTGTGCAATTATATATATATATATATATATAGTAATTATGTCCATCTCATTCCACCGTCCATCCCATCCCCACGCCTCCCCTCCCTTCACTCCCCTCTGTACAATCCAAAGTTCCTTCAATCTTTTCTAAAGCCTCCCAACCCACCTATTATGGATCAGCATTCACTTATCAGAGAAAACATTCAGCCTTTGGTTTTGGGAGGTTTGGTTCGTTTTGCTTAGCATGATATTCTCCAACTCCATCCTTTTACCTGCAAATGCCATAATTTCATTTTATTTAAGGCTGTATATATACACCACATTTTCTTTATTCATGCATCTGTTGCAAGGTATCTAGTTTGGTTCCATAGTTTAGCTATTATGAATTGAGCTGCTATAAACACTGATGTGGCCGCATCACTGTAGTAGGCTGATTTTAAGTCCTTTGGGTATAAACCGAGGAGTGAGATAGCTGGGTCAAATGGTTGTTCCATCCAGATTTTCTGAGGAATCTCCATACTGCTTTCCTGAGTGGTTGCACCAATTTGCAGTCCCACCAACAATGAACGAGTGTGCCTTTTCCCCACATACTCACCAACTGTTATTATTGCTTTTATTCTTGATAATTGCCAGTCTGGCTGAAATGAGATGAAATCTTAGAGTAGTTTTGATTTGCATTTCTCTAATTGCTAGAGATGTTGAACATTTTTGCATATATTTGTTAATCAATTATATTTCTTCTTCTGTGAAGTGTCTGTTCAGTTTTTTTGCCCATTTATTAATTGGGTTCTTTGGTTTTTTGGTGTTAAGTTTTTTTTTAGTTCTTTATATATCCTGGAGATTAGTGCTCTGAGGTACATGTGGTAAAGATTTTCTCCCATTCTGTAGGCTCTCTCTTCATGTTATTGATTGTTCCTTTGCTGAGAAGAAGTTTTTTTAATTTGAATCTATCCCATTTATTGATTCTTGATTATTTCTTGTTTTTAGGAGTCTTGTTAAGGAATTCAGGTCTTAAGATGACATGATAAAGATTTGGACCTACTTTTTCTTCTATTTGGCTCAGAGTCTCTGTTCTAGTGCCTGAGTCTTTGATCCACTTTGACTTGATTTTTGTGCAGGGTGAGAGAGAGAGATTCAATTTCATTTTGCTACATATGGATTTCCAGTTTTCCCAGCACCATTTGTTAAAGAGACTGTCTTTTCTCCAATATATGTTTTTGGCACCTCTGTCTAGTATGAGATAACTGTATGTATATGGGTTTGGCTCTGTGTCTTCTATTCTATGCCATTGGTCTACATGTGTATTTTGGTACCAATATATGCCATTTTTATTACTATTGCTCTGTAGCATAATTTAAGGTCTGGTATTGTGATATCTCCTGCTTCACTCTTCTTGCTAAGCATTGCTTTGGGTATTCTGGGCCTCTTATTTTTCCAAATGAATTTCATGATTGCTTTTTCTAGTTCTATGAAGAACATCATTTGGGATTTTAATGGGAATTGCATTAAATCTGTATAACACTTTTGGTAGTGTGGTCATTTTGACAACATTAATTCTGCCTATCTAAGAGCATGGCAGATCTTTCCATCTTCTCAGGTCTTCTTCAATTTCTTTCATTAGTGTTCTATGGTTTTCATTGTAGAGATCTTTCATAGCTTTTGTTACATTGATTCCCAAATACTTTATTTTATGGTTTTTTTTTTGGCTATTGTGAGTGGGGTAGGTTTCCTAATTTCTCTTTCAGTAGATTCAGCACTAATGTATAGAAATGCATTTGATTTATGTGTATTGATTTTATATCCTGCTACTTTGCTGAATTCGTTTATTAGTTCTATTAGTTTTCTGGTGGAATTTTTGTGATCTTCTAAATATATAATAATGTCATCAGCAAATAGTGATAGTTTGAGTTCTTTTTCCTATTCATAGTCCTTTAATTTCTTTCTTCTGTCTAATTGCTCTGGCTAGAGTTTCAAGGACTATGTTGAATAGAAGTGGTGAAAGAGGGCATCCTTATCTTGTTCCAGTTTTTAGAGGGAGTGCCTTCAATTTCTCTCCATTTAGAGTGATGTTGGCCTGGGGCTTAGCATAGATAGCTTTTACAATGTTGAGGTATGTTCCTATTATCCCTAGTTTTTCTAGTGTTTTAAACATGAAGAGATGCTGAATTCTGTCAAATGCTTTTTCTGCATCTATTAAGATGATCATATAATTCTTGTCTGTAATTTATTGATATGATGAGTTCCTTTTTTGATTTCCATATATGGACCAACCTTGCATCCCTAGGATGACCCTTTCTTGATCATGGTACACTATCTTTTCAAAATGTTTTTGTATGCAATTTGCCAGAATTTTATTGAGAATTTTTGTGTCTATGTTCATCAGGGATATTAGTCTGAAGTGTTCTTTCCTTGATGTGTCTTTGTCTGGTTTTGGTATCGGGGTAATACTAGCTTCATAGAATGAGCTTGGAAGGGTTCCCTCCTTTTCAATTTCATAGAAAATTTTGAGGAGTATTGGTGTTGATTCTTCTTTGAAGGTCTTGTAGAACTCAGCTGAGAATACATCTGGTCCTGGGCTTTTCTTTGTAGGTAGGCCTTTAATGATGTCTTCTATTTCATTGCTTGAAATTGATTTGTTTAAATATCTTATGTCCTCCTGATTCAATTTAGGTAGATCATAAGTCTCTAGAAATTTGTTGATGGGGGCTGGGGTTGTGGCTCAGTGGTAGAGCGATCACCTAGCATGCATGAGGCACTGGGTTCATTCCTCAGCACCACATAAATATAAATAAAGGTATTGTGTCCACTTAAAACTAAAAAATAAATATTTTTTTAAAAAGAAATTTGTTGATATGTTTCAGATTTTCTATTTCATTAGAGTATAAATTTTTAAAATAGTTTCTAATTATCTTCTATATTTCGGTAATGCCCATTATGACATTTCCTTTTTCATTATGAATTTTAGTAATTTGAGTTTTCTCTCCCTTTCTCTTCATTAGTGTAGCAAAGGGTTTATCAATTTTATTTATTTTTTCAAAGAACCAACTTTTCATTTTTTGAATTGTTTCTTTTGTTTCAATTTTATTGTTTTCAGCTCTGATTTTAATTATTTCCTGTCTTCTACTGCTTTTGGTGCTGAGTCATTCTTCTTTTTCTAGGACTTTGAGATGTAATGTTAGGTCATTTGTTTGTTGACTTTTAATTCTTTTAATGAATGAGCTCTATGCAATGAACTTTCTGCTTAGCACTGCCTTCATAGTATCCTAGAGTTTTTGGTATGTTTTATTCGTGTTCTCATGTACCTCTAAGTATGTTTTTATTTCCTCCCTGATTTCTTCTGCTATTCATCCATCATTCAATAGTGTATTATTTAGTATCCAGGTGTTGATGTAGCTTCTATTTTTTAATTTTATCATTGATTTCTAGTTTCATTCTGTTTTGATCTGATAGAATTCAGGGTAGTATTTTTATTTTTTGTATTTTCGAAGAGTTGCTTTGTGCCATAAAATATGGTCTGTTTTAGAGAAGGATCCATGTGCTGCTGAGATGAAAGTGTATTCACTTGTTGATGAATGAAATACTCTGTATATATTCACTAAGTCTAAATTATTGATTGCATTATTTAGTTCTATAGATTCTTTTTTAGTTTTTGTTTGGAAGATCTATCCAGCAGTAAGAGAGATGTTTTAAAATCACCCAGTATTATTGTGTTGTGGTCTATTTGATTCTTGATATTGAGAAGGGTTTATTTGATGTACATAGAAGCTCCATTGTTTGGGGCATAAGTATTTATGATTGTTTTGTCTTGTTGATATATGATTCCCTTAAGCAGTATGAAATGTGCTTCTTTATCCCTTCTGACTAAATTTGGCTTGAAATCCACTTTATCTGATATGAGGATGGAAACCCCTGCTTGTTTATACAGTCCATGTGAGTGGTATGTTTTTTCTCAACCTTTCACCTTCATTCTATGGATGTCTATTCATACGAGGTGAATCTCTTGAAGACAGCCTAATGTTGGGTCTTTCTTTTTAATCCAATCTGCCATTCTGTATTTTTTTTTAATTGCTAAGATTAGGCCATTAAGATTCAAGGTGATTTGTATTCCTGGTTTATTTTTACTTTATTGTTATAATTATTATATAATAATAATAATTATTATATTTATCATTATCATTATATTTATTATTATATAACTTGACTTAGTTTCTCCTTTGATAGACTTTGCGTAGTTCCTCCCTTTGCTGGTTTTCATTGTTTTTTTCTCATTTTCTACTCATGGGATATTTAACTGAGAATGTTCTGTAGTGCAGACCATCTAGTTGTAAATGTATTTTTTCTCTCACTTATCTTTTCCCCATGATTACCTTTCTCTATTTTCTTCTGCAAACAGCCAATATCTATTATTCTCTTTTCAATCTCCCATTAATTTTTTTTACTTCTGTCTTCTCTCCTCCTCCCTTATAATCATCACATCCTACATCACTTCTATTCTGTGCCTATCCACCTTTCAAAATTGTAAACCTTTTTGCAAACTTACTGTTTTACTGTAGGCAATAACTGTTCACATCATTTTTTATTGTGACAATAAACATTGTAGATGTCATAGGGGGAATTATTTGGTTTAATGCTGTATATTGTTTGCATTGGATTTTGTTATTATTTGTCTCCCCCTAAACTGTGAGTTACTAGAAACTTTCAGTGATGTTATAAATTTACAGGGTAGAAACCTCACTGCTTCAGATCCATACTGTTAGATGGGGAGATACACAAACAATATGAAAAGCAAGAGAACAAATGGCCACAAGCACACAAGATGCTTCAATAACAATCCATTGACACAACACAGAGGAGTTGGAAATGTACATGGTTAAATTTATCTGCATGGTAAAGGATGATATAAGGAATTAAATCAGAGAGAAAATATAGAAAGTGAAAGATTACTTAAATAAAGAGAGATTCTGAAAGAAAAAATCAAACAGAAATCCTCAAAATGAAGGAATCAATAAACCATATTGAAAATTCAGTGGAAAGCATCATCAACAGACTAGACCACTTGGAAGACAGAGTTTTAGGCAATGAAGACAAAATATATAATTTTGGAAATAAAGTTGACCATGGAGAAAAGATGTTAAGATACCATGAACAAAACTTCCAGTAAATATAGGATAACCTGAAAAGATCAAATTGAAGATTTATTGGGATAGATGAAGGCTCAGAGTTACAAACGAAAGGAATACACAATCTTTTTAATGAAATACTATCACAAAAATTTCCAAACCTAAAAGAGGAAATGGGAAATCAAAATCAGGAATCTTGAAAGACCCCAAATGTATAAAATTACAACAAACCCACAGCAAAGCACATGATGATGAAAATGTCTAACATACAAAATGAAGAAAGAATTTTTTAAAGCTGCCTGAGAAAAATGACAGGTCACATGTTGAGGGAAACCAAACCAGATTTCAGCTGATTTTTCAACCCAGACCCTCAAAGCAAGGAGGTCTTGGAATAATACATATCAAACTCTGAAAGAAAATTCATGCCAACCCAGAATATATAGGTTATTGGAAGCTGCTTTCAGGGTTGGTTCCTATCATTGGTGACATGATAGGCTGATAGCACCTCCATCTTTCATAGTACATGCATTGCCCAGTGATGCTGGCCTGGAAGAGCACTGTGCTAGATTCCATGCCAAGTATGGCCAACATGGGGGTTTACTCATTAGGTCATAAGTAGTGACATTATTAGATTACATTGCCCAATTATATGGTCAGCATCCCAAGCAGCTTACCAAATGTCTGAGAAAGCAGTTTCTGCAGATACTATGAGTTTGCTATAGTTTCTAAGGTGCACATACTGGGAAATATAGGAAGGGGGACAGTGTTCTTCAACATAATGCATGGATGGATTTTCAGCTTTGAGACTGTTCTCAGTGTTGCATTGCCTTGGCTAGATTCATGGGAATGGAAAGGGGAATTTCAGGGACATGATGCTTACTGTCCTTCTTTTATTCTTTTAAGGAGGATCCAGGTGGATACCAATATCCTCTGAGGTAACAGGCATCCTGCCAAGGCAGCAGCATACAGCCAGTCCAGCAGTGCTGTGACCAGGGCCCCACCAAGAATGCCTGGATGCCCAGTTCAACGCTGTCTGCCTGCTTCCTTGGCCTTTCCCTTACTACATCTTGAACTGCAGAGAGAGTGATCAAAGGGCCAGACCTGAGAATGAAGAGGAACCAGGTATTTCTTGGCCCATCTTGGGGCTGCCAGACTTGGGCAGTGCCCCACAAAGAATCACAGAGGCTGGGGAGAGCAGAACCTTGAGAGGAGTCATTGTGGGGAGAGACCTGAATGGAGCCATGGCTGGGTGGAAGGGTCATCAGGTTAGCTCAGTGTGGACCAAGTTTCTGGGCAATGTGGGAGGAACATAACATGTTAGACATTGACCAATCCAGACAGAGGATACAGTAAAATGACAGATGCCTTTCCAGTAACTGGGCTTGAGGCTGGATCAGGGAGAATGGATGGGTATGCTTCTGTTGTGCCTATTGGGTCCTCTCATCTATACTAGCTGAAGGATCAGAGGCTCTGTCCCACCTGTAATTATAGGTCTTCCTCCCCTAGAACCAGCTTTTCCAAGACACAGGTGGCTGACCCCACACACAGATGGCCATTGTGACCTGACCTGAGAAGAAGGACCATCAAAGGATCCTATAAGGAAGTTCTGCTGAGTACCTAGTCCAATTCTCTTGTGCTGCATGTTGAGGCTATCCTTTTTATTCCAGCTGTGGCAGAGCTGAAGGAAATCTGATCACCATGCTCAGTTGTGTCCAGGTCTTAGGTGGCTCCATGTGCAGCTGTAGAATAAGTAAGACTGGGCAGGTGGTCTACCCCACAGCTTCCCTTCTCTGTGCTGGGCTCCTTTGAAGGTCTGAGGTACCAGATGTGACCATCCTCCTAAAGGACTCAGGACTTATAGACACCTGGGGAGTTATAGTTGGGTGAACAGTGAGTCATGAACCCAAGGGAGGCCCACCAGCTGGGCAGTGGGTTGCAAGGGCAAGGCCAGACACGACAGAAGGAGCCTGTGTGTGCTGTGCATGGCTCAGGGCCTCTCTGGCAGGGATCAGGAATCAATCTGGACTAATGGGGCAAGGGCAAGCTCTAGGTTAGGTATGGAATTGGCAGAAGACAGAGAGTGAGCCCTACAGATGGCCCCAGAGTTGAAGAGGCAGGTCTCCTCCTGCTGTAATCTGAATTTTCAACTTGATTGGATTAAGAGATACCAAGTATTGAGAGGATCATGGGTATGTCAATGAGAGTATGTCTAGGAATGATTGGCATGTGGGATGGCTAACTGAAATGAAGACCATTCCTAAATGTGAGCAACACCAACCAATAGGATGATGGCTTGGATGGAATAAAATTTGGAAGAACAAAGAAGCAGCAGCAGATGCAAGCTCCATTCTTCTTGAACAGGTTCTTGATTGATGCTGTGATTATCTGAGGATACTGGACTCTTGCTTTTTCACTCTTCCAATGCAGACTCTGACAGTGATTCTCCAGAAGGCTTAGGTCTCACACTAGGGTAGCACCATTTATCCCTCTTGTTCTGGGGCTTCAGCCTCTTGAACTGCGCAGCTACTGGTTCTTCCAACTCTACAGCCTGCAGACAGCCATTGTGAACTGTCCAGCTCCTGGTTGCATAAGCCAACCCAATAAGTCCCCTTTTTATAACTATACTTCCTGTTGATTCTGTTCCTCTAGAGAACCCTGACTAATGCAGGAATTTTTAAGCAATTGGTGAAATTTGAATGTACTACTAATGATACTAAGGAATTACTGTTATAAAATTTTTAAAAATATACTGCCTTCCCATTCAAGTTGTGATCTTGATAGCAGAAACTGTATGTAAAATAGGTATCTAGGATGCGTGGTTAATGCTGATGCTGAAGCTGAGTATTTCAAATTTAGGAAGAAGGTCAAGAAGCATTGAGAAATAATTTGTATCTTTTCAGAATTATTGAATTTTATAGTTTTGAAATGACAAGAGAAATTATCCAGTCAAAATAAATTCATCTTGCTCTTTCTGCTTTCTGATCACCAACTGAGCTGCTTCGCTCTGCCACATTCTTCCACCATGGTGTTCTGTTTCACCATGAGCCCTGAGGAAGAGAGGCTGCTGTGTATGGATTGAGACCTCTAAAAAAATGAGCCCCCAAAATAAACTTTTCCTCCCCTATTATTGTTCTGGCCAGGTCCCATAGTCACAACAGCAAAAGAGCCGACGAAAATAGTCACTCTGTCAGCAGATCTGAACATAGTAAGGGGAAGGTCAACGAAGCAGGCAAGCAGCATTATTTTGGTCACCCAGGTACTCTTGGTTGGGCCCTGGGTACAGCACTGCTGGACAGGCTGTGTGCTGCTGTCTTGGCACGTTGCCTGTTTATGTGCCCAGATGTTCCCTCAGAGGAGATTGATGTCCACCTGGGTCATCCTTAAAAATAAAAAGGACAGTAAAATACCATGTCCCAGAAATGCCCTTGTCATTCCCAAGAACCTGCCAAGGCAATGCAACACTGAGAGCAGTCCTGAACCTATATATTCATCTTTATATTATCTCTCCTTCTTTTTCTATCTCTCAGTATTCACACATTGAAAACTGTAGCAAACGTGTGCTCTCTGGAGAAACTGATTTCTCAGACATTCACTAAGCTGCTTGAGATGCTGGCCATATAACTGGGTAAAGTAAGCTAATGATGTCACTGTTTCTGACCTAATGGGTAAACCCCCCCTATGCTGGCCATACTTGGCATAGAATCTAGCACAGTGTTCTTCAGGTCACATCACTGGGTAATGTACTATGAAACATGGAGGTACTATCAGCCTGTTATGTCACCAAGGAACCATACCTGAAAACAGATTTCAACAACCTATGTATTCATGACTTGCATCCATTTTTTTCCAGAGCTTGGTATATATTATCTCAAGACATTTTAGCTTTGAGGGTCTGGGTTGAGAAATCAGCTGAGATCCAGATTGATTTCCCTTTAAATGTGACCTTTATTTTCCTCTGGCAGCCTTTAAAATTCTATCCTCAATCTTTATGTTAGGTATTTTCATCATAATGTGCCTTGCTGTTGGGTCATTTGGGGTCCTATACGCATCCTGCATTGATTTCCCATTTCTATTTTTAGGTTTGGATATTTTTCTGATATTATTTCATTGAAAAGATTGTGCATTCCTTTGGTTTGTAACTCTGAACCTTCATCTATCCTAATAAATCTTAAGTGTGGTCTTTTCAGTTATCCTATATTTCCTGGAAGTTCTGTTCATGGTCCCTTAACATCTTTTCTCCATGGTCATCTTAAATTTCAAGATTATATATTTTGTCTACATTGCCTGAAAGTGTCTTCCAAGTGGTTTATGCTGTTGGTGATGCTTTCCATTGAATTTTTAATTTGGTTTATTGATTCCTTCATCTCAAGGATTTCTGCCTGATTTTTTTCAGAATCTATATCTCTTTGTTGAAGTGATATTTCACTTCCTGTATTTTCTCTCTGATTTTATTCCTTAACTCATCTTTTACCACAGATCAGCAAAACTATGTACATTCTAAACTCCTTTTCTGACATTCTTACACCGTGGTATCAATGGATTCTGCTATTGAAGTGTCTTGGTATGTTTGGGGCAATTTGTTCCCTTGCCTTTTTATGTTGTTTGTGTGTCTAACCATCTAACAGTATGAATCTGAGGCAGTTGAGTTTCTACCCTGTGGACTTATCCTGTGGAGTTACTACTCTATGAAAACACTGATTATTTCCAGTACCTTCACAGTTTATGGGAAGACAAATATAACAATAATAAATGCAAGCACTATATAGCATTAAATCAAATAGTTACTGCTATGACATCTACAGTGTTAATTGTCACAATAAATATAAATTATATGATCAGGGCTGGGGCTGGGCTCAGTGGTATAGCACTTGCCTAGTCACAAGGAATTGGGTTCAATCCTCAACACTATATAAAAATAAATTAATTTAATACAGGTATTGTGCCTATCTATAACTAAAAATATTTTTTAAAAAAGAAATGACAGACTTTTATTTCGTTGTCATACCTGAAGCTTAATTTTGCTGGATACAAAATTCTTGGTTGGCATCCATTGTCTTTCAGTGTTTGAAATACGTTGTTCCAGGATCTTCTCGCTTTCAGCGTCTGTGATGAAAAATCCGTTGTTAACCTTATTGGTTTACCCCTGAATGTAATCTGCCTCCTTTCTCTTGTAGCTTTTAGTATTTTCTCTTTGTTCTGTATATTGGATATCTTCATAACAATGTGTCTTGGCGTTGGTCTACTGTGATTTTGTATGCTCGGTGTCCTGTATGCATCTACAATTTGTATATCCATTTCCTTTTTTATTTCTGGAAAGTTTTCTGTAA
>NW_026000026.1:28721441-28748941 GCF_001458135.2 Marmota marmota marmota
GGAGAGAAATGAATTACAGTAGATGGGGTAGAGAGAGAAGATGGGAGGGGAGGGGAGGGGGGATAGTAGAGGATAGGAAAGGTAGTAGAATACAACAGTTACTAATATGGCATTATGTAAAAATGTGGATGTGTAACCGATGTGATTCTGCAATCTGTATTTGGGGTAAAAATGGGAGTTCATAACCCACTTGAATCTAATGTATGAAATATGATATGTCAAGAGCTTTGTAATGTTTTGAACAACCAATAAAAAAAATAATATTCCCTTTCCAAAAAAATAAAAAATAAAAAAAAGAAATGACATGATCAATTATTATCTAAAGTAAAATAGAAAGTTTGCAAAATGGTTTACAATTTCAAATGGTGAACAAGGAGATAACAGAGGTCATGTAGGATGTGATGGTTATGAAGGAGGAGGAGAAAAGATAGAAGTAAAAAATTAATGGAAGATTCAAAGTGAAAACAATAGAAATTTGATGTTAGCAGAAGAAAAGAGTGAAAGATAATCAAGGGAAACAGACAAGTGAGAAAAAATATACATAAGGAAAAATATTTAAAAATAAATATAAAAATAAAAGAATGCAAAATCAAATTGAAATATACTTATCAAACATCATAGTCCTCATAAAACTGATCCATGAAAAATAACTGGATTTTAACATGCTAGAAATGAGAAAATTAACAAATATGAATGAGTATAAGTGTCCATGAATGTTGTGCCCATTACTTTAGAGACTGGATGAGGGGTGGTGGGGGATGAAGAAAAGAAAAACAGACACACATAGAGAGAAAAAGGTGGGGCCCGGTGGTTCAACCAACCCCTAATAGGGGAAGACTAACTCAGAGATACCTCAGCACTTTTATTATATAAGTTTCATTATCAAAAGGTTATTTGGAGGAAAGTTTCAGTAAAGCAGATAATTTGAATATGGAGAACTGTGAGTCATTAGGGTCATCTTGTTTTTCTCAGAATTCTTATCCCTGGGAGTTGGTGTCCAAACTTAAGGCCTTGACTGATAACTCCTGCCTTTACACAGAGTTTCCTCTGGCTGTGCCATCTTGACCTACACTTTTGCACAGGCAGAACCCAGTGCAACAGAGCCATGAGAGTCCATAATTAAATTACTGGTCTCCACACAGGAACCATTAAGGTCACAATGAAACAGAAAAAAAAGAAAAAAGATCTTGATGAAAAGTTAAAGAATTATTTCCATTGGAGTTCAATAGATTCTCAGCTTCCCTTCTCAACTGTGTTAGGTTGGGTGGTCTAGAGTGTGATGCTTGCTCCCAAGGTAGGGTTGCTAGAGTGAGAGGTAATCATGTAGATGGAAATCCTGGAGGCAGGATTTAGGATTAGGCAGGCTCCCGGTCCTTTGCTGAATGCCAGTTGGTCTGGAGATTTTAAATCAGCACACCAATAGGTCCCAGCAATTGCCAGTCCACACTCAAAGACTACACCCCAGGGAACTCCCCTGGGTTCCACTCGTGTGGTGGAGGAGCCAATTCTTACTCCAGTCAGTCATCTGCAAAACCCCCATTTACCGTTCTTCTGTTCAGTCTCCAAACTCAATCTCTCCCACCTCCACCCTTTTGAATTTCTGTCCAGGCTTGTCTCTTCCAGCTGGTCCTGTAAGTAGCCAGATTGGAGGAGGAGGGGAAGAGCAAGGTGGGTTTCCACCGTTAGTATTCATCAGTGTAAACCTATCTCCATGTTTGATTTTCTCCTGGTCACTTAGGCACATGCTATGTCATGCAGTGTGTGTTTGTCAGGCCTGCATTCTGAGCCAAACTTGAGTTTGCTAGGAATCAGCTCCCCCAGCTGCGAGTCCCCACACTGCAGCTGCAAAAGTTTCCTTCCTCTGTCCTCCACACAAAGCCAGGAGACATGCAGCTTCATTCCTGCACAAAGATATTGTGCAGCATGCCCTTCAGGTTAGTCGGGAATTGTCTTTTAGGCCTCCTAAAAATTCATGTTCCTTTAATTTTCTTATCCCTCAATTTCCTCATGGAGGGACCACTCTGGCTGGTGCCTCTTGTAGGGGCACTAGGGGTGGTGCTGGGTATTTCTTTCTTATTTTATTATCTCCAGCCTCCTGAGTCCCTGATCTGCTTTGAATGTCCAGTATTGAATTCCCGCAAAGTTTCCCACCATTTTTTTTCTTATTCATCCACCTGCTAATGAGCTGCCTATCTGTTTTCTTGGATTCATGCCTTGGAAGAGCCAGGAAAGAAAACTTCTCTATTCTGTGATCTTGAAACCTAACATTCATCTTTCATTGATGTTTCAGCCCAGACTAGACCTGTGAAACTCCTGTTAAGAAGCTCATAAACTTGCTATTAGATTTGCCGGACACGACTAGGTCTTCATTGTCCATACTCCCCGAGCAGGATTCAACAGAGTTGCCCTGGTCCATTTGGAAAACACATTTTTTTTTGCAGGGGGGGGGAGGGTGGGGGGCTCCAGTGAAACTACCCTTACTCGATTTTTCTTCTCTAACACTGGGCACTTCTTCCCAATGTCATTTTCTGCTTCCTCCTTCTAAATGTTGGAACATTCCAGAATGTTCCAGAACATTCCCTTCTCTTCTTTGAGGTGATTTTATACATTTTCTATAGCTAATGATTCTCAAATCATTATCTCCAATCCTGGGCCTCTCCTCCTAGTGTCAGGCTTATAGTCACTCAACTGTTCAATGACACCTCCCTGTGGATATCCAATGGGCCTCTGAGACTTAACATATCCAGAGTCAAACTGGGCTCTGGATTCTCTGCTGCCCCCTGCATCTCCCAAGCTTCCCCAACTCTGCCATCAACCACCATCCCACCAGCTGCTCCTCCCACACCTGACACTCTCCCTACTCACCCTGCTCCTTCTCTTCCCTCACCTTTGCCAGTCCTACCTCTCACATGCATCACAACTTTATCCGATTCTTGTCCCTCCTGCTTTGGGGTCCCAGAACCTGCCATTTTTTTTTTTTTTGGGCCCAGAAGGCTCTGCTCCCATCACCCCTTGCCAGGATCCACTTGACTGCTTATATGGCTCTTATGGAGAGGAACCTGACCTAAGACTGTGACTTCAGGGATCATTTCTATTGTTCATCCTTGGAGAAATTTCTCTGACCTTGCAGAGTGCCAGAAACCATGAGAAAGAGGCCCAGAGTTCCCTCCTGAGGGTGAAGGCAGCTCTTGGTGATACTTTACTGCAACTGCCTTTTGCTATTGTTGTCTGTTCTTCTCTCCCTTCCTTTGGAAGGCTGAGAGGCGGGAAATGTATATGAGAGCTTTCCACTAAGAAAGAGGGAGGAAGGCAGGGAGGGAGGGAACAAGAGAAAGGAAGAAAGAAACAAAGAAAGAGAAAGGGATATGTCCTGACAGGACCACCTAGAGCACCTCTACTCCACACTATGATTTTCTTTTTTTTTTTTAAGAGAGAGTGAGAGAGAGAGAATTTTTTTTAATATTTATTTTTTAGTTATTGGCGGACACAACATCTTTGTATGTGGTGCTGAGGATCGAACCGGGGAGGCACACATGCCAGGCGAGTGCGCTACTGCTTGAGCCACATCCCCAGTCCACACACTATGATTTTCTAACTTGGGTCTATACATGGCACCTACTACAACTTGCAGTTCAGTGTGTGTGTGTGTGTGTGTGTGTGTGTGTGTTTCTCCTTGTGAAATAAAAGCCCCAAGGAAGAAATGTTTCCATCTCTCATGTTCAGTACTGTGACTCCTCTCCTAGAGGGGTGTGTGAACAGGGGGAGTATTTGAATACATTATGGCAAGAAGGAAAGGACTTAGAGACGCCTGGGACCCACCCTAGACTCACCAGGGAGTTGTTGTGTGACCTAGGGCAAGCCACACTTATTTCCATGGTTACTTGTTGGATGTAACAACCCTCTTCCCAGCTCACTGACATTTTAAGGTATTTGGATGATGTTGCTATAAAAGGTTAAGTTTTTCTAGGATGTTACCGCAATGAAATGTTGCAAATCTCCAGATTAAACCCCCATCTCTTAACTTTATTTGAAGGATTCCCCTACCCTTAAATCAGGTTATCGGAGAACAGGTAACAGTTGATTCATTTCAACAGATCATCTGCCCCTCCCCACCCATCCTGTGTCTTTCTCTCCTCTCACCATCTAGTGGCCCTGCTAGTGTCCCAGGGACTGGGCCTCATTTTCAGATGGACTCTGCTGGTAGCAGCAGCACTTTCTCTCTTCCCCCTTTTCCATTTGTCTCACCTGAGGACTCTCCACCATGAAGACACAGGAATGGTCTGTAACTGTGACGAGGTGAACAGCAGGGACCAAAATTGCAGGATCCCAGGAGGGCACCTGGTGTGGGATAGAAACATTTGAGGAACATGCTGGTCCTGAGTCAGTCAGATGTGGAACTGAAGTGGCTCCACACCAAGCCTAGGTGCCCTGGTGATCAGTGATCCTGCTGATACAGCAGGATTGCAACTTCTAGGCCAACCTTGACAACTTAGCAAGACTCAGACTCAATGAAAATATAAAAGATCTGGCCTGGGGATTTCTCTCAATGGCAGAGCCCTTCCTTATCGTGCTGATCCCCTCTACTGCAAGAAAAGAAAAAATGGAAAACCAACTACTTGCTTCTTTTTTGGCGGGGGCGGGGGGAGCACCAGGGATTGAACTCAGGGGCACTGGACCACTGAGCCACATCCCCAGCCGTATTTTTGTTTTATTTAGAAACAGGGTCTCGCTGAGTTGCTTAGCACCTCGCAGTTGCTGAGGCTGGCTTTGAATTCGCAATCCTCCTGCCTCACCCTCCTGAGCTGCTGGGATTACAGGTGTGCGCCACTGCACCTGGCAACTTCTTGCTTCTTTTTTGGGGGGACAGAGGGAGGTTCTGATCAGTGATCCCAGGAACACTTAAACACTAAGTCACATCCCAAGCCTACCGGTTTATTTTTATTTTGAGGCAAGTCTCCATAAGTTGTTTAGGACCTCCCTAAATTGTTGAGACTGGCCTTGAATTTGCATTACTTGTCCCTCAGCCTCCCAGGTCACTGGAGATTACAGACATCTGCCACCATGCTTGGCCATTGTACTGGGGCTTGAACTCAGAGGCATTTAACCACTGAGCCACATTCCCAACCCTTTTTTTTTTTTTGTATTTTATTTAGAGACAGGGTCTTGCTAAGTTACTTAGGGCCTCACAAAGATGATGACACTGGTTTTGAAATCTTGAACCTCCTGCCTCAGCCTTCCAAGCTGCTGGGATTGCAGGCATGCACCACTGAAATCGGGTCCTTTTTTGATGTTTGGATGAATATATCATCACTCAACATTGTCCAGGGCTCTGAGGTTATCCTCAGGAAGGAATCTATACCGATTGTTCCTATAAATATTAAACGGATCCCTCCCTTAATCTCCAGAGCATTTACTAACCTACAGAAGTTGTTTTTTTCTTTTGGGAGACTTCTGGAGATCCAGCAAAGAGCCTTGCATAGTTTCAGCACCTGCTCAGCCACTGAGCCACACCCAAGCTTCTCTACATAATGTGTTATTGCCACTAATATCTACTAAGGTTTATCTTTGTTTCCCATTTCTTGATTTCCCCATTATAGCAATATCCCTGAGATTACTGGCTTTTTAAGAATTTGGGTTGATGTTGACACGTTTTCAGAGGTTCCAGACCATCATCAGTTGGCCTTATTGCTTCTGGGTTCATGGAGAGACAGACAGCAAATACTGACATGATCACAATGTGGAGCAAAACCACTCACCTCATGGCTGGGAAGCAAAGAGAGAGCAAAGATGGGCCAGGGGACCATTGTCCCCTTCAAGGACATTCTCCCCACAACCATAAGTCTTCCCACAAGGCGCCACCTCTCATGTTGAAGCACATCCTAAAAACACCTCTCTGAGGATCAAGGCTTTAATATGGGGGCTTTGGTGACACTCAGTATCCACACTATAGCATAGTCCTTAGCACATGTTCACGGTTCCCACCTCCCCTCCTCCACTTGAGTATAAGCCCCATGAAGGCAGGAGGCCCTCCCCACCTACCCTAGGCCCAACCCCTGGAGCATGAGCCCAGAGACTCCTGCATGCCAGGCAAGCACTGCAGCACTGAGCTGCACCCCCAGCCTGAGGACAGGATTTCTGTCTGCTTTGGACACTGGTGTTTCTGAGCATCTGTAATAGGGTGCATCAGCAGATGGGGTGAACAGAAGAAGTTAGGCAGGTCACACGAGGATATTATACTATGGTAATCGAGTAAGGTAATTTTGGCCACAGGGTGTGTGGGAGGCCTCCCTGGGGCCATTGCTGGGCTCAAGCCCTTGGCTTTCTAGGCCAGGAAGGCTGATGACTGCATGTGCAGCCCAGGTCAGCCTGACCAGCTCCTCAGGACTGGACAGCTCACACTAACTTTAGAAAGAAGGTGTTTGCTCTAGTAGAGGCGGGTGTTCCCATGGGAGAAGCATTTCAAGTGTCAAAGTTAAAAATGGATTTTGATATTGTCTTAAATGTGATTCTTTAATAAACCATGAGATCACCAACGCCTGGGTTGGCTATCTCATGTCTGCCATGATCTCCAAATGACAATGATTCTAAACAATCCTTAGAGACATTTGCAGTAACTGTACATGATGGGAGGTTGCCTGTCACCTGTGTTGGTGACATAGCCACAGATATTGTCAATTCCAATACAGGTGGACTGTAGCCCAGCTCCTAGCTGGAGGAAAAGTTGACTTGCAGTTAGAGGTGGGAGAAAGCTGGGATCTCATCCATGCAAGTGCTGGGGGCAGGGAAGTGGCTGTGGCTGTGTGCTGGGGTGGGGAGGTTTTCTGGTTATTTAGGCTTAGGAAGAGGAGACCTTGTTACTAGGGGGTCAAGGACTGAATGTGTGTGGGCCAGGGAGTAGGGGTGGGGGTTCCAAACAGAGGCTGTTCCTGCCTGGAGAGGCTCCAGGGTCCACCATCACAACCCTCACGGCCTCCTTCCAGTCCTGGAAGTCTGGAAAAATAGCCCTTGGTGGAGTGCACTCCACTGTCCCCCATCACCCACTTCTCCTTTTCCCTTCTGTGTGGCCCTGGCCACCTCAGCCTGCTTCCTCCCCTGGCAGCAGTGAACTTCCAAGTCTCATCCATTAATCAAGACAGTGACATTGACTCTGGCATGGCACTGGTAATGAGTGGCCTTGGCCTGTGCACACGGTCTGACACACAGCGACCTGCTGTGCCCAGTAATGCAACCTGCTTTTTAGTGCTAGGCAGACCCAGAGCCAGGGAGTAAGAAGGCCAGGCCTGAGGGATGGCCACAGCTGTGGCTCCCTGACCCAGTGGGCTAACACCATGGCCAGCCACAGTCTTACCTGCAGCCTGCTGGGCCTCCTGGCCCTGACCTCTACCTGCTACATCCAAAACTGTCCCCTGGGAGGCAAGAGGGCTGCCCTAGAGCTGGAGGTGTGCAAGGTGAGCCACCTGACCCTAGGGCCCTGCAGGAACCACCACCAACTTCCCATTGTTTCCTCATTTGGAAAACCAAGGAGTTTTGCAGATTTCCACTCTAGTACCAGGTACTGGTGCTCCAGAACCTGTAGCCCCTTGCATCTTAGCAGCACTGAGGAGCCCAACTCCTGGGCTCCGGTCCCAGCATCCCAATTCCGTGTACCCTGCAGGACCTTCAGGCAGCCTCCACCTTCTCCACCACCTCCCCTTATCAGCTACTCCCTTGGTTCCCCGCAGTGCCTCCCCTGTGGGCCCAGGGGCCAAGGTCACTGCTTTGGGTCCAGCATCTGCTGTGGGGACGAGCTGGACTGCTTCGTGGGCACAGCCGAGGCGCTGCGCTGCCAGGAGGAGAACTACCTGCCATCACCTTCTGGTTCAGGCCAGAGGCCCTGCAGGAGAGGGAGCTCATGTGCGGCTGCCAGCATCTGCTGCAGCCCGGGTGAGCGGGAGAGGCCAGCGCAGAGACATGGACAGGGTGGGAACGGGCAAGACAGAGACAGACACCAGCTTTCTTTGCAAATGGCTGCCACACTGACCCTGCCTGCCACCCCAAGACCACCTTTTCTGAATGATGAGTTTGGATGCCTCCTGACATATTCCCACTGCAGCCATTGCTCCCCAAAGGCACCCTTAAAAGTAATGAAAATTGAGCAAAACCACCGCAGTGGTGCTTGCCTGTATGCTTCCTTGTCAGCTTGCCTTTTGGATCCCAAGTTTGAGAACATTATCCACAACATGGCAAGACCCTGTGTCAAAGTAAAAAATGAATGGGGCTGAGGATGTAGCTCAGAGGCAGAGCAGCCCTGGCTTCAATCCCCTCTACTGCAAAAATAATGAAAACAAAATAAAACAGAACAGATCTTTCCTCTCCTATTCTTCTCTGGTCTAAGTGTCAGAAATAAGGGGAGGCATTGGGGAATGAATGACTGCTCCCTACCTGGGTCTGCATTTCAGCTGTGCTGATCCAACTGAGATCATGAGGGTCTCAAACAGCTGCCACCCTCCTGAGGAGACTGGAGCAGGGAGGACCCCAACAGGGCCAGCTCCAGAGATGGAAAAAAACAGCATCCCACTCCCAGCAGGAGTTGGAACCTGGATCAGGGCACACTAGAGGAAGTCCAAAAGGACAGGATCTAGTCATCTGCACATAGAGACAGTGTCTGAGAGGGGATCAGGGGAAGGGGAAGGGACAGTGGGCAGCCAATGACTCCCTGACTCCAGGAGAGAGGCTACCTACGTACTCCTGCTTGCAGATTGAAGGGGTAGAGCTGGCCAAATGGAGGGCTCTGGGGGGACAGCTGAAGAGCCACCGCCATGTTTCAAAGAACTGGACTGTCACACCCCAAGGAGGCCACTGCTGTGCTGAGCTGGGGAGGCTGGACTGGGGCACCCACAAGACACTCCCCTGCTCTCCCCATAGCTAGGTCTCAACCCAATGGCCTGACTCCTGCCTGTGTAGTGGGGTCATATAAAAGCCCATCCCTCTCCCCAGAACACGTCTCATTCACCTGCCCATCAGGCTGGCCACAACCTCAGAAGGCCCTGCTCAAGCCTACTCCAAAATAAGAGGAGCAGACCATTCATTGCCTGTTAAAAATTAAACACGCTGGCTCCATTCTAAGTTTTCTAAGGAATCTCCATACTGCTTTCCAGATTGGTTGCACCAGTTTGCAGTCCCACCAGAAATGTATGAGTGTGCCTTTTCCCCACATCCTCGCCAACATTTATTGTTGTCTATATTCTTGATTACTGCTATTCTGACTGGTGTGAGATGAAATCTTAGAATAGTTTTGATTTGCATTTTTCAAATTACTAGAGATGTTGAACGACTTCTGAGAAGTGTCTGTTCTGCTCCTTAGCCCATTTATGAATTGGTTTGTTTGGGTTTTTTTGCTGTGAAGTTTTTTGAGTTCCTTATATATTCTGGAGATTAGTGCTCTATTTGACATGCTTTACCCAGCTATTTCACTCCTCAGTCCAAAGGACTTAAAATCAGCATACTATAGTAACACAGCCACATCAATGTTTATAGCAGCTGAATTCACAATAGCTAAACTGTGGAAGCAACCTAGATGCCCTTCCATAGATGAAGATAAAGAAACTGTGGTATATATACACAATGGAATATTACTCAACATTAAAAGAGAATAAAATTATGGCATTTTGCAGGTAAATAGATAAGAGGTGGAGAATATCATGCTAAGCGAAGTTAGCCAATCCCAAAAAACTAAAGGTGGAATGTTCTCTCTGATAAGTGGATGCTGTTCCATAATGTGTGGGGGGGCATGGGAAAAATGGAGGAATTTTGATGAGGCAAAGGGGAGGGAGGAATGGGGAGGGGGCATGAGAGCAGGAAGATGGTGGAATGAGACGGTCATCCTTATCCTAGGTACATGTATGACTGCATATATGGTGTGATGCTACATCATATACAACCAGAGAAATGAAAAGTTGAGCTGCAATTTTGTACAATGAATCAAAATGCATTCTGCTGTTATATATACCTAATTAAAATTAATTAAAAAATAAACATGCTATGTGAATGTAGCTCAATGGTAAAGAGCTTTCCTAATATGTGGGAAGCCCTGGGTTCTGTCCCCAAAACTGTAAAAATGATTAAATATACCAATAAATAAACTAATAAACCATAAGTAAATAAATAAAAAATAATAAATTGAATAAAATATCCCATTTCTGTAGTTTTTCTCCCATACCAGAGTGAGTGGGGAGATCACAAAGAATGAACCCCAGGGCTGGGGTTGTGGCTCAGTGGTAGAGTGCTTTCTTAGCATGTGCAAGGCACTGGGTTGATTCTCAGCACCCCATATAAATAAATGAACAAAATAAAGATCTGTCAACATTAAAAAAAAAGAATGAACCCCAAAGCTCCACCAATATGAGTGAGGCTCAATAACAGGGTGGACGACATAAAAAATATATTGTGATACTACAAGGTTTGAAATTAATTAATCAATTTTTTTGGTGATGGGGACTGAAGATTGTCTCTATCAATAAAATGGCAAAACTAATGTATGGTGCTAAAGTTCTAGGATGGCACAAGGATGTTGGGGGGCTTCTGGATTGCTGCTCATATCCTGTTTCTGGACTGGAAGCTGGTGAAACAGATGTGTTCAGTTTATAAAATTAATTAAGTTGTTGGGCATGGGGACACACACCTATAATCCCAGGTACTGGTGAGGCTGAGGCAGGAGGAGTACAATTTCCATTAGAGCCTCAGCAGAAAGCATTATACCCAACAGCCAGAGAATGTGTGATTTGGGGGGAACTCATGAAACACTAAAATCCAACCACAGAGTTGCCACCAAAGAAGGCAGTTGTTACAGAACCAACACTGTACAGATGGCTCTTTGACCTTAACGCATAAAATGAAAGACAACAAAAGATGGCTAAAGAAAAGGCTCAGTGTCCGCACTCTGAACACCTACTACAAAGAGCCCTTGGGTGAGCACAGTAATCATCAGGATATCACCAAACACTGAGAACTTGGAACCAGGGGAGAAGGAGGAAAGCAGGACACAGGGGAAAGCATGCAGCTTTAGGTAAGTAAGGGAAAGCAAGAAGTGCTTCTTTGTTCTCTTCCGTGCTGGGGAGGGGACCAGGGCCTTTGCATGCAGGCCCTCCCCCACCGAGCTCCACCTTGAGACTCTGCTGTTTCTTAATAACCTGTACATTGAACTTGAGAACTGTGAGCAATCAACAGAGAAAGCCCAAACGTTCATGAAGGAGAAACCCAAAATAACAAAGGACAGAAAACACAAACAAGGGCTGGAGATGGAGTTCAGTGGTAGAGCACAGGCCTCACCAGTGTGAGGCCGGGGGTTCTATCCCTGGCACTGCAAAAACAAAACAGGTTTAAAAAAAAAAAAAAAAAAAACCACACACACCAAAAAAGTGAAGGCTGATAAAATGAAAAGCTATTTATATAAAATCATAAAAACAATAAACAGTCTTTTTTAGGCTCATCAGGATTTTTTTTAGCACAGTGTCTTGCTAAATTGTCTAGGCTGGTCTGGACCTCTCCATCCTCCTTCCTCAACCTCCTCGGTAGCTGGAATTAGAGCCAGTATCACCTCACCCAGCCACGAAACTTTTTTAAGAGATGTTGCTTATGTTTCTATTTATAACCCACAGGTGTGGAGGCCTGCACACTTCTCCTTGACTCTTATTACCTACTTGAGGCAGCCCCTTTGTCCCTGAAGAGGCTGAGAAAGTCTTGAGACCCCAAAGTGTATACTGTATACAAGATGCTGAGAACAAAGGGCTATGCTCAGCCGTTGGAGACACTCCGCTGAGCCCACATCAGTGCTGAATAAACCTTGTCCTTCCTCATCTCTAAGTACCATTTGTTTCTTTCCATTGACAATATTTTCCATATTTTTCTATAATATATTTTCATGTGTTGGCCAGGAAACTGACAACCAAGTTGGCCTGTGTGCCACCATTGCTGGGAAACAGGAGAAACCCGGGCCACCAGCCTGATGACAGATGGATAAGCACCACCTGTCCATTTGCCAGACCTCCACTCTCATTCAAGCCATGAATGAGAGTGTTTGTTCCTGATGGTTTGTATATATTTGTGTACATCAGTATATTATATGGTGTGTCCTGACTCTCACTGCTTCCCAAGAGCAGAACCAAAGCAGGTTTCAGGATGGGATGTCAAACTGGTAAGTTCTCTGGGGGGCATCTCCTGAGTCAGGTCCTGCCATACGGTGGAAGGGGAAACTGATCACTTCCTAGTGACTGGAGTGTCGCTCAGTACAGGATCTGCTCCTTCGGAAAGTCTGTCAGTTCTGATGTGTGTGTGTGTGTGTGTGTGTGTGTGTGTTTGAAAGAGAGAGAGAGAGAGAGAGAGAGAGACTGGAGAGAAGGGAAGTCTGTGCTCCACCATCTCACTCAGAGCCGGAGTGAGTCCTAACCTGCAGTTCCATGGCGACTTCAGAAGACTTAAGGCAGTGCCAATCCCTGGGGGATCAAAAGTCCCTCCCTGCCGGGTTGGTCCAGGTCAGGGGCTTATACTGACCTGCCATTGATGTAAAGAGAGCAGCCAGGTAGATGAAAGTGTGTGTTCCCTTCTCATTGTGCAACACCCTCTCCAGGGGGAACGCTCACATGACAGACAGTTCATCTTTAAAGCCCACTGTCTTGGAACATGGGGTTAAGAACTTTAAGATTCTTTGGAGATTATTCTTTGGTGTAAAATTGAGCTCTGGGAAACTGCACACTCTTTGTACTCTAGAGTGGCCCTCTTTTGGGATCCGATGGCTCTCAGATGGGACCTTAGATGTGGCCATTGTTTGAGCAGGGTATAAAGTAATAACAGGAGAGACTAATGGAGGGGATCTGGAAAAGCCAGCTGGGCCAGGTCCCGGACCTTTTAAGAACACTTGGGAGGGCTTCATTCTGCCCTGGGAAAATCCAAGCATTGCCTCAAGCTGCAGGTGTTAACTGTAATTTTCTACAAATGCCTGATAGACAGCCTGTACCCAGGAATATCTGGGGATGCCCTACTTCCTGCGATTTTTTTCCTCTTTGTTCCAGTTGGCATAAGGGGTTGAGCTATTAAATTAAGAAAAAAAAAAACTTCTAATCTAAAGAAAGATGCCAACAGGGGAAAAGACACCAAAATTCCCCCAGATGGCCCTATGAGCCTTATAGTAAAAAAAAAAAAAATGTTTTAATTCCCAGGATGAAAGGAAAAAAATAACCCAAGAGATGATAAGATGCTGTTGTTTGATTTGAGCTCAGGAAGGTATTCTAAAGCCTTCAGTGTTCCGACTCCAGCTCCAGACCTCCTCAAGGCCAAACTCCCTGACTTCTGCCTCTGGGAATGATGCCAACAGTGGGGGAGGGAGGTCTGAGCCAACGGCAGTGGCCCCCACTCCTCCCCCTGCCCTACATCCCTCACTATCCAAGCTAAGGAAGGAATCAGAGCAATGCCAAAAAGGATAGTCAGATTTTATTTTCTGGGCAAGAACAAGGAATGATTCAGGGAAAAACAATAGCAGCTTGGGAGTAATTATGGCCATGTCAAGTTTTCTTCAAAATCTCTGTCTTGTTGAAGTGCGTGGCTTCTGTGTTAAACTCGCATTCGGTCCTGCATGCCTAAATTAATTAAGGCAGTGCCAATCCCTGGGGGATCAAAAGTCCCTCCCTGCCAGGTTGGTCCAGGTTTTGGTCCAATTAGTCTTGTTTTGCCAACTGGAGTTTTTAGTTCTCTGTTTTCCCTGCTGTCTTTGTTCAGAAGTCAGTTATTCCAGGAAAAGCTCTTAAACCTTTGTTCCTGATGGTTTGTATATATTTGTGTACATCAGTATATTATATGCTATGTCCATATATATTTATTATGTACATGGTATCAAAACTGACTTGTAGATAATTGGGTACTCATAAATTTAATAAGAGGATCCAAATATTTTTTAGTTTACATGACTTAAACATTTAAGAAAAATTCCAATTTAAATTGGTTAAACAGATAAGAATAAAGATGACTTTACAATTACTAACCCACACATTTTTCTACGTGGTCAAGCCATCAGTAGAGTTTTAGTTTCCATAAAATGTTTGAAGTGTAATAGCCACTGCTTCCAGAATTTTTCTTTAGCAGGAACAGATGGCTTGTACTGTCTGATATCTTGGTTTTTATGGGTAACCTAAACTTAACAATTAAAACTGAGTAAATTAGATTAAACATAAGTGGGATTCATTTTCATAAATGTGTTTGTTAGAGGAGGCATTTAGTTAAGTTACAAAGTCAAAATACTAAAATATCAATGGCTAAGTATAAGTTCAAGTACTCCTGACTTCTGGAATTTCTATAAAATAATATTATTTGAGTATTATATGTTTTTAAAAATTGGCAAATAAAAAAGGAAAATGTCCCTAATGTTTCCAAGGGAAGCTACACATGGACAACAAGACTGACATCCTGGTAGATGACACAACTGGTAAAGGAAATTAAAGGAGCTGAGGGGTTCTCACTAGTCCCTAAGAGTAAGCCCCTGAGGAATCTCAGCTGACTCTTAACCGTAGACAGGAGCAAGGTCAATTCTGACCATCTTGGTCTTAAACACTTGGCAGGAGAGTTATAACAAAGGCACAGCCATACATGGGCCAGTGTTCTTGTTAAGGTGGTACAATTGGTGACAAAGGGGTTGAAGATCACCTGGAAGTTACAACTCAGCAAACATTGTCAGGAAACCCACCAACACTGGGTCAGGTGTTGCCAATTGCTTTGTTAAGGATTAGGTCTAGCCCTACTGGATAGACCCCCTCCCAGAGGCCCAAGGACAACAGCCCTGCTTTAGTCACTCCAGAGGCAAGCTTAAGGAATCACCCGCCGGCTGGGATCAATGGGCTGCTCTTATTTTCTATTGGTCTATGTACTGTGATGGTTTGGCACTGCCATCCTTTACCCCTCTCAGTTGCCACAGTCTTAGCCTTAGTTTTCACTGTAAGATTAACAGCAGCTCCTCCAGCCGGTTGACCTTGGGTTGAAAGCTTCCAGTCTTTTCCTCCTTTTGACGATGCTTTTCTACTATCGGTTGGGTTTTATCTGGCTCCCGTTTATGGTCTTGAGCCTCTCACCTTGTGCTGCAAGTATTCACATGACTCCATCAGGCCAAGGTATTGCCACAACCCTACTTTACCATACTCAATTCTCCTACTAGGAAACTATCTCAGGAACCTACCGGTTGTGTAAAAAGCTCCAGACCTGAAAGGGTTGGAAACCCAGGGAATTATTTGGAAGATGGCTTTCAACATTTGGGGGGAATTCAATAGTCTCATAACTATTGTGGTTTTTATGTTAGGGCTCTGCCTTCTCCTGCATTACCTGTTGCCTGGTTATAAGACGTATTTTTATAAAGGAAAATAATCCCCAGTTGAAAAGAAAACAGCCACTCATGTCATGATGTTATGAAAATATAAACCATTAAATCAGGATGATGCTCTTTGACCCTGAAAGGATCTGAGCATCAAAGGGGGGAATGACTTCAAAAAAGTCACCCTGAACAGAGGATATAGATACTTATTAGTTTTTGTCTGCACCTTCTCAGGATGGATGGAAGCCTTTCCAACCCAAACTGAAAAGACAAGAAAAGTAACAAAGCCTCTCCTAAGAGACATTATTCCCAGATATGGGGTGTCTCCAGCCATAGGGTCAGACAATGGACCAGCGTTTGTGACTGAGGCAGTACAACAAGTAGCAAGACCTTTAAAAATGTGGTGGAAAGTACTTACTGTGTATTGCCCACAGAGCTTGGGGAAAGTAGAACATATGACTGTCAAGAGCTGCCCTGGATGCAGACACCTTTAAGTCCTGATGCACAGGGTTCTGGTCAATTACTGCATTCAATCTGGCACAGTAGTGCCAGGTCTCAGTAACTTGGGCATTACCCCAGCTCGGATAATAAGGTGTGGCTCCAGGTGTAGGTGTCACCCACAGGGGTTGAATTATACTTACCTGTTCCTTTGTAATCCTACCCTTTGCCCTTTTGGGGATAGAATGTTCCATGGCACCTCCCCTTGTATGTCCTCTATATAAGATTAAAGAATTCCAGTGGCTCGTTCTCTTTCCACAGACCCCTAAGGTTGGAGAGCCATCTCAGGTTTTGAAAAGGTACTGCTGTGTGTTTGAGTGCTTTCTTTGCCGTTTTCTGAAGTCATTGGAATGGTCAGATTTTGTGAACCCAGCATTAGGTCGCCAGCTAGGATAGATGGTGATAATGAACCAAAGCCATAAACAAACACCAGCTCCATTATTTCAGGAGACCAGCCTATACTAAAAAAAAAAAATAATAATAAAATAAATTAAAAAAATAAAAATACATGAAAAAAAAAGTGAGATGTTCACCCTGGGCAAGCATAGCGTTTTCACCATTTGAAATCCTGTATTGGTGACCACCCTTACTGGTCAGCTTCAGGGGTGACTCCAGAGAATTAGAAGACTTAGATTTACATAAGCAGCTACAAGGATGGGGGGCTCACCATCTCACAAATATAAAAATGGGTCACAGATAGAATGCCCATATCCTTGGGCATACTGTTCACTCCCACAAACCTGGGGACCAAGTATGGATAAAAGACTGGAAAAAGGAGCCCTCAAAACCAATGTAATCTTAACCACCCCTACTGCTTTCGAAGTAACAGGAATAGACACCTGGGTCCACCACTCCAGAGCCAAACCTGCTGGCCCAAATGAGGATCAAAGGGAACAGAGAATAGTCCTCAATCCAGAGAGTCACCTGGTACAAAAAAAGAGACAACAACCCCAAAGCCTGGCTCTGGCCACACCAGAAACTGGTCAGTCAACACATGGCTGAAGGCTGAGGAGTCGACTGCCTGGTGAAAACAAGTTTTATTCTCTGCCAATATTTCCCTACTGTTATACACTACCTTCCTTTTCTCAGTATATGTGCTTACTGCTTGCTGTTATAAATCTGGTGCCCAACAGTCCTGCCAGAAGCCACCCCTTCACGTGACCCATGAATCCAAGTAAGGCGATCAGACCAGGGAGCTAAATGGACCTTGCTCTATTCCACTCATTTCTCCTACCCAGGGGAAATTAGGAGGGTTATATTCACAATGAAATTATGTATCCCAATATAGGAAACATGAGGCACCCAGAGAAACCAAAGGGCCCTGCAGACTGCTTATTGGAAGGATGATGAGTGGCCCCTAGAATGTATTATTCAGTACTGTGGATCTGTCACTTGGGCAGAAGATGGGTCTTGGGGATATCATAACCCTATCTGTATGCTGAATCACGTTATCAGGCTACAGGCAGTTTTGGAGATTATAACAAATGTATCTGCAGAGGTCCCCAATATATTGGCTTAATAGCAAACCAAGATGCAAAATGCCATTTACTAGAATCATTTAACCTTGGATTATTTACTTGCCTCTGAAGGAGGAGTGTGGAAAATTCAATTTGAGTAACTGTTGTTTACAAATAGATGACACAGGGAAAGTTATAGAAGAGATCACAGATCATGTGGTAAAAATTGCCCATGTGCCGTACAGACTTGGAAAGAATGGGATACAGACAACCTCTTCAGAGGATGGTTCTGGGAAGAATTCATAGGAAGAATTAAGACAATGATCAGGGTGATTATGGCTACATTTGCTGTGCCTACATACTCATTGCCTCCTGCCTCTCCTAATCAGCATTAAAAGAAGTTTTATAAAAACAATTGTTTAAAAAAGAAGAGACAATTCTCTCATCTATTACTCATGAGAGGATACCAACAAGTGGTAAAAATGATGCTCTCTGAAGGATGCAGATGCATCCTGAGAATCAAGAGGTGGGAATGAAGCAGCAACTCCTTCCTAAGATATTTCTTTTTATCTCTTAATAGTTGCAACCTGCTAGTTTCTGCTTCTGTAATATGCTTGCTCTGCAGCTGTGGCAGAAACCAGATCTGCTTGGAGAAAGGAGGAGGGATCAAGGCTATTTGCATGAGAACGTCTTAAGACTCAGAAGTGTGTACTGTATAAAAGATAGTGAGAACAAAGGGCTGTGCTCAGTCTTTGGAGAAGACTCAGCTGAACTCTCACTGGTGCTGAATAAACCTTGCTTTTCTGCATCTCCAAGTACAATTTGTCTCTTTCCATTGACATAATTTTCCATATTTTCCATAACAGGGAACTTCAGAGGTCTGTGCACCACTGAGTACCATCTCCCCTCCCTAAGAGACTGAGACGGACCCTGGGGTGCATTTGCAAAGTTTATTTTTCCTTGCCAGAGGGGAGGGCAGAGAAGCTCAGAGTGGTGGACAAGGGTGGCACCTGGCAAAAGGCCATGGACTATACACAAAACACACACAGGTCCTTCCTCCCATTTCTGACCTTGCCTTTGCAACCCAACACCAACCTAGTGGGCCTCACTTGGGTTCATGATCCAATGCTCACCCTACTATAGCCGCACACATGGCTTTCAGAGCCCTGGTCCCTGGGGAGGCACTCACATTTGTTGCCTCAGAACTTTAAAGGAGCCCAAGCGCACAGTAGGTAGGCAGTAGGGTTGTCCACCTGCACAGTCTCACTTATTCAACAGCTCTACATGGAGCCACCTGTGGCCTAGACAGAACTGAGCATGGTGATCAGATTTCCTTCAGCTCTGCCGCAGCTGAAATAAAAAGGAATCAGCTGGACACACAGCACAAGAGAATTGTCTACGTACCCAGCAGAACTTCCTTATGGGATTCCTGTATGGTCATCCTGCTCAGGCAAGCTTAGATCAGTAGTCTTCTATGTGTGGGGTCAGCCACCTGTGGCTGAGAGCAGCTGGTGAGGGATGGGAAAGGCCTGGGATTGCAGGTAAGACAGAGCCTCCAGCTAGTGCAGATGAGAGGACCCCACAGGCCCAGCAGAGGCCTCCCCACTGCATTCTCCTGGATCCATTCCCAAGACCAGTTACTGGGGAAGCATTTCTCAATTTCTTGCATCCCCTATGTAGATGGGGTCAGTGTCTAGCAGTCCCTTCTGCCCCTCAAGACTGGCTTCTCTCAAGCATTCTCTCTTTGCTAGTCTCTCCCAGTGGTTGAGCAGTACTGATCACTACAAGCAGCACCAAGATGGGCCACAATGGTACCTGACTCCTCTGCACTCTCAGTCATGGCCCTTTTGTCACCCTTTGGGCAGTTCTGAATGAAGCATGCAGAGGCGAAGGCCAGCAGGCCAAGGAAGCAGGTGGGTAGCAGAGTGTTGGGCATCTTGTTGCTCCCACTGAGGCCAGGGAACAGTGCTCCTGGGCTGGCTATGTGCTCTGCCTTGGTGGGCTGTCTATTTATATGCCATGTGTTCCTTTAGAGACAACATGGTGGCCAACTGTGTGATCCTTTAAAAAAGGAGGAGGACAGTAGAACACCATGTCCTAGGAACACCCTTTTCCATTCCCAATAATTCCCAATAGCCAAGTCAATGAAACAATAAAAGCAGCACCAGTCGTCATAAATATATTCTCTTAAAAAAATCTTTCTCGTGCTCTCTCTCTTCTCTCTCTCTTCTCTCTCTCTCTCTCAACTATAACAAACTAGTGCTATCTGTAGAAACTTCTTTCTTGAACATTCAATAAGCTGCTTGGGATGCTGGCCCTATGACAGAACAAGGTAAGCTATGCTGTCACTGCTTCTGACTTAACCTCAAGGCCTGGTGTAGAATCCAGCACTGTGCTCTTCCAGGCCGCCATCACTGGGCAATGCACTATGAAAAATGGAGGTGTTATGAGCCCTGCCTGTCATCAAGGGACCTTTTCCAAAAGATTCCAACAACCTGTGCATTGCAGTCCATCTCAGGGCATATTCCTTGAGGTCTCAGAAAAGTATGCACTGCCCCAGTGCAACTGGCTGGGACGTAACCAACCTCTTTCCCTAGGGCTTGCACAGCCACGGAGTCCCAAGCCATCTGCAGGTGTCTGGGGATAAACATGGGTCTGTCTGAGACAAATATGGTAACAGAAGGGCTCAGGTAACCAGAGTATTATTGACTACATTATGACAAAAACTGCTGTGACCGGGCATGGCAGTGCATGCTGTAATCTCAGCAACTCAGGAGACTGAGGCAGGAGGATCACAAGTTCAAAGCCAGCCTCACCAACTTAGCGAGGCCCTAAATAACTCAATGACACCCTGTCTCTAAATAAAATTCAAAACAGGCCTGGGTAGAGGTACCCCCAAGGTACCAGCCTGGGGATGTGGCTCAGTGGTTAAGTACTCCTGGTCCATTCCCCAGTATTAAAAAAACAAAAAAACAAAAAAAAACTGCTGTGATTGAAACTTAGGATTAGGAAAGAGTTGTCACCTGGAGACCATCTCTGAGCATTCTGGCTGTCCCAAGGCTGCTGAGAGTCAAAGGACTCTTTTCCCTTAACACAGCCTCTAGAATACAGGCAGAGGCTCTAGGGTCTACAGTGTTACTAGCAGGGTCTGGCTCCAACCAAGGAGTGGTGACAAAAGAGACAGCCAGGCATGTGAGGTCCTATCCAATTAGCACTATAGCAGGACAGACAACCAAGAAAGAGTAGCCAGTTCAAAGGCTTTGGGAAAGAAATCCGTGTCTGCAGCCTCATGAACAAGGTAGCCAATGTCATGAAGTCACAGGAAAGTCACAGAAGCACAGAGGCTTGTTGGCACTGGGGGGTTGTGGCTGACTTCAGGGGGAAATGGAGGATGCTTCCACCACCCCAATGCCACTACAGGGCACAATTCAGAGACTCAGGCCCTGAGGCTGGGGGTCTTTGGGAAAATTTTGTGGCATGTCCATCATCACAACACTGTCAGTCAGAAACATGGGATGGGGAGATGTAGAGAGCCCCTCTGAATGATTCATGCCTTCCATCTTGGAGCAGAGAGGCTTTGACCATCACTACATCTCATAGTCACTTGAACATTGCTTTGGTCCCAGAAGTTTGAGGGTGCGTCTTCAGACGTAGGCGTGTCGCCCCATGGCTCTTTGGGTCGAATTAGACTCACCTGTCCTTTGTAACCCTGTCCCTTCTGGCTTTTTTGGATGGAACTTTCTAAGAATAAGGGTACCCCCAATAAAAGCCCATTTCTGAATGTGCTTGTTCTCTCTCGCCAGCCTCTCCTGACTTTCTCTTGCTCTCCCATTTGGGGAGCCTGAGGCTGAGAGCAGAGAAGCCGTCCTGAAGCTTATTTAAAGGTAAAACTATGTTTTATTTGGTGTCCCTAGAAATTCACACAAGCGATCTTTTTATTTTTTTATTTTTTTATTGGTTGTTCAAAACATTACAAAGCTCTTGACATATCATATTTCATACATCTGATTCAAGTGGGTTTTGAACTCCCATTTTTACCCCAAATACAGATTGCAGAATCACATCGGTTACACATCCACGTTTTTACATATTGCCGTACTACTGACTGTTGTATTCTGCTACCTTTCCTATCCTCTACTATCCCCCCCTCCCCTCCCCTCCCATCTCTCTACCCCATCTACTGTAATTCATTTCTCTCCCTTGTTTTTTTATTTTTTTCCCTTTCCCCTCACTTCCTCTTATATGTATTTTTGTATAACAATGAGGGTCTCCTTCCATTTCCATGCAATTCCCTTCTCTCTCCCTTTCCCTCCCACCTCTCATCCCTGTTTAATGTTAATCTTTTTCTCATGCTCTTCCTCCCTGCTCTGTTCTTTGTTGTTCTCCTTATATCAAAGAAGACATTTGGCATTTGTTTTTTAGGGATTGGTTAGCTTCACTTAGCATAATCTGCTCTAATGCCATCCATTTCCCTGCAAATTCTATGATTTTGTCATTTTTTAATGCAGAGTAATACTCCATTGTGTATAAATGCCACATTTTTTTTATCCATTCGTCTATTGAAGGGCATCTAGGTTGGTTCCACAGTCTTGCTATTGTGAATTGTGCTGCTATGAACATCGATGTAGCAGTGTCCCTGTAGCATGCTCTTTTTAGGTCTTTAGGGAATAGACCGAGAAGGGGAATAGCTGGGTCAAATGGTGGCTCCATTCCCAGCTTTCCAAGAAATCTCCATACTGCTTTCCAAATTGGCCGCACCAATTTGCAGTCCCACCAGTAATGTACAAGTGTACACTTTTCCCCACATCCTCGCCAGCACTTGTTGTTTGACTTCCTAATGGCTGCCAATCTTACTGGAGTGAGATGGTATCTTAGGGTGGTTTTGATTTGCATTTCTCTGACTGCTAGAGATGGTGAGCATTTTTTCATGTACTTGTTGATTGATTGTATGTCCTCCTCTGAGAAGTGTCTGTTCAGGTCCTTGGCCCATTTGTTGATTGGGTTATTTGTTTTCTTATTGTTTAATTTTTTGAGTTCTTCACACAAGCGATCTTAAGTTCAGTTGCCCACGAGGGTCGGGGGCAGCAGGTGGTGCCCAAAAAGGGACCGCTCAGGGTGAATTTCCAAGTTGACTGAGAGAGTAGATCGTATTGTTCATGTCAATCCTAAAGGTTGAAGAAAATTTTCCAGATGTAGCAGCTTTCTGAGTCAGGTGAGGAAAACCCTTTAATGCACCTGTCTGGAAACAGGCTGGGTTTCAATCCATTGTCCACAGCTGTGTGCACTACAAGACAGAAAAAGAGCAGGTGTACATTGTCCACACCTTACCCTCTCTGCACTGTCAGTCACAGTTACCATCTGAAAACACTTGAAGCCAGATTGATTGAGGGGCCTAAGTGTTGGGACTGGTCAGGACATCCTGTCTCCATCAGCCACACCTGCCAAGGTCATCATTCTAACACCTGCCTCCCACACAGGCCTCATTAAGATCCCAAATTCCTCTCAGTGGAGATGTCAGAGAGCTTGCCTTCCCCCTAATATCCACTGCTCAGAGCCTTCAGTGGCTGGAAAAAGTATCTTCACTGTGTTGACTGGTTCCATTTCAAATACAGCATCTTCCATGTCACATGGACCTCCAGACAACCCACATTCCTGCCACACTTCCCTTGTAATTACACCTTCCAAAACGACTTTTCCACTCTTTCTGCAACCTTATATTCCCTACGCCTCAACTCCTGATGTTGATTCACACATCTTTTAAGAAGGGAAAACTTAGCTCTTTAACTCATCCCTGTCACATGTACCCTCCACCCACTGTGTCCTACATACAATGATGTCATGAAGGTTAGAGCAGCATCACCAGTTTGGTCACAACCACACCCTTCTGGGTTAAGCCATGTGGTTAATATGATAACTTCTATCTCAGAACAGACTTTGTGTTCCCTGGAGCTAGTGATGGGATTTGTTTTTCATCAGATGTTGAGAGCCACAGCCGAAGGGGCCCCAGCAAACTTCCAGCTGCCAGCAAACTTCCAGCTGCCGGCTCACAGCAGCCCCAGCAACATCTAGCTGATTGGCTCCTCTGCCGTGATGCTCATTGGGCTGTTTCCCTGCCCTTTCAGACCATGGAGCTGCTCATTGGGGGACTTTTTTGGCTCCGCCCACGCGACCCAGCCAATCGGCCTCAAGAGCAGGAGGAGTGGGGAAGGGAGAGGCTTGTGGGAAGCCGGTGGTGGCAGTTGGGCTCTGAGGGTTTTTCCTGAGGAGCTGTTTTGTTTGGCGTGTGTGGTTCTAAAAATAAAGTTAGTTTCTTTTGACAAGTGGCTCCTGATTGTGCCCAGCCAGACTGCGGCAGTTTTTCATCTGTGGCCGTCTGCCATGCTAACCCACAAATCAACATATTCTTCAACCCCCTCCATTGAGGTTTCTGCCCACACCAACCCACGGAAACTCCTGTTAGCAATGTCAGTAACTTCTTGTCAGATTCACTGGACGTGAATAGGTCCTCATTGTACATACTCCACAAGAAACGTTCAACATGGTTACCCTGGCCCATTTCTTTTTTTTTAATATTTATTTTTAGTGGTAGTTAGACACAATACATTTATTTTATTTATTTATTTTTATGTGGTGCTGAGGATCAAACCCAGGACCTCGCACATGCAAGGTGAGCACTCTACCTCTGAGCCACAACCCCATCCCCTCCCTGGCCCATTTCTAAAACACATTTCTTGGTTCCAGTGAAACTACCCTTGCCTGATTTTACTTCCCTCACACTGAACACGTCTTCCCAGTGTCATTTTCTGCTACCTCTTTCCAAACATTGGAACATTTCAGAATTTATTTCTTCATCCCATTCCCTTCTTTGAGTTGATTTTACAGCCTTTCTATAAGCTGATGATTCCCAAATCCTTATCTCCATCCTGGGCTTCTCTCCCAACTGTCAGACTTGCAGTCACTCAACTGCCTAATGACACCTCCCTGTGGATATCCAATGGGCCTCTGAGACTTAACATAGTCAAGCTGGGCTCTAGATTCTCTGCTGCCCCCTGCATCTCCCAGGTCAACAACTAAGAAAGAGAAATAAGAAGGTTCTAGGTATGGAAATGTATTTTAATATAAAAAGGAGAAAGAAAAAGAAATGTTTCTGAATAAGAAAGTATTTTGTGTGGTAAAGTAGAATATCTAATTAAGCTGCAGAAAGTCTGTGAAGGGTACACTTCAGAAAGTTTGTGTGTAACGAAATTGGTTACATATATAATTAGCATAATCAATTAAAGCTATTCAAGGCTTTTTCCTCAGGTCAAATATTAATGTACTGATATAAACCAAAGTTTAATATATGTTAGAGCAACTGATTTTAAAGGAATTAGGGTTTATACAACTCTGGTTAAACAACTGTTATTTTAGAGTATTACACTATACTACAGAGTCTAGATTTTTCTTTAAAAGTGAAACTTGTTTAATATAAAACATCAACATAATTGTGGTGCTATTACTGATGACTTAGTATAATAAGTATATTCATATCCTCCAGGTATACAAGTTTTTAAAATATGAGGTTTAAAAGATGAGGTTTATCAAGCTGGTGTTCTCCAAACTAAAGTTGTCTGTAATGGTAATTTTTGACTTCTAAAATAGCAAATTTAATTGGGGATTTACTGATATAATTTAATGTTCTGAAACTGAACCTATTATCAATAATATATATGTAAAATTGTATTTTATTTTTTTGCACTGGAGTAGAAATTAACTGTATTTTTAAAACATAATGAGAGCCTGATCTGTTTAAAGGTTAAAATTGTGAAAAATAAAAACATTTTGCCATTTTCCCACAAAAGGGGGTTAAAAGCTCTCTTAGCTGTTGTTTGATTCATGTTTTAGATTTAATGTTGTATTGTATTAACTAACATTCATATAGACTCAGAAACCATATAAACTTTATAAAAGATCAGCTTCAGAAATAAAATTTTACCTAACATTTGACAAGAGCCCCACCTCACCTGAGTTAAGACTCTGCTTCTCACCTTACTCCATATTAAGATAATTTCAAAGTAGGTTAGAGTTAAGCTCATTTAAGGTTATGTTCAAAGGATAAATTTTTGATTACTGTAATCTCAAAATAATCAGGAGATATAATATAAACTAAATGTTATGGTTTGGATGTGAGGTGTCCCCCAAAAGCTCATGTGTGAGACAATGCAAGAAGGTTCAGAGGAGAAATGATTGGGTTGTGAGCGTCTTAACCCAATCAGTAAATTAATCCCCTGATAGGGATTAACTGAGTGATAACTGGAGACAGGTGGGGTGTGGGTGGAGGAAGTAGCTCACTGGGGGCTTGGCTACTATATACATGGTATATGTATTTTGTATCTGGAGAGTGAAGTCTCTCTCTCACTGCTTCCTGATCATCAGGTGAGCTGCTTCCCTCTGCCACACTCTTCCTCCATGATGCTCCGAGGAATGGAGCCAGCCTTCTATGGACTAAGACCTCTGTAACCATAGCCCTCAAACTTTCCCTTCTGTACAATTGTGCTTGTTTTAGTCACAGCAGTGAAAAAGCTGACCAAAACACTAAGTGAGGCTTAAGATTGTGTTTCTTAGTTCATAGGTATTATACAAACTCAATATGTTTTTCACTCTTGTTAATTTCATTTTGAATTTTCCTTATACACTTTAAATGTTAGTGCCTTACAGAAGTACAACTTTCAATATATCAACCTGAGTTAATTTGAGATAGTAAGCCGTCATCTATAGACAGACTGGATATAAGGCTAACTTCCAGTACTAATACTGACTCCAATTACATAAAAGGGATGGATGACTGTAAAATTACAGACATTAAAATTAAAACCCAGTACTCTTATTTGAAGGCTGATGAAACTGGCTTGCTGGATATTTAAGACAAAGGTTTGGAGATTAAAGTTAAGGAAGTAAAAGAGCCAAGAAGGAAAATAGTCAATATTTGGCTCTTGCCCTCTGAATAAGTTGAACCCAGGATAAGGGGACTTTTTTAAAGGCTTTGCAACTCTGGGCCACATAACCTAATCGGGGGGATCTATGAACCCTAGAGAACAGATAACTGACCAGTGCACATGCTGCAAAAGAGGAGGACCATTGGAGAAGGGAGACATCCCTGATGCTTCCAAGGGAAGCTACAACATAAAGGAGACCCTAACCCATCCTAGCAGATGGCACTGAAAGAGCTAAGAGGCTGCTCTCAAGTTCCCCAAGAGTGACCCCTTGAGGGGACTCAGCTAACTCTCTTTTTTAATTTGTTCTACTTAGTTGTACATGACTCTTAACAATAGATAAGAACAAGGTCAATCTGACCAGCCTGATCTCCAACACATAGCAAAAAAAGTATAATCAAAGTACAGCCATACTGGGTATTTAGAAGAAAGGGCAATAGTTCTTTTGATAGAAGTTAAGACATACACTTGTGTCAGCCTCACAGCCCTGGTGCCCTCCAAATTCTTAGGCATTTTTTTTCCTTTGTGAGGCTCATATTCATCCCTGCTTACCAATAATTGGATGGATCTATATACCTTGGTCTTCCCTACTCCTCAAATATATGTTTTACCTAACAAACAGAGTTTGTCTTTCCTGATAATGGCACACACCAGACACAAGAGAGCCTTTCAGTTTATTCCCTCACTCATAGACCTAGTGTTAGACCAGGATGCAAGAAAATATCACTGAGTCCAATTAAAATCAAATTAAGCAAGCTTATTATTTCGACCGGCCGGGCTGCCTCTCCCTCCCAAAACGGCGGGAACAAGACAGCACCCCAGCTTTCCTGCAGCCCAGCTTTATAGCCCAGAAAGTTACACAAAGGGGGGTTACAGATAACAGAACTCTGACAAGCATCACACGAATGGTAGTTTACATTTTTTGCTGGCCCCAACATCAGAATTTATGAGGACCATTAGAGCCTCAGAGAGGGTCGTTGTCTGGCCAGGGAAGGCCAATATTTATGAGGTGTCACTAAAGTTTCAGAGAGGGCTGCTATCTGGTCAGAGAGCCAGCCATGGGTGAGTTCAAGGCACGGGCAGGCATTCCAAGCAGGTTCAGAATTTGCAGTAATTTATAGTAAAGCTGAAATTATCTTTTCATGGTTTTGTGGAAAGATGGCTCCCAATTTTAAGAAAAGATCAGGTTGGGTCTATCACTAGAGATATCCTCTGGGATTGGCACAGGAGCAACAGGATTAGGAA
>NW_026000026.1:28751441-28799204 GCF_001458135.2 Marmota marmota marmota
ACCTTTGCCACTGAAACCTACTATGATTTATCTTTGTTTCCCATTGTTGGGTTTCCACTCTACCGCAACATACCTGTGGAGAATTCAAGTTGATTTTGACAATGGTTTCAGAGGTTCCAGATCATCACCAGTTGGCCTTGTTGTTTCTGGGTCCACATCAAGGCAGCGTATACTGAGGGGATCACATGTGGAGCAAAACAACTCACCACATTGCTGGGAAGCACAAGACAGAGCAAGAACGGGCCAGGGTACCATTGTCCCCTTAAAGGATAAGCTCCCCACAGCCACAAGTCCACCAGCCAGGCTCCACCTCTTCAATGTTGAAGCACATCCTAAACACACCTCTCTGAGGATCAAGGCTTCCGCACAGAGGGCTTTGTGACACTCAGCATTCACACTGTAGCACAGCCCTCTGGAACATGTTCACGGTTCCCACCTCCCCTCCTCCACTTGAGTATAAGCCCCATGAAGGCAGGAGGCCCTCCCGACCTACCCTAGGTCCACCTCCTGGAGCATGAGCCCAGAGACTCCTGCATGCCAGGCAAGCACTGCAGCACTGAGCTGCACCCCCAGCCTGAGGACGGGATTTCTGTCTGCTTTGGACACTGGTGTTTCTGAGCATTTGTAATGGGGACCATCAGTAGATGGGGAGGGGGTGAACAGAAGAATTAGGTCAGTCACACTGGGACATTATACTATGGTAGGTTGAGTGAGGTCATTTTGGCCACACAGATGGGTGGGAGGCCTCCCTGGGGCCATGGCTGGGCTCAAGTCCTTGGCCTTGTAGGCCAGGAAGGCCAATGACCTGCATGTGCAACCCAGGTCAGCCTGGCCAGCTCCTTGGGCTGGAGCTCACACTAATGACTCAGGGTCAGCGACTCCAGGACAGAAGGCTCTGGCACCTGCTTGACCATGTTGGCCTCAGCCCCTCCTTGAGGAGAGGGACAGGAAAGTAGGAGAGCCCAGGTCTGTCCCATTCACCTCTCTAAGAGAAGAGGGGGCTGGTCTCTCTGACACTGGCTCTTATCTCTTCCTCATTACTGCATGTGGGTGCCCCAGGGAGCAGCCTGAGAGGGACTTTAGAGACAGGGTGTCTGCTGCAGTGGGCCTGGGGAGGGGCAGGGAGAGGCCCAGGCAGAGGGGCCCCTGCCTTGCAGACCTCAGCTGACCCCACAGGGAGCTCTGGAGCTGAAATTCTCCTTCAGTGCAGAGGTGTCTTGCATTTGGGCCCAAATGGACCAGCCACTGGGTGTGGTCACCAGGAAGGGTGTGACCCTGGGCCAGGTTGCTCTGTGTCCTTAGGTCACCTGCTGACCTCATTCCTAGCTGCTGGTTGGCAAGCACTTTGGGAAAGGGGAGTCTTGGGAGCGCCTGTCCTTTCCTGTTCTCAGGATTGAGCAGCACCCCTTCCAGGGAGCCCATCTGGATATAAGATTTTGTTTTCATTTTCAGATATATCAAAATGTCTCTAGAATTTTTGGACTTCTTTTGTTGTTGTTTTGTTTTGTTCTGGGGAGCCTGTCCCATGTCCGGGACGTTCTATTACTAATCTTTGGACTAAGAGGTTTTTGATTCTTCTGTAGTTTTTTTTTTCTTTCTACAATTATTTTTTTCTTTTTTCTTTTTTTACTTCAGATTGGAATCTGGTGTGCTTTATTACTAAGATATGTTGCCAAGTACTTTTTATTTTTTATTTTGAAATAAGGTCTCAGTAAGTTGCCCAGACTTAGAAACTCCTGCCCAGTTTCCTCACCTGCTGGGATTACATTTCATCTTCCCCAACAGCCCCACAAAGTTTTCAAAGGCATGAAACAAAAGCCATCTTTGATCCACAGTTCAAAACAAAAAGGACAAGAAGTTACAAAGGAATCAATTATATTCAAAATCAAGTGAGTGTCAAAATCAAAATGCATTTTGATATTGTCTTAAATGTGATTCTTTAATAAACCATGAGATAGTCAACTCCTGGGGCAACCCAATGACTGCAATGATCTCCAAATGACAATGATTCTAAACAATCCTTAGAGACATTTGAAGTAACTGTATATGATGGGAGGTTGCCTGTCACCTGTGTTGGTGACATAGCCACAGATATTGTCAATTCCAATACAGGTGGACTGTAGCCCAGCTCCTAGCTAGAGGAAAAGTTGACTTGCAGTTAGAGGTGGGAGAAAGCTGGGATCTCATCCATGCAAGTGCTGGGGGCAGGGAAGTGGCTGTGGCTGTGTGCTGGGGTGGGGAGGTTTTCTGGTTATTTAGGCTTAGGAAGAGGAGACCTTGTTACTAGGGGGTCAAGGACTGAATGTGTGTGGGCCAGGGAGTACGGGTGGGGGTCTGCCGGAGGCTGTTCCTGCCTGGAGAGGCCCCAGGATCCACATCACGACCCTCATAGCATCCTTCCAGTATTGGAAGTCTGGAAAAATAGCCCTTAGTAAAGTGCACTTCACTGTCCCCCGTCACCCACTTCTCCTTTTCCCTTCTGTGTGGCCCTGGCCACCTCAGCCTGCTTCCTCCTTTGGCAGCACTGAACTTCCAAGTCTCATCCATTAATCAGGACAGTGACATTGACCCTGGCATGGCACTGGTAATGAGTGGCCTCGTCCTGTGCACACGGTCTGACACACAGCGACCTGCTGTGACCAGTAATGCAACCTGCTTTTTAGTGCTAGGCAGACCCAGAGCCAGGGAATAAGAAAGCCAGGCCTGAGGGACAGCCACAGCTGTGGATCCCCCACCCAGTGTGCCAACACCATGGCCAGCCACAGCCTTGCCTGCTACATCCAAAACTAACTCCTGAGTAGCAAGAGGTCCCTGATGGAGCTGGACATGTGCGAGATGAGCCCACAGGGACCACCACCATGCCACTCCTTTCCCTGGATCCCATCCCTTTCTTACCTGGGACCCCAAGGTGTTGGGCAGGTTTCCACTCCTGTCCTTAGAGCCTAGTTGGTGCCCCAGTACTTGTAGCCCCTTAAATCAGGCCAGCATGGAGGATCCCTGGACTCTCCAGGAACTCCAGTCCTAGTGTTCCAAAACTGTTTACCCCACGAACCTCCAGGGGTTCCCCCTTCCCTGTTGCCTCTCTCTACCCCACTTACTCCTTCGGTCCCACGGTGCCTCCCCTTGGCTGCAGGGACAAAGAGCACTGCTTCTGGCCCGGCACCTGCTGCGGGGACAAGCTGGGCTGCTTCATGGGCACCCCCAAGTCACTGTGCTGTCAGTAGAAGAACTACCTGCCACCACCCTGCCAGTGGAGCCAAAAGCCGTGCAGGAGCGGGGGCCAGTGCATGGCTGTGGGCATCTGCTACAGCTCAGGTGAGCTGGAAGAGGCCAGCACAGGGCCCCGAGCTGAGTGGGATGCGGAGAATCCACCACTGACACCAACTCTCATTGCAGATGGTTGCTGCAATGACCCCACATAAGACCCCCAGGTCGCCTTCTCTGAGTGCTGAGTCCTGCCCTCTCCAGACACTTTCTGACCTCACCCCAGCTCCCCATAGCCATCCCAAGAAGGAATGAAAATCCTGAAAACCCGGCGTGGTTGCACATGCTCATAATCTCAGCTACCCTAGGCACCTAGACTGCTGCCCAATGGATCCTACCTCCACCCAAGAAAATAGTTTCTGAATGATGACCTTGATGCCTATGGACATATTTCCATGGCACCCCTTGCTCCATGAAGGCACCTCTAAATGTAATGAAAATCAAGCAAAACCACCACAGTGATGCTCGGTGTATAACCAGTGACTGTGGTGTCTGAGCAGGAGAGGCCTAAGTTTGAGGACGTTATTAACAACAAGGTGAGACCCTGTGTCAAAGTGAAAATTAAATGGGGCTGAGGATGTAGCTCAGAGGCAGAGCAGCCCTGTTTAAATCCCTTTACTGCAAAAATAAAGAAAACGGAATAAACCAAAGCAGTTCTTTCCTATTCTTCTCTAGTCTAGGGGGTCAGAAATAAGGGGAGGCATTGGGGAATGAATGACTGCTCCCTACTGGGACTGCATTTCAGCTGTGCTGGTCCAACTGAGACCATAAGGGTCTCAAACAGTTGCCACCCTCCTGAGGAGACTGGCGCAGGGAGGACCCCACAGGGCCAGCTCCAGAGAGATGGAAACAATCCAGCAGCCCACTTCCAGCAGGGGCTGGGACCTGGAGCAGGGCACACTAGAGGAAGTCCAAAAGGCAGCATCTAGTCATCTGCACACAGAGACAGTGTCTGAGAGGGGAACAGGGGAAGGGGAAGGGACAGTGGGGATCCAATGACTCCCTGACTCCTGGAGAGAGGCTACCTACGTACTCCTGCTTACAGATTGAAGGGGTAGAGATGGCCAAGTGGACAGCTCTGTGGGGACAGCTGAAGGACCACCACCATGTTTCAAAGAGCTGGACTGTCACACCCCAAGGAGGCCACTGCTGTGCTGAGCTGGGGAGGCTGGACTGGGGCACCCACATGACACTCCCCTGCTCTCCCCACAGCTGGGTCTCAACCCAGTGGCCTGACTCCTGCCTGTGTAGTATCAGAACTTGTCAGAGATGGTCACCACCCAGCGGACCTGCAGTCCTTAGCACCCACAGCCACAGAAATGACCACCAAGCACAGAGGGGAGGAGCAAACTTACAGGACCTTTCATCCATACTGCCCACCTATCCCCACGTAGTGACACCCCCTCCTCCACAGAAAATCTTAACTAAGCTTCTCCAGAAATCTTCACCATAATTGGTTTTAAGACTATCAGCAAAAGAGTCTGTACAAAAGAGTTCAATGTAGGTAAACTTCCTCTTTTCCTGTTGCTCTATTTTACTTGGCCACTGACTGGCCTGGAAGAAATCAGCACTCCAGGTGCTGAATGCCCCTTTACTAGTTTTTCACAAACATTTATCCAGTACAGTGGTTTGTAAAAATATGTTTGCAAATGCAAAATGTGATTTAAAAAGAAAAGACAAATCTGTTAACAAGCCTCTGGCTTTGAGACGGAGCTTCACAAAGATATCTACATTTCTAAAATAAGAGAAGTTACCAATTGGGATCCATGGTAACAGCTGGCAGGAGAAGGAAAAAAAGGGGAGAAGAAGATCCCCCTTTTCACGTGTTGTCCTTGAAGGGTTAACTTGCCCAGAACAGTGAAAGAAAAAGCTGCTTTTATATGAACTTCTTAAGACTGTGAACTTCTGAGACCCTCCCCTTACATGCTGGGTATAAAGTTCTGAAACTACCTGAACTTGGGGTTCATGGGATTAATTGATTACAGTGAAAGCTGTACCCTCTGAACCTGGCTGCAGCCAAATAAAAGTATTTCCTGCTATCTTTGGTGCCCTGCCTCATCTGTGCCCTACAACACCCAGGTCAAGGATCTTTTGTGGGATCAGACAAAAGCCCATTCCTCTTTCCCAGAACATGCTTCATTCACATGCCCATGAGTCTAGCCACAACCTCAGAAGGCCCTGCTCACACCCTACTCCAAAACAAGAGGAGTAGATCATTCGTTGTCTGTTAAAAATTATATATGCTATGTGAGTGTAACTCACTGACAGAGAGCTTGCCTAATGTGTGAAAGGCTCTGGGTCCATCCCCAACACTGTGAATTAAATAAGCATATAAATAAATAAACTAATAAAGTATAAGTAAATAAATAGTAAGTATATAAATCCAACAAAACATCCCATTTCTGTAGTTTTCTCCCATACCAGAGTGAGTTCATCAAGAATGAACCCCAAAGCCCTATCAATAATGAGTGAGGCTCAATCACAGGGTGGACAACACAAAAAATAGATTGTGATACTATAAGTTTTGAAATTAATTAATCAATTTTTTGGTGATGGGAACTGAAGATTGTCTCTATTAAATATAAAATGATAAAACTAATGTATGGTGCTGAAGTTCTAGGATGGCACAGTGATACGAAGGGATGTTGGGGGGCTTCTGGGTTGCTGGTCACATCACCTTTCTTGGACTGTAAACTGGTGAAACAGATGTGTTCAGTTTATAAAACTAATTAAACCATTGGGCCTGGTAACACACACCCGTAATCCCAGGTACTGGTGAGGCTGAGGCAGGAGGAGTGCAATTTCCAGAAGAGCCTCAGCAGAAAGCATTATACCCAACAGCCAGAGAATGTGTGATCTGGGGGGGACTCATGAAACCCTCACAAAAATCCAACACAGAGTTGCCACCAAAGAAGGCAGTTGTTACAGAACCAACACTGTACAGATAACCCACCCAAGAGTGAAACTTCAGGCAATTCAGCATCTCCACTGTGTGCAGGGAGCAGTCCACCTTCCCTGAGATTGGTCCCCAAACAGTGCCCCATCTTCTGCCAGCTGGTGGAGACGCACTGCTGGGTTAGATGGGGGTGAGCACCAGTGGGAGGTGGTAAGGAAAGTAGGGGTACCACAAGACCAGGTGGGTGTGAGGGGCACAGAGTGGGGTTCAGGGCTCAGGAGTGCAGGTGACATCCAGGGGACTGAGGTCCTTGGGTGAGCAGATCTGGACAGCAATAAAGGGCAGGTGCAAAATGGACCATGTAACTGGTTTCCAGGTGACCAACAACCACCTCTCAAAAATATCCCTCAGCACCCACTTGAATCAAAGTGTGAAATATGATATATCAAGAATTATGTAATGTTTTGAACAGCCAACAATAAAAAATTTAAAAAAAAATATCCCTCAGCATCTTCAACTTCAGTCTCAGACTGGGCATCCCCTGGATTACAGGAGGCAAAGATCTTCCTCTTCAACTAAGGGGACATTACTGGTGTGTCCCCTTCTGTCGCCAGCCCATTCCATCCTAATCCAGAATTTCTCTCTGCCACATTATTCCAGCTTGATCTTTGGCCCATGGCAGAGGAGCCCTGGACCATATGCAGAGCACACACAAGTCCTTCCTCCCATTTCTGTCTTTGCTCTTGCAACCTACCATGAACATGGAAGGCCAACTTGGGTCCATGATCTCATGCTCTCCCCATTATAGCTGCCCATGTGGCTTTCAAGATCCTGGGGAGGACACACCACACCTGTTGCTTCAGAACTTCAAAGGAGCCCAAGCACACAGTAGGGAGGCTGTGGGGTTGTCCACCTGCACAGTTTCACTTATTCAGTAGTGCCGGGTTTCTGTTCTCGCGACTAAAAGGCTCAGGGGTCACTCCTGTTAAACTGGGCTAACTGGGCTGCATGAAATAACCACTCAAGAGACACAGTACCTTTTTCTTTGGCGTCGCTGTGACGGCTCCTCTGACCTTAAGGGTCCGCAGGAAGAGAGAGCGCGAGAGCACGCGCTGACCCCTTTTATTGAGGAGAAGCTACTCAAATGAGGCAAGGGGTCAGGTTTCAGGGGGCTGAGTCTATCTTCCTGATGTCCACTGTCAGCAGGTTGACTGACACCTGGGTAGGCCACACCCAAGGACACAGTAAGAGAAGGGGACACACACAAGGCACTTCCATGGAAGATTCTATCCTAAACAGGGCAAGGCGTTATATTACAAAGGAACAGGTGAGCCTAGCTTCACCCATGGGGCTGTAGCAAAAAACACTCCATGCACAAGACACTGACCCTCGGACCCAAGAAGGGTGGGGAAAGCTCTGCCACATTTCTGCGACTGAGCGCCTCAGCACCCAGCTGGGGAATGTGACCCAGTCACATGGTCTCCCACACACAGCCCCACACGGAGCCACCTGTGATCTAGACAGAGCTGAGCATGGTAATCAGATTTTCTTCAGCTCTGCCACAGCTGACATAAAAAGAAATGAGCTGGACATAACAGCATAATGAATATGGCTAGATACCCAGCAGAACTTCCTTCCAAGATGCTTGCATGGTCCTCCTGCTCAGGAAAGTTTCAGATCAATTTCAGTTTCAGTCTATGTGTGGGGTCAGATACCTGTGGCTGAGAGCAGATGGTGTGGGATGGGGAAGGCCTGGGATTGCAGGTAGGACAGAGCCTCCAGCTAGTCCAGATGAGAGGACCCCACAGGCCCAGCAGAGGCCTCCCCACTGCATTCTCCTGAATCCAGACCCAAGCCCAGTTACTGGGGAAGCATCTCTCAATTTCTTGCATCCCCTGTGTGGATGGGGTCAGTGTCCACAGCCCCTCATGCCCCTCAAGACTGGCTTCTCCTAAGGATTCCCTCATCTTAGCCTCTGCCAGTGCTCGAGCCCTGATCACTACAGGCAGCCCCTAGATGGGCCACATGCATTCTCAGTCATGGCCTTTTTGTCACCCTTTGGGCAGTTCCAGATGAAGCATGCAGAGGCGAAGGCCAGCAGGCCAAGGGAGCAGGTAGGAGCAGAGTGCTGGGCATCCTGTAGCTCTGGGTGAGGCCAGGGAACAGTGCTCCTGGGCTGGCTGGGTGCTGCTGCCTTGGTGGGTTGTGTATTTATATCCCATGTGTTCCTTCAGAGGCAATGTGGTGGCCACCCGTGTCATCCTTTAAAATAATAATAATAATAATAATAATAATAATAATAATAATGACAGTAAAACATCATGTCCCTGAAACACACTTTTCCATTCCCAAGAACCTAGCCAAGTCAATGAAACAATAAAAGCAGCTCAGACATGAATGTCCATATATCTATTATCTTCACGATATCTCTTTCTTTCTCTCCCTCTCTCTTTCTATCTGTCTCTCCATCTCTCACCCACACTAGGAACTAAAGCAAAGTAGTGCTATCCATAGAGCCTGCTTTCATGGACATTTATAAAGCTGCTTGGGATGCTGTCCCTGTGATGGGACAAAGTATGCTATGACATCACTGGTTCTGACCTAATCTATAACCCCCTCTCCCTGCCTGGTGTGGAATCCAGCACCGTGGTCTTCCAGGCCACCATTGCTGGACAATGCACTGTGAAAGACAGAGGTGCTATGAGTCTTGCCTGTCGCCAAGGGACCTCTCCTGAAAGAGGTTTCCAACATCCTGTGCATCACACTCCATCTCAGGGCGTGTTCCTTGGGGTCTGAGTATCCACTGCCCCAGCACAACTGGCTGGGACATAACCAGCTCCTTTCTCCAAGGCTTGCACAGCTACCAGGTTTCAAGCCATCTGCAATGTTTCAGGCATCTGGGGACACACATGAATCTGTCTGTGACAAATATGGAAACAGAAAGCCTCAGGTGACCAAAGTGTCACTGACCACAGCGTGACAAAAAATTGTAGTTGTGACTCCAATTCGGGAAGAGGGACAGACTGGGTGTCACCTGGAGACCATCTCTGAGCATTGTGGCTGTCTCGAGGCTGCTGAGAGTCCAAGGATTCTTCCCCTGACACAGCCCCTAGAACAGGCAGGGATTCTAGGGTCTGCTGTGTTACAAGCAGCGTCAGACTCCATCCAGGAGTGATGATACAGGGAACACCCAGGCTTGTGGGGTCCCATCCAGTTAGCCCTGTAGCAGGACAAGTAACCAGTGGCCAGTTCAAAGGCTTTGGAAAAGAAATCCCTGTCTGTAGCCTCATGGACAAGGTAGCCACTGTCATGGAGTCAAAGGAAACTCACAGAAGCATAGGGGCTTGGGTAGTGGCTGACTTCAAGGAGAAACTGAAGTTGCTTACACCTCTCCCAGGCCACTACATGGCAGGCAGGGTTCAGGGACTTAGGCCCTGAGTCTGGGGGCCTTGGGGACAATTTTGTGGCATGTCCTTCATCACAGCACTGTCAGTCAGAAACATAGGATGGAGAGATACTGGGAGGTGCAAGAACTCCAGGGCCAGTAAGTTCACAGGTGCAAGGAGAGATTCATGGGTCCCGACAGCCACCTGAACCCCCTCCTGGACCCCAGGCAAATGCAATGTCAGGCCAGGGTGGAGTCGGTCCATGGGATCTCTGGGCCATGGGTGGGAGGAGTTTCCAGTGAATGGACCCAGCCCAGGAAAGCTGCTGTGTTCCTGACCTCAGGCCGGCAGGTCTAAAGGGTCACAGCCTCCCTCACCCAGGCCACTGGAGTGCCACTCTTGTCCTGGACCCAGGCTGGGAATCCATGCTTCACAAGCTGTGCACACTCTCCAGTTCTCCCAGACCCTGCAGGTGCTTGGCTGCCTCTCCAGGCATGAGGGCGCTTTAAGGAAACTCCAGGGGATAGGTGGAGTCACCCTACCAAGGACATTGAGTGATGGGGCAGACAAGGAGGGAGACTGCCACGCTGAGGACCTTAAAAGAAAAGTGGCACAGGACTGATTGCACACAAACCTGGGATAAGAAGGGGGTTTATTGTCAGGAGCCTGAAGAGGCTGCTCTGCACAAAGAGAGGGACAGCAGCAGCAAGGAGGGACAGCAGCAGCAACTCGCCCTTGAGTGTTACCCTTTTATAGGCTAGAATCATGGCCACGTGTAGGGGCGAGTTTAGTCTGACTGACATCGTAAGCATCCCCAGATCTTGTGGAAGGCAAGTTTGTTTTGGGGAACAAAGACAGGCACTTTTTCTATCTGTCAAAGGGGGAACAGGGAAACCGGCATGTCCCTTTATCTTCTCAAGGAGAGAACAGGAAAACTAGAGCGTCCCCATCTCAGGGACCAGTAAGTTGTCTCCTGTCTCTCAGTGAGAGAACAGGGAGAGACCAGCACATCTCCAGGCCGGTAGGTTTCTATCTCGGGCTACTTTCTATTTCTTGGGAATAAGAACAGTGTTCATAAAGTGGGGTTGGGGAAAAGGAAGATGGCTGCAATTGTGCTAACAGATCTGACAATGAGCCATTCAGGAATGAACTCGTAGGGACAAAAGAACCTTCAAAAAGAAGTCATGGGCAGTTCATATGAGGGACACTGGAGACCAGTGGTCAGGGTATCCCTGACTGTACTGCTTGGAGCTTCTTGATTGTTCAGCCACTGACCTCTCTGTGCCTCACTTTCTTCCAGTGTAAGTAAGGAAGAGCAGCAGCCACTGCACAGTGTTGTTGTGGGCACTGAATATTTAATATGCAAAAGTTGGAGGAAAATGCTGGTGCCATTGTGCAGTTTATTAAGGGTAGTGTTGCATTATTCATGTCAATCCTAAATGCTGAAGAAATTTTTCTAGAGAGAGCAGCTGCCTGAGTCAGGCAAGGAAAACCCTTTCATCCACCTGTGTCTGGAAACAGGCTGGGTTGCAAGCCACCGTCCAAGACTCTGTGCATTGTAAGACAGGCCAAGAAAATGTGCATTGCCCACACCTTACCCTCTTTGCAATGTCAGTCCCAATTACCATCTGAAAACACTTGGAGCCAGAATAATTGAGGGGCACAAGCTCTAGGTCCCTGTCTCCATCAGCCACACCTGCCAGGGTCATCATTCTAAGACTGACCTATCACACCCGACCCCTTTGAAGACCCCAAATTCCACCTGGGCACAGATACCAGAGAGCCTTCTTCTCCCAATACCCACTACTAAGAGCTTTTGGTGGCTCAGAAAAGTCTCTTTACTGTTGACTGTTTCCATTTCAAATGCAGCACCTCACATGTCACATGGATCCCCAGACAACTCACATTCCTTCCACACTTCCTTTGTAATTATCCCTTCCAAAATAATTTTTCCACACTTTCTGAAAATGTATATTGCCTGTGCCTCAACTCCTGATATTGATTCAAACATCTTTTAAGAAGGGAAGACTTAGTTCTTTAACCCTTCCCCATCACATATACCCTCCATTTACCGTCTCCTTCATACAATAATGTCATGAAGGTTACAGCAACATTACCAGTTTGTTTGATATTACACCCTTCAAAAATAAGCTATCAGGTTTAAATGATGAGTGTTTAATCTCAAAACAGCTATTTGTGTTACCTGGAGTTAGTATTGTCTTTGTTTTTCATGTGTGTTTTATCTGCCATTCTAATCCAGAAGCTACATTACTTCTTCAACTCCTTCCACTCAGGCTTCTGCCCAGACCATCCCACTGAAATTCCTTTTAGTAAAGTCAAAACCTACCTCTGTATTGTCAAACTTGTTAGGCATATGTAGGTCCTCATTATCTATATTCCCTGAGCAGCATTCAACATGGGTGTCCTGGTTCTTTTCTTAAAACACACTTTGTTTGGCTCCAGTGACATTATACTTTCTTGGTTTTTCTTCCCTCCCACTGAAATACTTCTTCCAGTGTCCTTTTCTGCCTCCCATTTCTAAATGTTGGAGCGTCCAGGAACAAGTCCTCCATCCCTTCATTTTTCTTCTTTGATGTAATTTTATACACTTTCTATAGGCTAAGGACTTCCAAATCCTTATCTCCATCCTGGGCCGCTCCCCCTAGTATCAGACTTGCAGTCACTCAACTGCTCAATGACACCTCCCTAAGGATACCCAATGGGCCTCTGAGACTTAACCTAGTCAAACTGGACTCTGGATTCTCTGCTGCCCCCTGCATCTCCCAAGCTTCCCCAACTCTGCCATCAACCACCATCCCACCAGCTGCTCCTCCCACACCTGACCCTCACCCTACTCACCCTGCTCCTTCTCTTCCCTCACCCTTGTCAGTCCTACCTCTCACATGCATCACAACTCTGTCTGCTTCTTCCCACTCCTGCTTTGGGATCGCAGAATCTGCCATTTCTTTGTCCCAGAAGGCTCTGCTCCCCTCACCCCTCCTCAAGATCAACTTGACTGGCTCATATGGATCCTATTAAGAGGAACCTGTCCTGAGACTATGCCTTAGGGGATCATTTCTAGAGTTCATTCCTAGAGAAGTTTCTAACCATGAGGAAGGGGCCCAGAGTTCCCTCCTGAGGGTGAAGGCAGCTCTTGCAACTGCCTTTGCAGTTGATGACTGTTCTTCTCTCCCCTCATTTGTGTGAGTGGGGGCAATGCAGTCTGTGGGCTTCTCACTTAAAATAAAAAGAGTGGAGGATGTCAGGTTAGAACATCCCTCACTCCCACCCCTATGATTTTGTATCTTTTTTTTTTATTCACATCTTTATTTTGAAAATTCAAAACTGCAGACAGTGTAACAATTCCAACTTTAGATGTTTTTCAACCTTTCTATACAGTAAATATCAAAACCAGCCAGCCTTCCCCCCACACACACACATTTTTCCAACCACATGTCCATTACATCAGTCACAGCCCCTTTTCCAGAGAACTCCGTTCTCTATAGATCCACAGGGATCACTTTCCTCCCCCAAGTCTTCTGCATAATTCTTTTTCCAGGATAGGATATAACCCTAGATGGAGATGAGGTAAACTGAAGACAGGTACCAACAAAGGCCTGACTGATTGACAAAGTCCATCATCCATTTTCAGCACCAAACAGCAAGATCTTCACCAAGTCTTGTTTTTGTAGCCCCCATCCACAGCCCCCAGCACCACAAAGTCTGCAAGACAACTGAGTTTAGTCGAGTAACTTGATAAAAATAAAGCACCGATGGGGGGGGGAAAAAAGCCTATAATCACAATTTGTCACTTCCACATCAGACAGGAGTTGGCATTAGAACTTCCAACAGAGATCAATACAGAAGTGGGGAGAAAAAGTACCTTTGGCCACTATAATAGAAAACCTAGAGTGCTCCAAGGCATGGATTCAGCAAATATTTAAGAAACAAGCCATCAAAGCCTCAACCTTTGCTTACAATCTTTATTGAAGTTATACAAAAAGAATCCCCAAAAGTGAAAAAAATACATTATATACAAAAACACTCTCTTGGGAGGAAGGTTCTGTTCCCTCTCAACATGCAGTGCTTTCAACTGTAGCTCCAGCCTCCACTGTCTCCTCCACTGCAGCCCGGCTGATTTTGTATCTTGATCTACATTATTATGTCACATGGAACCTACTATAGCTGACAGTTTAGTTTCTCTCTCCCTCTCTCTCTCTCTCTCTCTCTCTCTCTCTCTCTCTCTGTGTGTGTGTGTGTGTGTGTGTCCCTATAAAATGAAAGCCCTAAGTAATAAATGTCTCCATCTCTTATGTTTAGTACTGTGGCCGCTCTATTGGTAAGGTTTTGCCACATGGAGGATTTCCAATGCATTGTGGCAAGAAGGAAGGGAGGGAGGGAAGCCCTGGGTACCTTCCTCAGCTCTCCAGGGAGTTGCTGTGTGACCTAGGGTAAGTCACACTTATTTCTATGGTTACTAGTTGGATGTGCAAACCCTCTTCCTAGCTCACTGACATCTTAAGGGAATCATATAATGTTGCTATAAAAGTTTAAGTTTTTCTAAGATGCTTTCCTAACTAAATGTTTCAAATCTCCAGATTAAAACCCCCATCTCTTAACTTTCTTTAAAGTACTCCCCTACACTTTGGTCTAGGTTGTGTGAGAACAGGTAACAACAGTTCACTCATTTCAGCAGACCATCTGCCCCTCCCCACCCTCCTGTGTCTTTCTCTCCTCTCATGTGCACCATCTAGGGGCTGGGCCTCATTTTCAGATGGACTCTGCTGCTAGCAGCAGCACAGCTTTCTCTCTTCCTCCTTTTCCATTTGTCTCACCTGAGGACTCTCCACCATGAAGACACAGGAATGGTCTGTAACTGTGAAGAGGTAAACAGCAGGGACCAAAATTATAGGAGCACAAGAGGGCACCTCGTGTGCGATGGAAACATTTGAGGAACATGCTGGTCCTGAGTCAGACAGGTGTGGAACTGAGGTGGATCCCACCATGACTAAGCAAAGAGTCAGCACCCTGGCGCTACCTGTCACCCAGCTCCTGGAAGGCTGAGGCAGGAGGATCTCAACTTCCAGGCCAGCCTTGGCAACTTAGCAAGACCCAGACTCAAAGAAAAATGAAAGTTCTGAAGATTCAGTTCAATGGTAGAGCCCTTGCCCAGCAGGTTGGGGGCCCTGGAGTGGATCCCCAGCACTGCAAACAACCCACTGCTCCTGCCTTGATGCATGTGGCATCTCCCCTCACCATTGCCCAGGGCTCTGAGGTCATGGCCAGGAGGAAGTTGACACCAACAACCCTTAGAAATGTGAGAACAGGCCCTTTCTCCAATCTCCATACCACTTACCAATATACAAAAATTTTCTTTTTTTCTTTTTGAGGGGCTGTGCTGGGGATCCATCCCAGAGCCTTATACATGCTGAGAACCTGTTCAACCACTGAGCCATACATACCCCAGTTCCTATAACACAAGGTGCCTTTGCCTCTAAAATCTACTACGGTTTATCTTTGATTTTGACAATGGTTTCAGAGGTTCCAGATCATCATCAATTGGCCTTGTTGTTTCTGGGTTCACGAAGAGGCAGCATATACTGAGGGTATCACAGAATGGAGCAAAACCACATATCTCATGGCTGGGAAGCACAAGACAGAGCAAGGACAGGCCAGGGTACCATTGTCCCCTTCAAGGACATGCTCTCCACAACCACATGTCCTCCCACTAGGCAGCACCTCTTCAAGATTGAAGCACATCCTAAACACACCTCTCTGTGGATCAAGGCTTTAGCACAGAGGGCTTGGGGACACTCAATGTCTACACTGTAGCACAGCCCTCTGGAACATGTTCACGGTTCCCACCTCCCCTCCTCTATCTGAATATAAGCCCCATGAAGGCAGGAGGCCCTCCCCACCTACCCTAGGCCCACTTCCTAGAGCATGAGCCCAGAGACTCCTGCATGCCAGGCAAGCACTGCAGCACTGAGCTGCACCCCCAGCCTGAGGACAGGATTTCTGTCTGCTTTGGACACTGGTGTTTCTGAGCATCTGTAATGGGGCGTACCAGCAGATGGGGAAGTGGTGAACAGAGGAATTAGGTCAGTCACACTGGGACATTATACTATGGTAATTTATGTGCACAGGTCAGCTTGAATGAGGTCACTGTGGCCACAGGGTATGTGGGAGGCCTCTCTGGGGCGATTGCTGGGCTCAAGCCCTTGGCTTTCTAAGCCAGGAAGGCTGATGACCTGCATGTGCAACCCAGGTCAGCCTGGCCAGCTCCTCAGGGCTGGAGCTCACACTAATGACTCAGGGTCAGTGACTCCAGGACAGAAGGCTCTGGCACCTGCTTGACCATGTTGGCCTCAGAACCTCCTTGAGGAGAGGGACAGGAAGGTAGGAGAGCCCAGGTCTGTCCCATTCTCCTCTCCAAGAGAAGAGGGGGCTGGTCTCTCTGACACTGGCTCTTATCTCTTCCTCATTACTGCATGTGGGTGCCCCAGGGAGCAGCCTGAGAGGGACTTTAGAGACAGGGTGTCTGCTGCAGTGGGCCTGGGGAGGGGCAGGGAGAGGTATAGGCAGACGGGCCACTGCCTTACAGACCTCAGCTGACCCCACAGGGAGCTGAAATTCTCCTTCAGTGCAGAGGTGTCTTACATGGGCCCAAATGGACCAGCCACTGGGTGTGGTCCCCAGGAAGGGTGTGACCCTGGGCCAGGTTGCTCTGTGCCCTTAGGTCACCTGCTGACCTCATTCCTAGCTGCTGGTTGGCAAGCACTTTGGGAAAGGGGAGTCTTGGGAGCGCCTGTCCTTTCCTGTTCTCGGGATTGAGCAGCACCCCTTCCAAGGAGCCCATCTGGCTTTAGAATCTGTGTTCATTTGAGATACATTAAAATGCCTCCATTACGTTTGGTACATGAACTGGCTGGAGTGTTGGGTGGTCTGTGCTCCACCTGGTACGGTCTCCCCTCCCTACCCGAGAGACTGAGAGGAACACTGAGGTGCATCTATAAAGGTTTATTTTCTTTGGGACAGGGGTGGGAAGAGATGTTTAGAGTGGCGGCTGAAGGCAGCTCAAACCCTGACTGGCCTTCTGGGCTGGGCGGGCCTCAGTGTCCCAGCTATCTGCAGCAGGTGTGCTCCTCCAGCTGGGTGGCATTGCTCCTGTCACGGGCTCCCCAGCTTCGGTCAAAGGCGGGGCGGCACGCAGGGTGGGGTCGCTGGTGCACTCATCTGTGGGAAGGACCATAACAGCGTGGGCATCCTGGGGGTGCGCAGAGCTCCGGAACCTCCACCCCTGTGTCCCCTGCAGGCACCCGCCCCGCCAACCCTCCCCAGTAGCTCACCTGCGTTTCAACCTCAGCCTGGGGGGCTTTTGCTGCTCTTCTTCCAGCACAGCTTCAGGATGTGCTTGCCTGGCCACGTTGGAAGTTTCTTGTGGAAGCAGTGCAGCATTTCCATGTTCCTCCTGAACCTCATTGTCTTCTCCTGGCAGTTGATTAAAATTCTCAGTCGGCGCCTTATCTTGTGGCTCTGGTACTGCAGGGATGGATGCAGGTGAGTGGGATCAGGGAGGCGGTGGGAAAAGTAGGGGCATGCACCAGGCCAGGCAGGTGCAAGGAGTACATGCTGGGCTTCAGGGTGCCAGAGTGCAAGTGATAATCATGGGACTGAGGTCCTGGGGGGAGACGGATCTGGAGAGAGGTCAAGGGTGGGTGCAAAATGGACAAAACACTTCCATTTTCAGGCGACAGGTGACCAGTTCTCAGTAACAGCCCTCAGCATCCTCACCGTCACTTGTGGGACAGGTCTCCCATGGGATACTGCAGGAGACCTTCTCTCCAACTCTGGGACATCACTGGTATGCCCTCCTCTGTCATCTGCCTATTAGATGCCTATTGCATAACTTCCCTTTGCCCCATTGTGTAAATTTCATCCCTAGGCCCTTGCAGAGGGCCCCCTGACCATATGCAGAGCACACACAAACCTTTTCTCCCATTTCTGGCTTTGCCTTTGCAACCTACCACCAATCTGGTAGGTCTCACTTGGATACATGATCCAATGCTCACCCTACTGTAGCCATCCAGATGGCTTTCAGGGCCCTGAACTCTGGGGAGAACATGAAAACCTGGTACCTCAGACCTTCAAAGAAGCCAACACACAGTAGGGAGGCTGTAGGGTTGCCCACCTGCCCAGTCTCCCTTATTCTACAGCTCCACATAGAGCCACCTGTGGCCTGGGCAGAACTGATCAGATTTCTTTAGCTCTGTCATAGCTGGAATTAAAAGGAATTGGCTGGGGCTGGGGCTGTAGCTCAGTGGCACGGCGCTTGCCTCGCATGCATGAGGCACTGGGTTCGATCCTCAGCACCACATAAAAATAAATAAAAGAAAGGCTTTCTGTCCATCTACAATTATAAAAAATTTTTAAACAAAAAAAAAAAATGGAGAATCAGCTGGACATACGGCAAAAGAGAATTGGGCTAGGTGTCTAGCAGAACCTCCTTACAGATACTTGAGTGGTCCTTCTTCTAAGGCCAGCTTAGATCAGTAGCCGTTTGAACGTGAGGTCAGCTATCTGTGGCTGAGAGCAGCTGGTGCTTGGTGGAGAAGACCTAGAATTGCAGGTGGGACAGAACCGCCAATCCTCCAACTAGTCCAGATGAGAGGACCCAAGAGGTCCAGCAGAGGCCTCCCCACTGCATTCTCCCTGATCCAACCCCAAGCCCAGTTACTGGAAAAGCATCTCTCTCAATTTCTTGCATCCCCTATGTGGATGGGATCAGTGTGCAGCAGCCCCTTCTACCCCTCAAGACTGGCTTCTCCCAAGGACTCCCTCTTTCCTAGCCCCTGTCCATCCTTAGGCACTGATCATGGCTGGCCTACTGAGATGGTCCACAGTAGTACCTGGGTCGTCTCCATTCTCAATCATGATCTTTTTGCCCCCGCTTGGGCACATCTGAATGTAGCACGCAGAGGTGAAGGCCAGCAGGCCAAGGAAGCAGGCGGGCAGCAGAGTGCTGGGCATCCTGTTGCTCCCGGGGAGGCCAGGGAACAGTGCTCGTGGACGGGCTGTGTGCTGCTGCCTTGGTGGTTTATCTATTTATGTGGGATGGTGTTCCCTCAGAGACAATGTGGCAGCCACCTGTGTCATCCTAAGAAAAACAAGAAAAAGAGCAAGACAGTAAAACACCATGTCCCTGAAACGCCCCTTTCCGTTCCCAAGGAGCTAGCCAAGTCAATGGCACACTTAAAGCAGCCCCAGACATGAATGTCTGTATAGGTATTATCTTGAAGAATTCTCTCTCTCTCTCTCTCTCTCTCTCTCTCTCTCTCTCTCTCTCTCTAAGTGACTATAGCAAACAAGTGCTACCTGTAGAAACTGCTTTCTTGGACATTCATGAAGCTGCTTGGGATGCTGGCTCTATGATGTGACAACATAAGCTACAACGTCACTGTTTCTGACCTAACCTATAACCCCCTCTCCCTGTCTGGTGTGGAATCTAGCACTGTGCTCTTCCAGGCCACCATCACTGGGCCATGCACTGTGAAAGACAGAGGTGTTGTGAGTCTTGCCTGTCGCCAAGGGACCTCTCCTGAAAGAGGTTTCCAACATCCTGTGCATCACACTCCATCTCAGGGCATGTTCCTGGGGTCTTAGAAAAGTATCCACTGCCCCAGCACAACTGGCTGGGACATAACCAGCTCCTTTCTCCAAGGCTTGCACAGCCACCAGGCCCCAAGCCATCTGCAGTGTTTAAGGCATCTGAGTGCACACTTCCGTCTGTCTGTGCAGAATATGGAAAAGGAAGGGCTCAGGTGACCAGAATTTTATTGACCACACTGTGATACAAACTGCTGTAGTTATGACTCAGATTTGGGAAGAGGGACAGGCAGGGTGTCACCTGGAGATCATCTTTGAGCACTCTGGCTGTTCAGAAGAGGCTGAGGGTCAAAGAGCCCTTTCCACCTATCAGAGCCCTAGAGTGGGGGCAGAAGAATGAAGGGGCTGCTGTGTTCAGAGAAGAGTCAGGCTCCACCGTGGGAGCGGTGATACAAGGGACAGCCATGCCTGTCACCTTGAGAATTTCTCTGAAAGCAGTTTTCAACAACCTGTGTATCACAATCCATCTCAGGGTGTCTTCCTTGGGATCTCACCAAATTATACCACCACCATACCACAACTGGACATTACAAAAGCCTTTCTAGAAGCCTATCATAGCCGCTAGGTCCCAAACCATCTGCATTGATTCAGGTGTGTGGAGACACACATGGTTTATCTGTGCAGAAGATGGTAGAGGATGGGGTGCAGGCCACTGGAATGTCATTGGCCACAGAAACTGCCATGATTGTGACTCTGAATTTGGACAGAAGACCAGAGTTCACTTAAAGACCACCTCCAAGCACTCTTGCTATTCAGAAGAGGCTGGGGTTCAAATGGCCTCTTGCGTCTGAAAAAGCCCCTAGAGTGAGGACAGGAGGATTTAAGGAGCTGGTGTGTTTGTTAGGAGCAGAGTGGGCCTCCAGGCTAGGACTGGTGATGCAGGGGACAGCCAGGGTTGTGGGGTTCCATTCAGTTAGCACTGTTGCAGGACAAGTGACCAGGAAAGACACCCCTAGTATGGCCAATTCAAAGGTTTTGAAAAGAGAGTTCATGCCAGCAGCCTCATGGGCAAGGTAGCCACTGTCATGGGGTCAAAAGAAGGCCACAGAAGCCCAGGGGATTGTTCCCAAGGGGACGGATATGGAGGGACATGGCAGACTTCAAGGAGAAGCTGAGGATGCTCCTACCACCCACACACCACCACAGGGCACGATTCAGGGACTCAGGCCCTGAGACTGGGAGCATTTTGGAAACAATTTGTGGCATGTCCCCCATCTTGGCCCTCATAGCCAGGAACATTGGTCTTGGGAAGCTACTCGAAGGAGCAAGATCTCCAGGCCCTGTAAGGCTCAAAGGTACACAAATACCTCCTAGACCTGAGCACCACCTACTCCAACTCTAGGAACTTAGTCAAGTACTGTGACAGAGCCTTTAGTGGTTGGGGAAAGTCTCTTCACTGTGTTGACTGGCTACATTTCAAATATAGCATCTCATGGACCCCAGACAACCCACATTCCTACTACACTTCCCTTGTAATTATGCCTTCAGAAAAGGACTTTTCCACACTTTCTGTAACTTTATATTCCCTATTCCTCAACTCCTGATGTTGAGTCATACATCTTTTAAAAAGGGAAGACTTAGCTCTTTAACCCTTCCCCATCACATGTACCCTCCATCCACTGTCACCTTCATACAATGGTGTCATAAAGATTAGAGCAGTATTACCATTTTGGTTGATATCACACCCTTCTGAGGTAAGCCATTTGGTTTATATGATGATGCTTCAATCTCAGAACAGCTTTATGTGTTTCCTGGAGTTAGTGATCAACTTGATTTTTTGGTTCATTTACCATGTTTATCCGCAAGCCAATTTTCATTCTTCAACTTCCTCCACTCAGGCTTCTGCCCAGACCAGCACACTAAAACTCCTGTTATCAAGGTCATAAATTTGTTGCCAGACTTGGTAGGCAAGACCAAATCCTCATTGACAATACTCCGTGAGCAGCATTCAACATGGTTGCCTTGGTCCTTTCCTTGATGCACACTTCCTTTGACTCCAGTGACATTACATTTACCTGGCTTTTCTTCCCTCATACTGGACACCTTCCCAGTGTCCTTTCCTGAAGTTACACCTCCCCAGTGACACCTCCCTGTGGATATCCAATGGGCCTCTGAGACTTAACATAGTCAAGCTGGACTCTGGATTCTCTGCTGCCCCCTGCATCTCCCAAGCTTCCCCAACTCTGCCATCAACCACCATCCCACCAGCTGCTCCTCCCACACCTGACCCTCACCCTACTCACCCTGCTCCTTCTCTTCCCTCATCCTTGTCAGTCCTACCTCTCACATGCATCACAACTCTATCTGCTTCTTGCCAGTCCTGCTTTGGATCCTACCATTTCCTTGTCCCAGAAGGCTCTGTTCCCCTCGTCTCTGCCCAGGATCCTCTTAACTGGCTTATATGGGCCCTAGGGAGAGGAACCAGTTCTAAGATTATGCCTGCAGGGATCATTTCTAGAGTTCATTCCTGGAGAAGTTTCTCTGATCTTGAAGAGTACTGGAAATCACAGGGAAGAGGCCCAGAGTTCCCTCCTGAGGGACATCTCTTGGTGTTGCTTTACTGAAACTGCCTTTTACCATTGATGACTGTTCTTCCCTTTAGAGGGGTGACAAGGGAGAAATGCAAATCTCCAGATTAAACCCCAAGTCTCTTAACTTTTTTTAAAGTACTCCCCTCCACTTTAGTCTAGGTTGTGTGAGAACAGGTAACAACAGTTCATTTGAAACATTCATTTCAGTAGACCCTCTGCCCCTCCCCACCCTCCTGTGTCTTTCTCTCCTCTTATGTGCACCATCTAGTGGCCCTGCCAGTGTCCCAGGGGCTGGGCCTCATTTTCAGATGGACTCTGCTGCTAGCAGCAGCACAGCTTTCTCTCTTCCCCCTTTTCCATTTGTCTCACCTGAGGACTCTCCACCATGAAGACACAGGAATGGTCTGTAACTGTGAAGAGGTAAACAGCAGGGACCAAAATTATAGGAGCACAAGAGGGCACCTCGTGTGCGATGGAAACATTTGAGGAACATGCTGGTCCTGAGTCAGACAGGTGTGGAACTGAGGTGGATCCCACCATGACTAAGCAAAGAGTCAGCACCCTGGCGCTACCTGTCACCCAGCTCCTGGAAGGCTGAGGCAGGAGGATCTCAACTTCCAGGCCAGCCTTGGCAACTTAGCAAGACCCAGACTCAAAGAAAAATGAAAGTTCTGAAGATTCAGTTCAATGGTAGAGCCCTTGCCCAGCAGGTTGGGGGCCCAGGAGTGGATCCCCAGCACTGCAAACAACCCACTGCTCCTGCCTTGATGCATGTGGCATCTCCCCTCACCATTGCCCAGGGCTCTGAGGTCATGGCCAGGAGGAAGTTGACACCAACAACCCTTAGAAATGTGAGAACAGGCACCTCTCTTATTCTCTATGGCTCTTACTAATCTACAAAAGCCCGTTTCTTTTCTTTTGGGGGAAGGTCATACTAGGGATGAAGCCCAGACCTTGCACATGCTGAACACCTGCTCAACCACTGAGCCACACCCCAACTCCTCTAACATAATGTGTTTCTTGCTACTAAAATATATTATTATTTAGCTTTGTTTCTAAACTCTTTTGTTAGGTTTTCCTATCATAGCAAAATACCTGAGGCATTAATTTATAAAGATTTAAGTTTGATTTGGCAATGGTTTCACGTGTTCCAGGCCATCACCGGTTGGCCTTGTTGCTTATGGTCCATGGCGAGGCAGCATATACTGGCAGAATCACAACGTGGAGCAAAACCCCTCACCTTTGGCTAGGAACAAGGATTGGCCAGGTTTCCACTGTCCCCTTCAAGGACATGCTCCCAAAAACCACAAGTCCTGCCACTAGGCGCCACCTCTTTAAGATTGAATCACATCCTAATAACACCATCCTAAGTACCTAGTCTTTTAAAACAGGAGGCTTTGGGGACCCTCAGCATCCACACAACAGCTTTAGCCCTCTGGAACATGTTCACTGTTTCCCACCTCTCTCCTCCACCTAAACATAAGCCCCCTGAAGTGGGACACTCAGCTCACGTACCCTACGTATGCTCTTTCCTAGTCCCTGCCAGTTCTTGGGCACTACCCACTACCTGCAGGCCCAAGATGGGCCATGATGATACCTGACTCCTCTGCATTCTCATTCATGGCCATATTGCCACACTTTGGGCAGTTCTGGATGTAGCAATGGGAGGTGAAGGCCAGAAGGCCAAGGAAGAAGGCGGGCAGCATTGTGTTGGGCATCCTGTCACTCTTGGTAGGGCACTGGGCACAGCGCTGCTGTGCTGGCTGGTCACTATTTATGCGATCACATGTTTCCTCAGAGGAGATTTGGTATCCACCTGTGTCATCCTTAAAAAGCAAAAAAAAGAAGGGCAGTAAAACACTATGTACCAGAACCACCCCTTTCTGTTCCCAATAACCTAGGCAAGTCAACGGAACACTGGAAGCAGGCCCAACCTGAATGTCCATATAGGTATTATCATGAAGAGCATCATTTCTCTCTCTCTCTCTCTCTCTCTCTCTCTCTCTCTCTCTTTCTCTCCATACACACCACACACACACACACACACACACACACATACACACACATACATCTTTCTCTAGCACTGGAAACTATAGAAAAATGGTGTTATCTGTACAAATTGCTTGTCAGACATTCACAAAGCTGCTTGGGATGTAGGCCCTATGATGGGGCAAAGTATGCTATGATGTCACTGCTTCTGACCTAACCTATAACCCCCTCTCCCTGCCTGGTGTGGAATCCTGCACTGTGCTCTTCGAGGCCGCTATCACTGGACAATCCACTATGAAATACAGAGGTGCTATGAGTCTTGCCTGTCGCCAAGGGACCTTTCCTGAAAGAGGTTCCAACATCCTGTGCATCACACTCCGTCTCAGGGTGTGTTCCCTAGAATATCAGCAAACTATCCCACTGTCCTAGCACAACTGGACTGGATCATCACAAATCTTTCTCCAGAAGGCTCCCACAGCCACCTGGTCCCAGACCTTCTGCAATAATTCAGGTGTCTGGGGACACATGCTGGTTTGTCTGTGCAGAAGATGGTAGAGGAGGGCACAGGTCACTGTAATGTCACTGGCCACAGTGTGAAAGGAACTGCTCTGATTGTGACTCTGGATGCAGGGGGACAGGGACAGACTGGGTGTCCCCTAGAGTCATATCCAAGAATTATGGCTGTCCAGAAGAGGCCGGGGGTCAAAGGGCCTCTTCCTGACACAGACCCTAAAATAAGGGCAGTGGATCTAAGGGCTGCTGTGTTCAGATCAGGGTCAGGCTCCAGCCCAAGAGTGGTAATAGAAGGGACAGTCAGGTTTGCAGGGTCCCATCCAGTTAGCCCTATTGCAGGACAAGTGACCAGGAAAGACACACCCATTGTAGCCAGTACTGGAAAAAAACAAGGATCATTTCATGACTGTCCTGTCTAGAGCATCCCTCACTCCCACCACTATGATTTTCTAACTTGGTTCTATATGAATACATCACATGGCACCTACTACAATTTTGCAAGTTTAAAAGACTACAAGTTTTGTTTTTGTTTGTTTTTGTGCGTGTCCCTGTAAAATAAAATTTCCAAGGAAGAAATGTCTTCATCTCTTATGTTCAGTACTATGGCCCCTCTACTGATAGAGGGCTTGCCACATGGGGGGATTTCCAATGCATTATCGCAAGAGGGAAGGAGAGGGAGAATCCCTGGGAACCAGTCTCATCTCTCCAGAGAGTTGCTATATGACCTAGGGCTATATGACAAGCAAGCCACACTTGTTTCCATGGTTACTTATCAGGTGTACCAACCCCTCTTCCTAGCTCACTGATACCTTAAAGAAATCGGATAATGGTGCTAGAAAAGGTTAAGGTGTTCTAGGATGCTTTCCTAACTAAATGTTGCAAATATCCAGATTAAACCCCCCATCTCTTAACTTTCTTTAAAGGACTCCCATATTACCCTTAGACCAGGTTATCGGAGAATAAGTAACAGTTAACTGATTTCAACAGACTGTCTGCCCCTCCACGTTCCTCCCCACCCCTCCTGCATATTCTCCCCTCTTCTCTGCACCATCTACACTGCCAGTGTCCCAGCAGTGTGGACTTCATTTTCAGAAACTAACCATGGTGGCTACTGGGGCTATGAAAGTTGTTTCTCTCCTCAAACCATTCTGGGGTGGGCACCAGGAGGATTTGTGATGGAAAGGAACTAGAGGTGTCTGAAAGTGGAGAAAAGGAGATCTTATTCAAATTGGCCATGGCAATGCCTGTGATACGCACAGGGTATTTAAGGAAAGCTGTCAAAGAAACCAGGAGTGTATCAGTCAGCTTTCAGCTACTGTCACAAATTTCCTCAGATCACCAACTTACGAAGAGAGAAAGTTTATCAGATCTCATTTTTCACTGGTTTCAGTCCATGGTCAGTTGCCCAATAGGTCTTGGGCCTGTGACCAGGAAGGCATCAAGGTGGGGAGGAGGAGAAGGGGCAAAGTCATTCCCTCATGGCCAGGAACCATTGAGAGGAAGAGGAGGGGCTGGGTCCTAATAAGCCCTTCAAGGGCAGACCCCAATGAAAGGAAGACCTGTCACCAGGCCCTACCTCTTGAAGTTTCCACCCCCTCTCAAGAGTGCCAACCCTGGGACTAATCCTCTAGCACATAGGCATTTGGGAACAAGCTGTAGCAAGGAGCTTGGAGTTGGGGAAGGATGATATTGTCTACATTTGATTATGGTTGGAAAATTATTAAAATGAATATGTTTATCAAAACTCCCAGAACTTGGGCTGGGGATATAGCTTAGTTGATAGAGTGCTTGACTCACATGAACAAGGCCCTGAGTTCAAACCCCAGCACCACAAAAAAAAAAAACAACTCACAGAACTCTACATCAAAATCCGTAAATTTCACCTGATGCAAATTGTACCCTAAAACAAGGAAAGTTAGGTGCAATAGCCTCTTCCTTCAGTCCCAGCTGCCCAGGAGGTTGAGGCAGAAGCATTGAATGCATTAATTTAAAACCAGACTAGGCAAAGTAGTGAAATCCTGTCTCAAAAAAAAAATTGGGGGTGGGGGGGACTGGGGTTGTGGCTCAGTGGTAGAGTGCTTGCCCAGCTTGCGTGATGCACTGGGTTCGATCCTCAGCACCACATAGAAATAAAATAAAGATACTGTGTCCACCAATATCTAAAAAACAAAATATTTCTTAAAAAACTTTTTTAAAGAAAGACCAGAAGGTGTAGCTTGGTGTTAGAGTTCTTGCCTAGCATTTGCTAGACCCTGGATATCTTTATCAAAACTCACAGACCTCTACACCTAAAACAGTGAATTTTCCTCATGTGCTAAAGTAAAGGCTTCGCCGTCATTTTTCATGCTTCTCCTTCCTTCTGGCATCCCTGTCTCCTCTCTCTTTATTCTCCCCATCATTACTTCTTTCTCTCTGGGGAAGAATTTCGTTACCCTAACCCATTCTCTAGAGGGCCACCAAAAGCCTCTGCTCTTTCCCCTCCCCCTGGCCCAACTGACACTGTCTTTGGCTTATATATATGACTCTTCTATCCCCAGTACCACTTCCCCCTTGTCTGGGGTGGATTTGCCCAGCACTTTGGGTACTGAAACTGCCGTGGCAGGCTCAGTGGTCCATGCATCATGCAAGTTCCTTGTCCCTCCCCCAGAGACCTAGACAGACACTAGGTTGCATTTACAAAGGTTTATTTTCCATGCTTCAGGGTCCCACTCCAGAGTATGGGGGTGGCAGGTGGGGGGTGGCTCAGTAGGTGACAGACTTTGTGAGCTCAGGAGACTCAGGTGCCCCACAAGCTGCAGCAGCCAGAATAGCAGGTACCTGTGGGCAGGTGCAGATGTGCGGCATTGTCCAGTCATTGGCTCCTGCAACTTGTCAAAGATGTCATGTACCCAGTGTCACTCACACAGCTCTCTGAGCAAAGGAACTCATGAGTGTGGGCGCTCTGGGATTGAGCACAGCTCTGGGGCCTCAATCTCTGTGTCCCCTGTGGGAACCTGTCCTGCATGCCTGACCTAAATGCACACCTTAGTTGCAACACTGGCCCAGGGCATCACAGTGTCCCCCCTCCGAAAATCTTCAGACCGGACTGACAGGGCGACCTCAGAAAGTTCTTATCCAAGCAGCGCAACATCTGGATGGTGTGCACGAAGCACCCTCACCCATCAGACCAGCAGATGTTGGGCCCCATGCAACGCCCCATCCTTGGGGTCACAGAAACACCCATGAGGGGATGGAAACAGTTGAGCTGGAGGAGAGAGGTGGTGGGGAAAGTGGGGGCTTGAGGTTGGGCAAGTGCAAGGGGCACATGCTGGGGTTCAGGGCTCAGGGGTGCAGGTCCTTGAGCCAGGCAAATCTGGACAGTGGTCAAGGGCAAAGGTAAAATGGACTAAGCTGGTTTTCAGTGACTTGATGATCAGCTCTCAGGAATAGCTGTCAGCATCCTCACTTCCAGATGTGGGACAAGTCTCCCCTGGGTTACAGCAGGGGGACCTTCCCCTTCAACTCTGGGCCATCACTGGTGTGCACCCCTCTGTCATCTGCCCACACGACCCCTATTCCTCCACTTCTCCTGTCCCATTACTCAGACTTGATCCCTAGCCTCCTGTAGAGGGAAGGGGACTTTCCTTTCCAACTGTGGGGCCATCACTAGTGTGCACCTCTCTGTGAACTGCAACCCCCAATACAGAACTTCCCCTGCCCCATTACTCCAACTTGATCCTATCCCCCTCCAGAGAGTCCCTGAGCCATGCAGAGCACACACAGGTCCCTCCTCCCAAGTCTGGCCTTGCCCTTGTAACCCACCACCAACCTAGTGGGCCTCACTTGGGTCTATGATCTAATGCTCATCTTACTAGAGTCCCCCAAGTAGCTTCCAGGGTCCGGAACCTCAGGGAGAATAAGCACAACTGGTACCTCAGAATTTTGAAACAGCGAAGCACCCAGTAGGGGAGCTGTGGGGTTGCCCGCATGCATAGTCTAACTTATTCTATATCTCCAATGGAGCCCCCTGTGGCTTGGGCAGAATTGAGCATGGTGATCAGATTACCTTCAGCTCTGCGACAGCTGGAATTAAAGGAATCAGCTGGACACACAGCACAAAAGAATTGGGCTAGGTACCCAGCAGAACTTCCTTATAGGTGCTTGAGTGGTCCTTCTCAGTCCAGCTCAAATCAATGGCCATCTGTGTGTGGGATCAGCTACCTGTGGCTGGGAGAAGCTGGTGTTGGGCAGGGAAGGCCTGGAATTGCAGGTGGAACAGAGTCTTCAATCTTCCAGTTTGTCTGGATGAAAGGACCCCACAGGCCCAGAGCTTCCCCCACTGCATTTTTCCTGATCCAGCCCCAAGCCCAGTTATTGAGGAAGCATCTCTTATTTTCTTGCATCCCCTGTCTGGGTGGGGTCAGTGTCTGGCAGCCTCTTCTGACCCTCCCAAGCTACCCAACATCCTGATCCTTTCTAATCCTCTCTGAGGCCCTTCTGCCCAGACATACCTCCTCTACCCAGCCTCTCCCCTCCAGACTGGCTTCTCCTAAGAATTCCCTCTTTCCTAGACCCTGCCAGTCTTTAGATACCACTCATTAACAGCAGCCCTAAGATGAACTACGGTGATGCCTGCTTCAGTTTCATATCAGACATGGCCCTCCTGCCACCTTTTGGCAAAAGAGGAGGAGAAGGCCAGCAGACCAAGGAAGAAGGTAGGCAGCATGGTGTCTGTCAGGCATCCTGGCACCTGGGTGGGGCACTGTGTGCACACCGTCACGTTGGCTGTGTACTGCTGCCTTGGCAGGCTGCCTATTGAAGTCCCGAAGTGTTGCCTCACTGGAGATTTGGTGACCACCTATATCATTCTTAAAACAAAGGAGGACAGTAAAACACCATGTCCCTGAACCACCCCTTTCTGTTCCCAATAACCTAGGCAAGTCAATGGAACACTGGAAGCAGGCCCGACCTGAATGTCCATATAGGTATTATCCCTCCCTCCTTCTCTCTCTCTCTCTCTCTCTCTCTCTCTCTCTCTCTCACACACACACACACACACACACACATGAAACTACAGCAAACTAGTGCTATCTGTAGAAACTGTTTTCTGGGACATTCACGAAGCTGCTTAAGATGCTGGCCCTATGATGGGACAATGTAAGTTACGCTGTCACTGCTTCAGACCTAACCTATAGTCCTCTCTCCCTGCCGGGTGTGGAATGCAGCACTGTGGTCTTCCAGGCCACCATCCCTGGGCAATGTACTGTGAAAGTCCAGGATGCTGCCTGCCTGGCATGTCACCAACGGACCTTTGTCCAAAGCAGTTCCCTTTTCCTTTTTTTAAGCACAAAAGCAATTTTCCACAACCTATACATCACAACCTGTCTCTGAGTGTCTTTCTTGGTGTCTCAATAAACTATCCCACTGCCTTAGCATGACCGGGCTAGAACTTTATGAACCCTTTTGAAGGCTCCCACAGCCACTAGGTCCCAAACCATCTGCAGTGATTCAGGCATCCGGGGACACACAAGGGTCTGTTTGTGCAGACATTAGGAGAGAAAATGTACAGGCCACTGCAATGTCATTGGCCACAATGTGACAGAAACTGTTGCAACAGTGACTCTGAATTCAAAGAGAAGCACAGACTGAGTGTCACCTGGAAATCATTTCCAAGCATTCTGGCTGCCAGGAGAGGCTGGGGGTCAAAACAACACTTGCACCAGACACAGCCCCTAGAGTGGGGACAGAAGGATCTAAGGGGCTGGTGTGTTAGGAGTAGAGTCAGGCTCCAGCCCAGGAGTGGTGATGCAGGGGACAGCCATGTTTGTGGGGTCCCATCCAGTTAACCCTGAAGTAGGATAAGTGACCAGGAAAGACACACCTAGTGTGGCCAGTGCAAAGTCTTTAGAAAAGAAATCCCTGTCAGCAGCCTCGTGGGCAAGGTAGCCACTGTCATGGAGTCAAAGGAAGGTCCCAGAAGCATAAGGGAATGTTCCAAAGGGATCGGCAGATTCAGGAGGAAGCTAAGGATACTCCCAGCACACCCACACCACTACGGGTCAGGGACAAGGGACTCAGGCCCTGAAACTGAGGGCCTTGGGGACAACTTCATGGCATGTCCTCCACTACAGCTCTCCCAGTAAGAAACCTGGGTTCGGGGCTACTATGGAGTACAAGAACTGCAGACACAGTAAGGTTAACAGGTGCAGGGACAACCCCACGGGACATGACAGACGCCTGCCTCAACTGTTACCACCTCCTGGACCCTAAGCAAGTGCCATGTCAGGCCAGAGTGGGAGTGGGGTCCTTGAGAGCTCTGGGCCTGGGGTGGGAAGAGAAGGAACAACAAATGGACCCAGCCCAGGAAAGCTGCTGTGTCCCTGACCTCAGGCTGGCAGGTCTAAAGGGCTGCAGCCCCCTTCCCCAGGCCACTGGAGTGCCACTCTGGTCCCACCCAGGCTGGGAATCCGTGCCTCTCAGGCTGTGCACACTCCCCAGTTCGCCCAGCCTCTGCAGGTGCTCTGCTCATCTCCAGGCATGAGGGCACTTTAAGGAAACTCCAGGGGATACGTGGAGTCACCCGACCAAGGACATTGAGAAGTGGGGTAGACAAGAAGGGAGGCTGCCACACTGAGGGCCTGACAACAAACCTTTCAGAAATGACCTTGTAGGTGCATCTCTACACCATGTACAACCAGAGAATTGAAATGTTGCACTCCATTTGTGTATGATAAATTGAAATGCATTCCACTATCATGTACAACCACGTAGAAAAAATTTAAAAATAAAATAAAATAAAGAAAGAAACGACCTTGTAGGGATTAAAAAGCCTACAAAAAGAAGTCATGGGCAGTTCATACTAGGGATACTAGAGACCAGTGGCCAGGGGCAGACCTGGACTATACTGCTTGGAGCTTCCTGGTTGCGCAGGTCACTGATCTCTATGTCTCATTTTCCTCCAGTGTAAGTAAGGCAGAGCAGTAGCCACTGAACAGTGTTGTTGTGGACACTGAATATTTAATAAGCAAAAGCTTGAAAAGAGTGCTTGTGCCATTGTGCAGTTTATTAAGCATAGTATATTATCAATGTCATTGTATATGTATGTATATATATACACACACACACACACACACACACACACTGAGGATTGAACACAGGTGGCCTAGAATATAACTGGCTCAGGTTCTGTCTTGGATGGTCTCCCATAGATCCCAACACTGATCTTGTGGGAGACCAGGGGGTCTCATGACTTACAGGAACCTTTTCACTCAGGTCCAAAAATCTACCATGCAAAACAAGGGGCACAGCAGAATCCACGTATGGAATAGCAACCTTGGGACCAGCCCACAGCATAGTTCTTGAAAATTCAATATTACTACACTAGGCACAAAAATAGAAGATACTTCCCCAAACAAAGGCTCAGCAGGAATGATTGAGGGGCACAAGCCCTGGGATTGGCCAGGACATCCCAGTTTCCATCAGCCAGGCCTGCCAGGGTCATCATTCTAAGACTTGCCTCCCACACCAGACCCCATTAAAGACCCCAAACTCTACCTGGGTGCAGAGGCTAGAGAGCCTGCTTCACCCAATACCCACCACTAAGAGCACTCAGTGAATGGGAAAGTCTCTTTACTGTGTTGACTGGTTACATTTCAAATACAGCATCTCACATGTCACATGAATCCCCAGACAACCCACATTCATTCCACACTTTCCTTATGGTTTTCCTCTCCAAAACAACTTTTCCACACTTTCTGCAACCTTATATTCCCTATGCTTCAACTCCTAATGTTGATTCAGACATCTTTTTAAAAGGGAAGATTTCTCTCTTTAACCCCTCCCCATCACATGTACCCTCCATCCACTGTCGCCTTCATACAATGATGTCTTGAAGGGTAGAACAGCATTACTGGTTTGGTTGCAATCACACATTCTGAGCTAAGTCATGTGGTTCATATGATGACCCTTTTAGCTCAGAACAGCTTTTTGTATTCCCTCGAGTTAGTGATTGCCTTTGTTTCTCATTTGTGGATCATCTGCCATGCCAACCCACAAGCCAACTCATTCTTCAATTCCCTCCACTCAGGCTTCTACCCAGACCAGCCTACTGAAACTCCTGTTATCAAGGTCATAAACTCTTTCTGTGTTGTCAAATTTTGTGGGCATGTCTATGTCCTCATTATCCATACCCCCCGAGCAGCATTCATCATGACTGCCCTGATCCTCTTTTCAAAACATACTTTGTTTGAGTTCAGTAACACTACCCTTACCTGGTTTTTCTTCTCTCACACTGGACATTTGTTCATAAAGTCCTTTTCTGCCTCCTTCTAAATGTTGGAGCATCTAAGAACACAGTCCTCTGTCCCTTCACCTCTTTGAGGTGATTTTACATGATTCCCAAATCCTTGTCAGTCCTACCTCTCACACACATCATAACGCTGTCTGTGTCTTGCCACTCCTGCTTTGGGATCCCAGAACCTGCCATTTCTTTGTCCTAGAAGTCTCTGCTCCCCTCACTCCTCCCTAGGATCTGCTTGACCGGCTTAAATGGCTTCTCTTCAGAGAAACATTCTCTATTTTCCTGTCTAAAGCACTGTTCTCTCCCACCTCTATTATTTCTCACCTGAGTCTATATTAATATGTCACATGGCACTTAGTACAGCTTGAAGTTCAGTGTGTGTGTGTGTGTGTGTGTGTGTGTGTGTGAGTATGAGAGAGAGAGAGAGAGAGAGAGACTATAGAATGAAAGCCCCAAGGAAGACCTGTCTCCATGTTTCATGTTTAGAACTCAAGCTCCACTCCTGGTAGAGAACTTGCCACCTGTGAGGTTTTTAATACACCATGGCAAGAAGAAAGGGAGAAAAGCCCTGGGGCCCAGTCTCAGCTCCTCAGCTCGCCAGGGAGTTGCTGTGTGACCTAGGGCAAGTCATACCTGTTCCTCAAGTGACTTCCTTGATGTCCAAACCCCATGTTTTGGTCAATTTTTTATGTCACTGACTAAAATAGCCAACAAGAACAACTTAGATTAGGAAAAGTTTGTCACTTGCAGTTTCAGAAGTCTGCATTTATGAATGTCCAACTACATTGCTCTGGGCCCAAGGTGAGGCAGCTTATCATGGGAGGAGGACCCAGCAGAGAAAATCTGCTCAGCTCATGATCAGGTCAAGAAGCAGAGAGGGAGGTAGGGGCCATAAGAAGATGCACCTTCCAGGGAATGCCCCCAGTGACCTACCCCTCCAGCCACACTCCATTTGCCCACAGTTACCATCCAGTCAGTCCATTAAACTAGGATGAACTAATTAGATCTGTGATCCAATCGTTGTGATCGGATCATGAGGTTTTGTGATCCAATCATTCTATTTCTGAATATTCCTGTATTAACAGATACATCTGGGGGACACCTCATATTCAAACCATAACCCTGCAATGGATATATGATCTTGCAAATTTCTGAGATGCCCCCAAGTCAACTTACCTATCGTTTCTGTGCCAAGTACTGAGCATCTCTTCAACAAACACACCTTGTTTGGACACAGTTTTCTTTTTGCGGGGGGTGGTAGTGGTATTTATATTTTTGAACGTTGATGGGCCTTTATTTTATTCATTTATTTATATACAGTCCATGAGGACTATGCTCCGGCTGCCAAAACTCAAGTCCATCCCGTAATGCAAACTTTTAGTTCTCCCAAGATTCCCACAGTCTCAACAGTTCCAACATTGGGCTGGGGATGTGGCTCAGGCGGTAGCGTGCTCGCCTGGCATGCGTGCAGCCCGGATTAGATCTCAGCACCACATACAAACAAAGATGTTGTATCTGCTGAAAACTAAAAAATAAATATTAAAATTCTCTCTCTCTCTCTCAAAAAACAAAAAAGAGGAAGAATTAATTAAAAAAAAAAAAACAGTTCCAGATTGCCCAAAAGTTCATTCCAAGTCCAAAGTCTCTCCTGAGACTCAAGGCAAGCCCTTGTCTTTGAGTCCCTGTGAAATCAAAAACAAATTACATCTATCCAATATGAAGTAGCTCAGAGTAAACCTTCTCATTCCAAAAGGAAGAAATAGAGACACAGAAAGGAGAAAGGGGGCCAAAACAAGACAGAAACCCAGCTGGGAAAACTGGTCCCCATCCACATACAGCATCTAGGACACATGGCTACAAGATGTTCTCTCCAAAGGGCTTGGGCAGCCCTGACTCTGGCCCTGGTTGCAATATGCAGGGGCTCTCTTTAATCTTGCTCTTCCACCCCCAGCAGTTTTTCTCAGCTGCCCATGTTACTGGCATCTCTTAATTCCTGGGGTCTCCATTCCAGCTTCAGCTTCACCTACAGGTTCAAATCATGGCCCTCTTAAGGGCAATCCATGAGGACTCCAACCCTGCTGCACTTTGCCTGGCCTCCCAGGCCTGCCTTTGAAATCTCAATTGAAGCTTCCATGACCCCTGAACTTTAACCTCCTACATCCCTGCAGAACCAGAACCAGAAGGATGATGCCAAGGTCCCCTGCCAATTCACACCGGGGCCCCTAGAATCATGGCTCTAATGGCCTCCGAGGGCCTGTGTGGCTCAGAAAGGTGAAACAACCCCCAAGCCTCCCCACCCCATGTGAGCAAGGCACCTCCATAATCTCTTCTCAAGAGAATTTTTCCTTCTACCTCCCTGAGCCTGCAATGGATGTGGTCTTGCAAATTTCTGAGATGCCCTCAAGGCAACTTTCCCCATTGTCTCTGTGCCAAGTACTGAGCATCTCTTCAACAAACACACCTTGCTTGGACACAGTTTTCTTTTTGTGGTGGGGTGGGGGTAGTGTTTATATGTTTTTGACATTGATGGGCCTTTATTTTATTTATTTATTTATATGCAGTGCAGAGAATCGAACCCAGTGCCTCACACTTGCTAGGCAAGCGCTCTCCCACTGAGCCACAACACCAACTCCTTGGACATAGTTTTATATGCAGTTTTTTTTTTTTTTTTGGCTTTTCAGTCACTTGTGCACAGCTGTGACCAAAATACCTGACAAGAACAACTTAGAGAAGGAAAAGTTTATTTGGGGCTCACAGCTTTAGAGGTCTTGGTATAGACAACCAACTGCACTGTTCTTGGCCCAATATGACACAGCACAGCATGGGGGAAGAAGAAATCTGCTCAGCTCATGGCAGAGTCAAGAAGCAGGGAGAGAGAAAGAGAGGGAGGGAGAAAGGGTCCATAAGGAAGATGCACCCTTCCAGGACATGCCCCCGGTGACTCAACTTCTCCAGCCACATCCCAACTGCCGACAGTTACCAATAAGTCCATTCAAACTAAGAAGGATTGATTAGGATACAGCTCTCATAATCTAATGATTTCAACTCTGAATATTCCTGCTTTGGGGGTACACATTACAAACAAATCATAACCTTCTACTTCCTAGTCACTGAAGTCTTAAGGAAATAAGATGATAGTGCTATAAAAGGTTAAGATTTTCTAAGATCCTTTTATAATTAAATGTTGCTATGTCCAGATTAAATCCCCATCTCTTAACTTTCTTTAAAGTACTCCTACACCCTTAAAGCACATTGTCTGAAAAAGTAACAGTTCATTCATTTCAGCAGACCATCTTCCCTCCCCACTCCCACAGTCTTTCTCTCCTCTAGATGGAGTGCACCATCTAGTGGCCAAGTCACTGTCTCAGCAGGGTAGGTCTCATGTTCAGATGGACTCTGCTACTAGCAGCAAGCATGGATTTCTCTCTTCCCACTTTCCAGTTGCCTAAACTGAGGACTCTCTATCATGTTGTTCACTGTGAAGAAGTGAACAACAGGGACCAAAATTGTAGGAGCTGGAGAACCACTTCCTGCACTGAATAGAAGAGGGCACCTTATGTGGCATAGAAACATTTGAGAAAAATGCTGGCCCTGAGTCGGACAGGTACGGAACCGAAGCGGATCCACATCAAGACAGAAAGAAGAGCCAGAAACCCTGGTATACATGAAAGGCTGAGGAAAGGCTGAGGCTGCAGAACTGCAAGTTCCAGGTCAACCTTGGCAACTTAGCAAGATTCAACCTCAAAGAAAAATAAAATGCTGAGAATTTCGCTCAATGGTAGAGCTCTTGCCCAGTATGTAGAAGACCCTGGGTTCAATCCCCAGTGTGTGTGAGGGAAGGGATAAAACCACTGCTCTCTGCTTTATGCATATGATATCTCTACTCAATGTCGCCCTGTGCTCTGAGGTCATCTTCAAGAGGAAGTCTACATCAATCATCCTAAAAGAAATTACAACAGCCCCCTCCTTTCCTCCCCACAACATGTGGTAATCTACCAGTTTTGTGAGTAGACATCAAGCCCAAGGTTTTATACATGCCTGGCAGGCACACGACCCGCTACCCCTGAGCCACACCCCAGTTCCTCTAATACAGTGTGCTTATTGCTAGAAAAATAAGGCTGATCTTTGTTTCCTAACTAGGTTTTCATCACCACTCCAAAATACCAGAGATAATTAACTTATAAAGGGAAATGACTTATTTTGGCTTATGCTCTCAGAGGTTCCAGTCCACGATCCCTTGGGCCAGTTGTTTACAGGCCTATGGGGAAGCAGCATATGGCACCAGGAGCACGCAGTGGAGCAAAACCACTCACCTCATGGTCGAGAAGCAAGAGAGAGCCATGAGGAGCCAGGTCCCACTAGCCACTTCAAGGACATGCACCCAACAACCAAAAGTGCTCCCACTAGGCCCCATCTCATAAAGATTGAACCACATCCTAATAACAGCATCCTGAGGACCAAGCCTTTAACATGTGACCTTTTGAGAAACAACCAGATTCAAACTATAGCAGTAGTCCACTGGGATATGTCACTGTTATATGTCTCCTGCTCCACTAAAATGAAACCAATGAAGGAGGAAATTACTCCCCCCACCATACAACCACTCTATTCCTGTGCTAGTGATCAAAACCAGGGCCTCTCACATGTTGTGCAAATTTTCTAGAATGTATCCCCATTCCCTCAAAAAATTTTTTAAACGCATAAAACAAAGCATAATTTCCATCATCATAACAAAAAAAGACAATAAATTATAAAAAAACCAATTACATTTATATGCAGGTGTTGAAATGTTACAACACATTTTGATATTGTCTCAAATGTGATTCTCTTTTTAAAAAACCTACTTTAAATTCTCTATAATCTTCCAACTATTCAATGACAACTAAGTATCACCTCAAAATGTAAAAAAAAAAAAAGTGATCTGGAGTTCAGACATGTGGCCCCCAAAGGATATGCAAATAACTGAGACAATGGGGTCAGAATTCAGGCAAGAAATAGATTCAGAACATCCATCAGAGTTGCTTAATATTAAGTGGCAAAAACACAGAGAACCAGATTTTTCAGGCAGAGCTCTCACCCATGAGTACTTCTAACCACTATGAATTAGGTTGGCTACAGGCAGAGGGAGGACTGTACCTTTGCTTTGGAATCTGGAAATAACTCAATCAAATGTAGCCATAAATAAGTATTTTTCAACAATGCATAAAACACCCTTTGCAGTGGCTCTATGTGCACTTTTTACTTCCAATGCATTAGAGGGAAGAAAAAATGACTCTAAAGTAACCAAAGGAGAAGAAAGAGTTAGCAATAGAAACAAAGAGTTTTAAAAAGAGAAAATGAGCAAGGAGCAGGGAGAACAGGGAAGTAGGAGTAGAAAGCAGTAAAACGGGGTGAGATGGAAAATGAGGGAACATTCACGATTTTGGGAATATGTTACACAATATTCCTTCCCTCTTGCCATTGTGAAAAGTGTCTGCCATAGATACTGTTTCCGTCATAGCCACTTTCCATCAAGTTCCCTTTTGACTAGAAGAGGGATGGGAGGAGGTGTTTCCTGAGGTAGATATAAATCCAAGCTTTTTGCTAAGATAATATATTCATCAGATCATATATTCTTACTTATCAGCTTATTTTTTGCTTATTTGTTTATTTTGCTTTACTTTATTATACTCAGTTGATTCTGATGCCAAATGTGATTCTTTAAACCATTAGATTCCAAGCTCTAGGGGCAGCCAGAAGAGTGCCCTGATCTCCAGGTGACCATGAGTCTAAACAATCCTTAGAGACATTTGCAGTAACTTTATATGATGGGAGGTTGCCTGTCACCTGTGTTGGTGACATAGCCACAGATATTGTCCATTCCAATACAGGTGGACTGTAGCCCAGCTCCTAGCTGGAGGAAAGGTTGACTTGTAGTTAGAGGTGGGAGAAAGCTGGGATCTCGCCCATGCAAGTGCTGGGGGCAGGGAAGTGGCTGTGGCTGTGTGCTGGGGTGGGGAGGTTTTCTGGTTAATTAGGCTTAGGAAGAGGAGACCTTGTTACTAGGGGGTCAAGGACTGAATGTGTATGGACCAAGGTGAATGGATGGGGATTCTAGCCAGAGGCCTAGGAGGAGCCCTAGGGTCCACCATCCCCACCCTCACACCCTCTTTCGGGTACTGGAAGTCTAGAAAAATAGCTTTAGGTTGGGCTGAACTCCCCACCCTCCATTATCCAATTCTTCCTTTCCCACCCTCATGGCCCAGGCTGACCCAGCCTGCCTCCTCCCTGAGACACCTCAGGCCCTCTCTCAGTTCATTAGCAAATGTGTGACATTGATGCTGGGGGGGTGGACTGGTAATGAAAGGGTCCACCCTGAGCACACACAGCCTGACCCACAGTGACCTGCTGTGACCAGTAATGCGACTGCATTCTTAGACAGCTGCTAAGCAGGTCGAGAGCCCAAGCATAAAAAGACCAGGATTGAGAAGACTGCCACCAGCTGTGGATCCCCTTACCCAGCGCCCCCACCATGGCCAGCCTCAGCCTCGCCTGCTGCCTGCTGGGCCTCCTGGCTCTGACCTCCGCCTGCTACATCCAGAACTGCCCCCTGGGCGGCAAGAGGGCCGTGCTGGAGCTGGATATGCGCAAGGTGAGCCACCCGACCCTCATCCTGCTATCTGCATGGCTATGCTGGGTGGCCTGGAGGCCAGACCACCTACAGGCATGACCCTCCAGTCCCAGGCACATCGGGGCCTCTGGCAGATTTCCCCTGTGCGTCCTGACCGTCGTCCATGCCAACCAGTGCCCTTAGGGACTGCCACCCCATGGAACCGCCTGCACTCCCCGATCCCTGAATCCAGGGAATCTGCTCCTCCCACCCTGCAGGGGGGGGCCCACCTTCTCGGTCGCCTCCCCACTCCTGCTATCCCTCTTCCACCCCGCAGTGCCTCCCCTGCGGCCCCGGTGGCCAAGGGCGCTGCTTCGGGCCCAGCATCTGCTGCGGGGACGAGCTGGGCTGCTTCGTGGGCACAGCCGAGGCGCTGCGCTGCCAGGAGGAGAACTACCTGCCGTCGCCCTGCCAGTCGGGCCAGAAGCCCTGCGGGAGCGGGGGCCGGTGCGCGGCCGCGGGCTTCTGCTGCAGCTCAGGTGAGCCCTGGGAGGCCAGCGCGGGGACCCGGGCTCAGTGGGATGCGGAAAAACCGCCACTGACAACAACTCTCATTGCAGATGGCTGCCGCACCGACCCTGCTTGTGACCCCGAGGTCGCCTTCTCCCAACACTGAGCTCTGCTATCTCAGGACCCTTTCCGACCGCACCCCTAGCTCCCCATAGCTGTTCCAAGAAGGAATGAAAATCCAGCAAACCCAGCGTGGTTGCACATGCCCATAATCTCCACTACCTGAGCACCAAAGCAGGAGAATTCCAAATTCCAAGGCCAGCCTCAGCAATTTAATGACACCCTATTTCAAAATAAAGGACAAAAAGGACTGTGATGCAGCTCAGTGGTAGAACAAGTGCAAGGCCCTGGGTGTAATCCTCAGTACTGCAAATAAATCAATAAAGCAGATTTCCACAACCCTCCACTCTCCTGGTGTCTGATTGTCTGAAATGGGAGGAGGCATTGGGGATGGATTCCAACTGGGCTGATGGAAACTCAGAAGTGACCCAACATGCTTTCACCATCCTGAAGACAAGAGGGAAGGAGCCCACGGGTGTCCAGGAATATAAAAACAGCCCTAGCTTCCCCTCCCAGCAAGGGCTGGGACCTGCAGCAGGTTCCCAAAAAACAAGGATCCAAAAGGACAGGATCCAGTCATCTGCACACAGAGACAGTGTCTGAGAAGGGAACAGGGGAAGGGGAAGGGACAGTGGGGATCCAATGACTCCCAGACTCTTGGAGAGAGGCTAAGTACCTACTCCTCCCTGGAGATTGAAGGAGTAGAGCTGGCCTAAGGGAGGGCACTTGACAGGGCTGAAACAGCTCACCACGTTTCAAAGAGCTGAGCCCTTTCACCCAAGGAGGCCACGGCACCAAGCTGGGGAGATTGGGCTGGGGCACCCCAAGACTTTTGCCACACAGCTGGGTCTCAACTCAATGGCCTGACTCCTGCCTGTGTAGAATCAGAACTTGTCAGAGATGGGTACCACCCAGAGGGCCTGTAGTCCTCAGCACCCACAGCCACAGAAATGACCATCAAGCACTGAGGGGAGAGCAAACTGACGGGACCCTTCCATGTATACTGCCCACCTATTCCCAGGTCAAGGACCCTTTGGGGGATCAGATAAAAGCCCATCCCTCTCTCCCAGAACACGCCTCATTCACCTGCCCATGAGGCTGACCACACCTCAGAAGGCCCTGCTCACAGCCTACTCGAAAATAAGAGGAGCAGATGGTTCACTGTTAAAAATAAAACATGCTGGGCTAGGGTTGTGGCTCAGCAGTAGAGCACTCGCCTAGCACGTTCGAGGCCCTGGGTTCCATCCTCAGCACCCCATAAAAATAAATAAAATAAATATATTGTGTCCAAACACAACTAAAAAATAAATATTAAATAAAAAATAAAACATGCTTGCCAGGTGCAGTGGTGCCCACCTATAATTCCAGTGACTTGGAGGATGAGGAAAGAGATTCAAAAGTTTGAAGCTCACCTTAGAACTTAGTAAGACCCTCAACAAGTCAGTGAGACCCTGTCTCAAAATAAGACAAAAGTTGGACTGGGGATGTAGCTCAGTGATAAAGCACCCCTGGGTTCAATCCCCAGTACCCAAAATAAATAAGTAGATAAAACATGGATTTTAGGTCAGTGCTGGAGCACTTGTCTAACATGGGAGCATCTAATTCCATCTTCAGCAGAAACAAACAAACAAACATATAAATAAGTCTTCCCATTTCTGTGGTTTTCTCACATACCAGAAACAACAAGTTCAGAAGGTCTATGCCCACACCCTACACCAAGAGAAGCAGATCATTCATTGTCTAATAAAAATAAAACATGTTGGGTACAGTGTAGCTCACTGGTAGAGAGCTTGCCTAACACGGGAGAGGCCCTGGGTTCCATTCACAAAGCTGTAAAAACTAACCAATTAATTAAATAAACAAACTATAACTAAATGACATTTAAATGTACCATTTCTTTGTGTTTTTTTTTTCACATACCCGAGAAAGTGAGTAAAACAGCTAGAAAGTACCCCAAAATCCCACCAGTAATGGAAAATCATGTGTAGGGCTCAAAACAGAGTGGAAACACAAAATATATATATATACTTTGGAGGACTGTAAGATTTTTAATTACCAATTTTTTTGTGTGTTTCTGGGAATTTAAGATTTTTTTAACAATTACAAAAATAGGCAGAACTAATTTATGCTGTAAGCAAAGAATGCAAGAAGCTATGTCATCAAAATGGGAAGCAAAAGAAATACAAGGAACAATAATGTGTGGTGTTCAAAGACAAGGTGGAGACAAAAATATATACATACTATTGAAAACTTAATGTTTTAAGTTAACCAATTAATTTTTTGGCACTGAAGAATGAAGATTATCTATAAACTGGGGCTGGGGCTGGGGCTCAGTGATCGAGCACTTGCCTAGCACATGTGAGGTCCTGGGTTCGATCCTCAGCATCACATAAAAATAAATAGATAAAATAAACATATTGCATCCATCTACAACTAAAAATATATTTTAAAAAATTATATAAAACTAATCTACAGTGCTGCAGTTCTAGGGTGGCACAGTGATATGAAGGGGTGTTCCCAACAATACAGAAGTTCCCCAACTTCTGTATTGCTGATCACTGTTTGTTGGGCTGAAAACTGGACAGATGTGTTCAAATTATAAAATCAAGCAGCCAGGAGCAGTGGCCTACACTTGTAATCCCAGCTATTCAGGACTCTAAGGCATGAGGACTGCAAGTTTGAGACCAGCCTCAGTAATTTAGCAGCATCCTCAGCAACTTAGTAAACCTGTTACTCAAAAAAAAAAAAAAAAAAAAAAAAGACTGTGGCTGTATCTCAATAATAAAGTGACCCTGAATACAATCACAATTCCCAGTAACCAAAAAAGTAAAAATAAATATTAAACTATGGTCATGGAATTTGTTCATTCTTGTGTACTTGAATAAAATATTCATTCCATGTTAACAAGATTGTTATTGATAAGAGCCACATCCCCAGCCCTCTGAAAAAGATCAGAGATAGGGTTGTGGAAAACCTGTGGCCAACAGCAAACCCGACCATGATGGTTACTGGGGCTACGAAAGCTTATTCCTCTCCTCAAACCATGTCCAGTGAGCACCAGAGAGGCTTTGTCATGGAAAGGTGACTCATAGGAGAAATGAAGGTCCTATTCAAATCAACCATGGTGATGCCTGTGACATGCACAAATAGGTATTTGAGGAAAGTTGTCAAAGTTCTAAGGCCCCCTGGAACCCAGGAGTGTATCAGTCAGCTTTCACTTACTGTGACAAAATTCCTCACATCATCAACTTCCAAAGAGAAAGTTTATTTTGGCTCATGTTTTTAATTGGTCTCCATCTGTGGTTGGTTACCCAAATGCTCTTGGATGTATGGCCAGGAAGTCATCGTGGTGGGGAGGAGAAGAAGAGGTGAAGTCATTCCCCTCATGGCCAAGAACAATGAGAGGAAGAAGAGGAGCTGGGTCCCAATATCCCCTTCAAGGGCAGGTCCCAGTGAAAGGAAAAACCCCCCAACAGGACCCACCTCTTAGAGTTTCCACCCCCTCCCAAGAGTGCTAAGCCTAGGACTAAGTCTGTAGCACATGGGCATTTAGGGACAAATTGTAGTTTGGAGCTTGGAGTAGCCTGACACTGCAAAAACAGTGAATCTTATCCTATGCAAATTTTACCTGAAAAAAACAAAACAATACAAAAACAGAAAGCCAGGTGTAGTGGACTCTGCTTGTCGTCAGTCCCATGTACTCAGGATGCAGAGGCAAGAGGTTCACTTGAGGCCACAGTTTTGAGACCTGCCTGGACAATACAATGACACCCCTTATCAAAAGAGAGAGGGCTGGGGATGTGGCTCAAGTGGTAGTGCACTCGCCTGGCATGCATGAGGCCCTGGGTTTGATCCTGAGCACCACATAAAAATAAAATAAAGATATTGTGTCCACCTAAAACTAAAAAAAATAAATATTAAAAAATAAATAAAACCTTGGATCTTTAAGAGAGAGAGAGAGAAGAAAATAAAAGGAAGGGCTGGGAGTGTAGCTCAGTGTGAGAGTCCTTGCCTAGCACCAGTGAGACCCTGGGTTCCATCTACAGCATCACACAAAAGAAAAGAAGAAATAGAAAAAGACCTGACAACAAAGAATGGGGCAATGTCATCCAAAGAGAAAACCAAAGAAATACAGGGGACAAATGTTGATATTGGGCAAAATATAATCAAGGAGAAAGATCATTAGGGACATCTGATTGCTACATGCAGGTAAAAACAACAACACATCAAAAAGATACTATGAGCACATCTGTATTTAGCAATGTGCCTGAAAATACAGATCAAGCAACAAGTGAGAGAACAATGACAAAGAAAGGAAAAACGGCTTTTTTTGGTTGTTGTTGCTATTGCTGGGGACAAACCCAGGGTTCATGCAGTCTCGGCAACTGCTCTACCACTGAGCAGCTGCCCCACCACCAGCCAACAATTTATTTGGAGTGTTTCAACATACACTCACAAACATCAATCTGACAAAATGAGCAAAGATATACAAGACTTTAATAACACCATTTAAAACTTTGAACTAACAAATATCTAGAAAACATAGCGAAAAGCCAGACAATGTGTGATTTGGGAGAGGGGAACACATGAAATACAAAAATCCAACCATGGACAAGCCACCAAAGAAGGCAATTGGTACAGAACCGACACTGTACAGATGATGTTCTCAAATCTCAATGCTTAAAATTAAAGATGACAAAAGACGGCTGAAGAAAAGGCTCACGTGGCCACACTCTATACACCTATTTCAAAGAGCCCTTGGGTGAGCATGGTGATCTTCAGGATATCACCAAAGGTCAAAGGAGGAAAGCAGGACACAGAGGAAAGCATGCAGCTTTAGGTAAACAAGGGAAGGCAAGAAGTGCTTCTTTGATCTCTTCTGTGCTGGGAAGGGGACCAGGGCCTGGTATATGCAGACCCTCTCCCACTGAGCACCACCTCCAGACTCTGCCTGCTTCTTAATAAGCTAAATATTGAACTTGAGAATGGTGAGAAATCAACAGAGAAAGCCCAAACATACATGAAGGAGAAACCCAAAATAACAAAGGACAGAAAACACTTAAATAAAACACAAACAAGAGCTAGAGATGGAGCTCAGAGGTAGAGCACAGGCCTAGCCCATGGGAGGCCCGGGTTCCATGCCTGACACTGCAAAAACAGAAAACAGAAAAAGCAAACACACACACACAAAAAAAAAAGAAAGAAAGAAAAAGAAAAAGGAAAAAGAAAAAAATTTTAAACATAAAATTATTATATAAAAATATTAAGGTAATCACGGATCTGGGGTTGTGGCTCAACAGTAGAGACTCACGAAGCATGTGCAAGGCCCTGGGTTTGATACTCAGCACCACATAAAAATAAATAAAATAAGGCACTGCATCCAACTATGATTAAAAAATAAATATTTTTTTAAATATTAAGGTAATCAAATAGCCTTTGCTGAGACTCACCAAGATTTTTCTCCTTCTTTTTTTTAAACACTGGGTTTCACTAAGTTACCTAAATTGACCTCAAACCTTAGATCCTTCTGTTTCCGTCTCCCCAGCAGCTGTGATTAGAGGCAGCACCACCCTGCCCAATTGGGAGAATTTTAAAAAGATGCTCACATTTCAATTTTATGAACTCACAAGTGTGGAGACCTGGACACTTCTCCTTAACTCTTGACATTTGTCACATGCTGACAGAGCCCTTCTGTCCCTGGAGAGACTGAAGAGACAGAGCAAGAGCTACCTGACACTTGTGGATTTTCCCCCCTAACTGACTCTGCAGCTGGGTCATGGGGCTCAGGAAAGGAAGCAACATGGAGCAAGTTGGCAGTGGGCAGAGGTGACTCCTTCTCAGAGGTAGGCGTGTGACTGTTCTGAAGACAGGTGGTAGAAAAGGAGTCTCTGGGACTGTGCCTAGGAAGAGGAGGGGTCTGAATCTCACTGTGAAACTGTCCCTAGTGCAGACACCAGCACCAGGCATTAGATCCAGTACAGCTAAGCCACCTGCTCTTCTACCCTCTTCTGACTGGAGGTTAATAGATTCCTGTGAAATCTAGCCCTGCCCTGGCCCTAGCCTACCTGGAGGCAGAGCCTCACAGAGAAGAAGCAGGGACAGGAGCTGGCCTATCCCCCACCCTACCCAGCTTCACCCAGTCTCGCTGAGTGCCTTCACTGCACAGGATGCCAGGGCCAAGTCAGGGGTGGGACACGGGAATCTCTGAGGAGACCACAAGAGAGCTTGAACTGGCCAGGGCACATCTGTCCAGGGCTGACCCAGGTTGAGCTGCTTGGGTCATAGGATTTGGCCAAAGTCTTGGGGGCAGGGGCAGCACTTAGAGTGATTTCTTTCTGCCTGGGATCCCTCCAGTGCCGCAGTCCGGCTGCAGCAAAATAACCGGGGGGTGACGAATAACTTGTGTAGATTGATACAGCAGGAGAGGGAGCCGTTTATTGCAGGACAGGAGCAGTATTTATACATTCCACACGGCTTATCTAATTAGCATAAACTAGATACATCAGTCAACCAATCAGGAATCTCTACACTTAATGGCTCGCTTTTGTTACTTCTCAAACCACTCCCTCTGACATTTTGCCAGGCACCATCCAGACTTGTTTAAGAACTCTAACATTCCCCTGGCAAAATGCCAGGTGTTATTTTGACTTGTTTACAGACTCTAACACTCCAGGCCTCAGTCTGGCAGACCATCCTCTGACAGAGGATCCCCAAGAAAATGCAACCTCCTGTGGCCCCCAGGCCTGGAGCAGGAGAGCCCAAGGAGGGGATACTGACAGCAGAGGGACAAAAAAGAGAAAAGTAGGAGGTGAGAAGACACTGGAGACAAGTGGGAGATGGAGGGGCCTGAGAGAGAAGCCAGAGAGAGCCAAGGAGAAGGGAGGTGAGGGGACAGAAAGAAATGTAGGGGCAGGGGCCAAGTGCTGGTGACATCTTTGCCCTGATGTTGAGTGTGTCAAAAGGCAGTCAGATTGAGTGCACCTAAGTGTGTGGACACTTGTGCCTGTCTATCATCACGTCCCCTGTGTGTTTCTTTGGGCATCTGCGGTTCTGAATGTGCTTCTCAGGGAGCCATTTGGTTGTGGTCAAGAGTCACAGGCACGCCCATAGCAGTTGCTTTCCTCTTTCTCCGAGTGTGTGAATGGTGGTCTGGGGCTGTTTCTGTGCCGATAGTTTCTCAATGGGGTTTGCCTGCCACTCTGTGGAAAGTCCCTAATAGTGGGTCCACCTGCAGAGATAACAGGAGGACTTCTCCCTACTAGGATGAAGTAGATCTTGCATTGGGAATTGGGGACCTTCGTGTCCTAGTCTCCTGGAATGAAAATGGGTACTGATAGTTGCCCTTGGCTTGTCCCCTTCTGCCTTTCTCACTCTTCCTTCATTCTCTAGCTTCTGCGTCTCTCCGTTCATCTGCCTTCTCTGTCTCAGTCTCTCTTGCCCATCACGTCTTCTCCCTCCCTGCCTTTACTTCTTTGTCCCAGTTGGAGAATCCCCAGCCCACCAACTCCAGGGTCATCCTTTGCCTCTAGCCTTTTCCCTCCGCCTTCCCCTAGGTGGCCCTGTCCTCTGTTTTTACATTTCCCTCTTCGGTTTCCAGGATCGCTTCCTCTATAGCATCTCTCCCTTCTTTGGGGTGGATCTGCCCTCGACCACGGCTGCAGGAACTGACTGGGTCGGGACCGGGGTCCGCGCCACACCCACTTTCCTCTTTCCTCCCGGGCCCAGAGACTGAGACAGACACTCCAGTGCATTTACAAAGATTTATTTTCGGTGCCACAGGGGCTGTCGCGGGAGGGCGGGGGCAGGGCGGCGGGAGGGATCGGCTCAGTCCGCGCCGGGCTTGGCGAGCTCGATGGGCTCGGCGGGCTCGGGCGCCCCCGCCAGCTGCAGCAGCCGCAGCAGCAGGGCCCCCGTCGGCCGGTCCAGCTGCGTGGCGTTGTTCCGGTCGCTGGCGCGGGCTCGGCGGCGAAAGCCCTCGCGGCACTCTGGGTCGCTCACACAGCTCTCTGCGGAAAAGGACA
>NW_026000026.1:28799222-28913405 GCF_001458135.2 Marmota marmota marmota
AGCCTCAGCTGTGCCCACGAAGCAGCCCAGCTCGTCCCCGCAGCAGATGCTGGGCCCGAAGCAGCGACCTTTGCCCTCGGGGCCGCAGGGGAGGCACTGCGGGAAGGAAGAGGGTGAGCGGGAGGGGGCAAGCAGTGAGGACGGTGGAGGACCCCAAGAGGCAGATTCTGGGGTCCAGGGCTTGGGAGTGTGCGTGATACCATGGGAGCTGCAGGTGCCGGGGTGCTGTCTGTGCCTGACAGTGGTCAAGAGCGTGTGAGCAATCTACTAAACTCAGGTTTTCCGTGGACTGGAGACAGCTCTCAGTAATAGCTCTCACCGTCCTCCCCTGAGTTATGGGAGGAGCTATAGGAGCGGGTCGTCATCTTTCTCTTCTGCTCTGGGGTCATTGCAGTTGTGCACCCCTTAGTCATCTGCCCACCCCATCCTCATTCCAGACCTTCCTCCTGCCCCATTACTCAAGCTTGGTCCTTATGCCTTGTGGCCCTCTGGATCATCCAGAGCACATCCTGGCCCTTCATCCCATTTTCTGGCCTTGCCCTTGCAACCCACCACTAACCCTCAACAGGGGCAACTCTCTGGTCACCAAACTATGGCCAGTTAGGTGGGTGCCAGGGGTCTGAGCTCTAAAGGAGGGCAGGGACACCTGATTCCTCAAAAGGAGAAAAACCCATCTGCCCAGCCTCGCTTATTCTACAGTTCAACATGGAGCCACCTGTGACCTGGGTAGAACTGAGTATGGTGATCAAATTTCCATCAGCTCTGCCACAACTGGAATAGAAAGGAATCCGCTGAACACACAACACTAGAGAATTGGGCTAGACACCAAGAAGAACTTCCTTACAGGATGCTTGGATGGTCCTCCTGCTCAGGCCAGCTCAGATCAATGGCCATCTGTGTGTGGGGTCAACCACCTGTGGCTGAGAACAGCTGGTACTGGGTGGGGAAGGCCTGGGATTGCAGGTGGGACAGAGCCTCTGATCCTCCATCTAGTCTGGATGAGAGGACCCCACAGGCTCAGAGACCTCCCCACCACATTCTTCCTGATCCAGCCCCAAGCCCAGTTACTGGGGAAGCATCTCTTTCCTATGTCCCTTGTCTACTTAGGGTCTATGTCCAACAGCCCCTTCTGCTCCTCCCAACTTGCCCAGCAGCCTGGTCCCTTCTGACCTAGCCTGATGGCCCTTCTGCCCAGCTTTGTCTCTCCCCTTAAGACTGGCTTCTCCCAAGGATTCCCTCCTTCCTAGCCCATACCATTCCTGGGGACTGCCCACTCCCAGCAGCCCTGAGATGGGCCATGGTGCTACCTGTCTCAGCTCCAGGTCGGACATGGCCCTCTTGCCACCCCTCGGGCAGTTCTGGAAGTAGCAAGCAGAGGTGAAGGCCAGCAGGCCGAGGAAGCAGGCGGGCAGCATGGTGTCGGGCATCCTGGCGCTCGCAGTACAGCACTGTGCAGAGCTGCTGGGCTGGCTGTGTGCTGCTGCCTTGGCAGGCTGCCTATTTATGTCCGCAGGTGTTCCTTCAGAGGCGACGTGACTGCCATCCCCCCTCCCCAGTGGCTCCCCAGGAGCCCTCAGCAACCAGGTCCCAAGCCATCAGCAGTGATTCATGTGTCTAGGGACACACGTGGGACTCAGTGCAGAAGATGGTGGAGGAGGGAGGCAGGCCACTGGAATGTCATTGGCCATAGTGTGACAGGAGCTGCCGCAACTGTGACTACAACTCTCTAGTCTCTGGGAGAGGGACAAACTGGGGGTTACCCAGAGACCATCTGAGCACTCTGACTGCCCAGAGGGGTCAAAGGACCCCTTCCACTTAACACAGCCCTTATAGAGAGGGAAGAGAGGCCCAAGGGGCTGGTTTGCTGGGAGCAGGGTAAGGCTCCAGACAGGAGTGGTGATGCAGGGGACAATCACATTATCCCTGCAAAAGGACAAATTCCTGGGAACAACACAGCAAAGGTGGCCAGGTCAGAGGACTTGGGAAAGGGAATTCCTGTCTGCAACCTCTTGAGCAAGGCAGCCACAGTCATGGAGTCAAGGGAAGGTTACAGACCACAGGGCATTGTTCTCTTGGTGATAGTGTGGGTGGCAATCTTCTGGGGGAAGCTCTGGACACTCCCACCACACCAAGACCCTACAGAGCAAGGTAAAGGGACTAAGACCCTGAGACTGTGGGCCTTGGTGTCAACTTAGTGACATGTCCCCCATCTCAGTCCTCCCAGTCAGGAACATGGGTTGGGGAGCTACTGTGGGGAGCAAGAACTCCAGAGTCTGTAAGGTCCACAGGTGCAAGGAGAGCCCCATGGGAACTGACAGCCTCCTGTTCCAACCCCCTCCAAGACCCTAGGGCAAGTTTCATGTCAGGCCAGGGTGGGAGTGGGATCCTAAGAACTCTGGGCCTCCAGTGAAGGGAAAGGAACCACACCAATGGACCCAGCCCAGGAAGAGAATTTTGTGTTCCTAATCTCAGGCTGGCAGATATAAAGGGGTTGAGGCCTCCCTTTCCCCACGCCACTGGAGTGCTGCCTGCTGCCCTGGTCTTGGGCCCAAGATGGCCACCATGGGTCTCAGGCTATGCACACTCCCCAGCTCTCCCAGCCCCCACAGGCTCTTGGCTGCTTCTTTAAGCACTTCAAGTAAACTCCAGGCGGTGGTGTGGAGTCCTCTTCCCCACTAAGTGTAGTCATGAGGGTGCTTCCCACACTCGAGACCCGCCAACAGAAATGACCCCTTAGGGTCTTGAAGAGACTTCAAGAGGAAGTGCTGAGCAGTTCTTATCTCAAGGACATGGGAAAGCACTGGAGCATCCTGATTTGGGCAGGTCACTGACTTCTCTGTGCCTCACTTTCCTCCAGTGTAAAGTAAGAAGAGCAGTAGCCACTGCACGGTGTTGTTGTGGGCACTGAATATTTAATATGCAAAAGCTTGAAAAAAAGTGCTTGTGCCATTGTGCAGTTAATTAATAGTAGTATTGTATTATGAATGGCATTCTTAAAAACACAAAAAAATTTTTCCAGACAGAGCAGGTTTCTAAGTCACACCAGGAAGAACATTTTCATTCCACCTGTGCTGGAAACAAGCTGGGTTATAAACCATTGTCTATGGCTCTGTGGGTTGTAAGACAGGCCAAGGTCATGTGTGCCTTGCCCCATACCTTACCCACTCTACCTTTTGGGTTCAGGTTACCATCTAAAAACACATGAAGCCAAACTGACTGAGGGGCATAAGCCCTGGGACTGGCCAGGACATCCCTGTTTCCATCAGCCATGCCTGTCAGGGTCATCATTCTTAGACTGATCTCACACACCAGACCCCATTGAAGACCCCAAACTCCTCCTAGGTACAAATAGATGCCAGAGAGCCTACTTCCCCCAATACCCAATACTCAGAGCCTTCAGTGAATGAGAAAAGTCTCTTTACTGTTGACTGATTACATTTCAAATATAGCATCTCACATGTCATATGGACCTCCCAGAAAATCCACATTCCTACTACACTTCCCTTGTAATTACACCTTCCAAAATGACTTTTCCACGCTTTCTGCAACCTTATATTCCCTATGCCTCAACTCCTGATGTTGATTCAGACATCTTTGAAGAAGGGAAGACAGCTCTTTAACCCCTCCCCATCACATGTACCCTCCCTCCACTGTCTCCGAAGGTTAGAGCAGCATTAGCAGTTTGGTTGCAACTACACCCTTCTGAAACTAGTCATGTGGTTAATATGATGACCCTTCTATCTCAGAACAACTTTTTGTGTTCCCTTGAGTTAATGATTGCCTTTGTTTTTCATCTGTGGCCCCCTGCCATACTAATCCACAAATCAACATATTCTTCAACTGCCATCAATTGAGGTTTCTGCCCACACCAACCCACTGAAACTCTTCTTAGCAAGGTCATAAACTTGCTCCCAGATGTGGTAGGCAAGACTAGGTCCTCACTGTCCATATTCCCTGTGCAGCATTCAACATGGTTGCGCTGGCCCATTTCTAAAACACATTTTTTTTTTTTTTGCTCCAGTGAAACTACCCTTACCTGATTTTTCTTTCCTAACACTGGGCACTTCTTCCAGTGTCCTTTTCTGCCTCCTCCTTCTATATGTTCCATTATCCCAGGACTCAGTCATCCAATCCCTTTACTTTTCTTTTTTGAGGTGTTTTTATACACTTTCTATAAGCTGATGATTCCCAAATCCTTATCTCCATCCTAGGTCTCTCTCCCAATTATCAGACTTACAGTCACTCAACTGCCCAATGACACCTCCCTATGGATATCCAATGGGCCTCTGAGACTTAACATAGTCAAACTGGACTCTGGATTCTCTGCTGCCCCCTGCATCTCCCAAGCTTCCCCAACTCTGCCATCAACCACCATCCCACCAGCTGCTCCTCCCACACCTGACCCTCACCCTACTCACCCTGCTCCTTCTCTTCCCTCACCCTTGTCAGTCCTACCTCTCACATGCATCACAACTCTGACTGCTTCTTGCCACTCCTGCTTTGGGAACTCCCAACCTGTCATTTTCTTGTTCTAGAGGGCTTTGCTCCCCTCACAATACTGGATTGGCTTAAATGACTTCTCTTAAGAGCAGCCTTCCCTGACTCTCCTGTCCAGAGTATCCCTCACTCCCACCTGTCATTTTCTCATTTGGGTCTATGTTAATACATCGCATGGTACCTACAGTTTGCTGTTCATGATTTATCTTTTCTCTCCCACTCCCCCATCTCTTTACATATATGTCTGTATGGCCTTTATGAAAACCCCAAAGCAGAAAGAACTCCATCCTTCATGTTCAGTATTGTAGCCCCACTCCTAATAGTGTTTTCCACATGGGGGTTTTCAATACCTTATGGCAAGAAGGAAGGGTGGTAGGGAGAGAAGCCCTGAGTATCAACCTCAGGTCTCCAGGGAGTTGCTGGGTGACATTCAGCAAGTCACACATGTTCCCAAGCTTACTTCCTTGATGTAGTAACCCCACTTCCTACCTCACTGACATCTTATCGGAATCGCATAAGTGTGCCAAAAAGGTTAAGAATTTCTATGATCCTTTCATAACAAAATGTTGCAAGCCTCCCAGTAAAACCCCCAATCTCAGAATATTCTTTAAAGTAGTCCTTCATCCTTAGGCCAGGTGGTCTAAGAACAAGTATGGCAGGGTGGGCCTCATTTTCAAGTGGACTGTTCTGCTTTCAAATAGACAGCTTCCACTTTTTTCCATGTTCCAGTTGTCTTACCTGAGGACCCTGGGTCACTAAGGCACACAAATGCTCTGTATTTGTGCAGACCTAAACCGAGGAGAGCAAAAGTTGTAGGAGCCTGAGAACCACTTCTGCGTTAAAATGAGGAGGGCACCTTAAGCAGGGATAAATATTTGAGAAAAATGCTGGACCCGAGTCCCACAGGTATGGAACTGAAGAGGACAGATAGCTGTCCTCAGAGCACATCTCAAATAGACTGAAGAGAAACAAAGTAAAATCGGGTTGTGGGAAGGAGGAAAAAAGATCGAAATATTTATCAACACTCTAAAGTGGATTGTTTTAAGGTTAAAAGAAATCAGAAGTTAAAAGTCCTTAGTAATTGTTAATATGCATTGCTGGGCACTATAGTGCATGCGTATAATCCCAAAGACTCAGGAAGCTGAGGCAAGAAGATCTCCCATTGGGGTTAGCCATAGCAATTTAGTTAGACACTGTCTTGAAATAAAACATAAATATGGGTGGAGGTCGTGGCTCAGAGCTAGAGTACTCACCAACCATGTGTGAGGCACTGGGTTCGATCCTCAGCACCACATAAAAATAAAAAAAAGAAAGAAATATGTTTGCCTATAACTAAAAAATAAATATTTAAAAAAAAAAACATAAATAGCTCAGCTGTAACCCCTCTCCACCCGAATTCAATCCCCAGTGCCAGGAAGGAAAAGAAAATCTTAACAATAACCCAAGTTTAAAGCAAAATAAAGGAGAAAATGCACGTTTGGTAAAATCTTCTATATTGAAACCTTGTACAGTGGCGAATTGGTTGTATTCGGGAATTTTCATCAAAAAGCTGCAGATCTCGGTGGCCAGGTCTGCTGCATTCCCTAGGGACCGGGGGCCCTGACCCTGCGGGTGGGGTCAGGTAGATGAGGACAGACGTTTCCTTTGCTGGACTGGGGAGGAGTCAGTCCTGTATTCATCCCTCTTCACCCAAAAGCAGCCACAGAAGGCGTCTCCTGGGCGGGGAGATTGGTACCGTTAGTCACTAGTTAAGACTAGAAAGTTTGAGGGCCTCGGGGACCTAACCCGCGGAAGCGCGGCGGCCGGGGTCGCTCACAAATTGTGGGGCGCAGCGCTGGCGCACGGCGTGCCTGACCCGCCGCCCTAATGAGGCGTTCTGTGCAGGTACCTCCGGGAGCCGCGGGATCGCGGGTCGGCGCCACCGGGAGCGCAGCGCCCGGAATCACTTAGCGCCATCAGTCGCGGGCGGGAGGGACCCACTTCGCTCACCGCCAAGGTGACCGCAGCATACGGTGCCAACTCCCCGATTCGCTGCGGCCCTGCACCCTCCCCAGCGGAGCGACGCTGAGCACCTGGCGGAGAAACGTGCGCAGAGCGGCCGCGAGGCCCCGGGCCTGGAGTACCAGAACTCGGACAAGGGATCCTGGCCCCTGGCCTCCGCTGAGGTCCTACCCCACCTGCCGGACCCCAGCCCACCGGCCAGCGACCTCTCGAAGGGACTTGTGGGGCGGGGGGGTGGGGGGGGGGCGGGGCCAAGAAGAGAGGCCACTGCGCAGCGAATGCTGCCCAGCATCGCCAGTGTCTTGGTTTGGGTACTGAGGTTCCTGGGTCGAGTAGCAGGAGAACACACCTGGCAAGATAAACAGCTGTGCAAATGTGTGAAGAAGCAGGATCCAAGCAAGCCAGCGTGTGTGAACGTCATGCAGGACATGCAGACTATAGAGTATGCTGAATCTCAGGCTGTAACAGTCTGCCCCAGCACTGAGTATGTTCCAGCCCTGTTCATTTTTCCTCCTTAAATCGCATAAAACCCCACGAGGCAAGAAGTATTTTTTACCGCATTCACAGACAGGAAACCAGAGAGAGAGAGATTGAGTCACTAGCCCAGGGATGCAAGATAATAAACAGCAGCCCTGGAAGTCAAACCATACAGTGCCTCAAAAAAAAAAACAACAACAACAACAACAACAACAACCCTGACATTAAACCTTGAAAACCTTACCTATGTATGTATGTATGTGCAGTGTTCATATTTAGTGGTGCTAGGATGGAACCCTGGGCTTCCAGCTAGTCTGCCACTGGGCTACATCCCAGTCCTCTTTTATTTTTTATTTTTTTTTAATTTTGAGGCAGGGTCTCCCTAAATTGCCCAGTCTGACCTCCATCTGCTAAACTTTGGATCTTCCTGCCTCAGCCTCTGGAGTAGCTGGTACTACAGACAGGCACCACCACACTGGGCTCCCACAAGGACTTTTTTTTATTTATTAAGATTTAGAATTAGAGGTTAATGGTTCCAGGCCTGGCTTAGGATTCAGGAGTGTCATCCAGTGATTCCTTATTCCTTCCCTCTACATGTCTAAATGTCTCTCCCCATGTCAAGGGGGCAGTCACAAAATGGGTTCCCTCCCCAACCCTCTTCCTCCTCAGGGGAAAGAAACCCACCCAGTACCCTCACTCCCAAGTTCTCAAGGCTTGGCAGGAACCTGGCTGCTGAGCTCACACCCAGTCCATTGCCCTGATTGAGTTTGGCCAGTCAAGGTTCATCCCTTCTGGGTGCTCTTGCATGCCCCTGAGAAAATGGAGTTCTGATACTGAGGAAGAGGAAGAGGTGGCTGTGGCTCCATAATTGGGCTCTAGGTTTGGCTCAGTGGTAGCGCTCTTGCTTTAGATATGTCTGTTAAAACTGTGGCAGGATTTTATCTTTTTTTTTAATTTGTAGCTGGACACAATACCTTTATTTATTTATTTTAATGTAGTGTTGAGGATCGAATCCAGTGCCTCACACATGCTAGGCAAGCACTCTATCACTGAGCTACAATCCCAGCCCCCGGATTTCATCTTTTATCCATTCTGAGAGTTCCTGCACTTACAAAGCAGGCCTAACCAATTAACGTTTGCGGTGGGCTGACCTACTTGGACTCGTTTGCAAATATTTATCTTCTATGATACACACGTCTTTTTCCTTCTTTCCTGTCTCCTCTTCTTCCTCTTTCTCTTGATCCTCCTCCTCTTCTTCTTTGTACTGGAGATTGAACCCAGGGGAGCCTTTACCACTAAGCCACATCTCCAGCCATTTTATTTATTTATTTTGAGACAGGATCTCACTAAGTTGCTGAGGCTGGCCTCAAAGTTGCAATCCTTCTGGCTCAACCTCCTGAATCTCTGGGATTATAGGCAGATGCCATGGTGCCCAGCTTCTTTTTCCCTACATTCAAATTCGTTGATGATCTTTTAATTTTATTTCTATTCTTTTGGTGGTTTAAACATTACTTGAGGCTAATCCATATTGCTATCTTCCTCCAAAGCGAGCAGGATTCCTTGAGATGTAAAGGAATTCCTTTCCTTCCACTATCCACTATATTGTTGTTAATATTCTAATTTTTTAAAACCTGTTTATAAGACCTCTTCATATTCAGTATCGCTATTAATGATTAAAACCACATTCATACTTCCTTTTAGATTTCTAAATGGAGAAAAAGTTTTTTTCCCAAATCAATAATTGCATTCTAAGCCCAGAGGCTGTGCTAACTTTCTCCTGTGGGAAGATTGTTTTTGGAACCAGTCTCCAGCAGGGGTGTCTACTTTAGATTTTTCTAATTCTAGAAAAATTCTTCTTTGTACTGGAGATTGAACCTATATATCAAAGACCTTTTCAAGACTTATATATCTAACCAAGAAAACTTACAAAGTAGGATAATGTAGAATAGCTAACATTTAACTGGGCGCTAGCAGTGTGTTCTTGGCATATACATTACAAGTTACGCATATAGCTATATTATGACGTTTGATCACTACTTTCTTTATGTGAAACAGAGATACAATGAGGTTAAGCAAATTTCCTGAAGTGCCACAGCTAGCAAGGAACCCAATTGGGATCTAAACCTAGCATTCTTATTCCAAAGTGGCTCTGACAGGGATCATCATCCTTAGTTTTCAATGACTTCTCCCAGGGTTGTGATTTGCCATTCTGAAGGAAAATGGGTCTCCATCATACTCTAAATTTTGCCAAATTAGAGGGTCCAGCACAGTGGTACACACCTGTAATTCTACCTACTTGGGAGGCTGAAGCAGGGGAATCACAAGTTCAAAGCTATCCTGGGCAACTAGGCGAGACCCTGTCTCAAAAAATGAAAGAGCTAGGGATGTAGTTCAGTAGTAGAGTATTCCTTAGCCCCTGGATTTAATCCACAGTACAAAAAAAATCATAAGTCTACTAACAAAATGTTAAATAAAACATGTTCTATCCTCCTTAACTTGACATGTATATTTTCATAAGGACCTGCAAGTCCAAGTTCAAGTTTGGAATTCCTTATCTGGAATTCCCATACCCTTTGGAGTTCTGCAGTAGGACTTGGCAGTTTGGGAGGGCTGACTTCTCCTTATAGCCTTGCTCTGTCCCCATCCCAAGCATCCCAGGCTGCATGATCAAGTTCTGCCCATACCTCAAGAACTGCCTCCCTCTTCCACTGCTCAGGCATGCATGAGGAAGCACCCACCCTGGGGAACAGAACCAGGGAAGAGGATGTCTCCAGCACTAGACACAATCATGGGGAAGTTAGGCAGGCCCTAGCTCACAGGGTACAGATTCTGGGGGGACTTATCCCAGTCCTTGCCCTAATGTGAATCAGAGCAGGCTCTCTAAGGCATGGAGACAGGGCAGGAGCCTCTCTTGTCTGGGTCTTAGGCATCACTGGAGCTTGAAACCCTCAAACCCTGAAGTCTCACAGTGACAAATCCAACTCTGCCAGCACTCTGCCATCGGTAGGCGCAGGACTCCAGTGACTTAGGGCTTCATTTCCACCTGCCGTCGGACACTGAGATCCACACCAGAATTCAAACATCAGATTCCTTGTCTTCTGCCCCTTCCTGTGTCACTGACCTTGAGTTCTTGGATCCAGAGTTGTGGAAAAGAACTTGGGCAAAATTTAAGTACAGGCAAAATTTTATTAGGATTTGAGCCAGACGGAGGATACCACCCCTCTGACCTGGGGGTCAGAGACCCCAGGCTGACTCAGGCAAAGAACAAAGGTGAACAGTTTTTATGCACCTATGGGGAAGACAGGAGCTTGTTCTCTCCATCTCATCACAGGTACAGGTGGGACTATAGTTACACCTGTGCTCTGTCATGCTTTTTCATGTGTTGTGTGACTTACTGCCATCTTGTCTCTACCTTGGGGAGGGTTTATTATGCTAATAAGGTAAAGGAACACTATTCCTCACATGTGTTCACCTCTCACCACCTAGAGCTGCCTTTACCATCTGGAAAAGTGTCTAATATGATTATTTTGAGAGCTGGCATTTCTACTGACCTCATAAGAAGGCCAAGCTGACTCTCCCAGCTCCCTACCTCCTGGCATGTTCTCTCGCTCCCATAGCCTTGAAGACTAGTTCACTATTTAACTCCTACTTTTATGCTATGGCTGCTAACTGAGATGAAGAGCTAGCTTGACTCTCTTATTCCCCCTGAGATCTTTTATCCCACAGTCCTTAAGAGAATCCTGTTTTTCATGGGGGTCCCTGACTGTGTCACCTGGACAATCTCACACATCCCTCACATGGTTGAAATTATGTCACCAGCCCTCTACTCCTGGTTTCATATTCTGTATCAGGCTTTGGAAATTTGAGCAAAAGGAATGTACTGGAAGGTGATGGAGAGCTCAAGTTTAGGGGAAAGCTAGAGAACCAGGCTTGAAAATGATGGCTGCTGCAGGGCCCCAAAACATGAACCCAAGCTGTAACAGGAAATGTCATATGAAATGAATAAGTCAGAAGAAGGGTCTGGAGGGTCTTCATCCCACAGGGAATGGTTAAGGCTGGATAGGGCAGGGGAAGAAGTCAGGTGAAGATGTGGTCTCACCTGAGTTGACCCTCAGCATAATCCCACTGGGGTTTTTGAGTATAAGAGGTGCCAGAGAGTTCTCTACCCTGAAGCAAGAAGATTGATTGTTTTTTTAAAAAAACTAGGGATTGAACCCATGGGCATTTTATCCGTGAGCTACATCCACATTCCTTTTTTATTTTATTTTGAAATAGGGTCTTGCTAAGTTGCTGAGGCCAGCTTTGAATTTGAGATCCTCCTGTCACAGCTACCTGAGTTGCTGAGATTACAGGTGTGCACCACCATTCCTGGCAAGAGGGTTGATTTTTTTTTAATATTTATTTTTCGATTGTAGTTGGACACAAAACCTTTATTTCATTTATTTATTCTTATGTGGTGCTGAGGATCGAACCCAGGGCCTCACACGGGCTAGGTGAGCACTCTACCGCTGAGCCACAACCTCAGCCCCAAGAGGGTTGGTTTTTAAGGTATATATTTGTGTATTATTCAGTCATTGGCCAAAAAATCTGAGGAAGGAATCTCCCTTGATGAGATAGCTGCCATTGGCTGAGGACAGGTGATAGGAGAAAGGCCAGCTGTGAGCCATTAACAACCAATGTTCACACAACATCTGGGGAACAGGTGCCCCCAATAGTAGAGAAAAGAATCTGGGTGTACCATCTGGGTGTAGGGCCTGCTATGGATGCCTTTGGCAGGATCCCTCCACCCAGAGTCCTGTTCTGCTATCTATTTGCCTAGGTGTGGGCCATGTGCCCATCTCTTTAGTGTCTAAATAAACTCCCTCTGACTATAGTCGATGCAGAAGGGGTAATGCTCTAAAGGAAAATCAGGGTGAGATTACCAAGGGGAAAAGGATGTTTGTGGAGCTTCCGAATCAACTGAAATATTTTCTAAAATCAGAACCAGAATCCTATCTTTCCTGCCCACATCCCTACTGTTAGCAAAAGCAACCTCTTCCTCTTCCCTCAGATGGATCTGTTACCCTAGAAATGCCTTACCCACATGGTTCCATCTTTCTGCCCTCCTAGTCTGTGTTCCTTTCATCATTACGTGCACGGGACCCCAAAATAGACTGAACCCTAGGTTTTCAGTAAGTGACCAACTGAGTTTGTCCCAACATCACATCCCTCATGTTCCTCCCCATGTGCTGGCTGCCTGGAGCCAGACACCTGTGAAGGGATACAAATGACTAGCACAGGGACATTTCTGGCCTTTTCCCTGCCTTGTCTGTAAGGGGGATGTGACTTTGCCCTTCTGTTCTCCTTCTCCTTCCCTACCGCCTCAGGTGCAGTGGTCTAGGATGTTGTGGTGTTCCAGTTATTGCTGCTGGATAACAAACCACTCCCAAATGCAGTACACAGAACCACCACCATTTTATTATGCTCACAGATGCTAAAAGTCAGGACACCTTTTATCTGCTTCACAATGCCTGGGGGCTCCACTGGACAGAGTGAGTGGTCTAGGGCAGGAATCATCCAAAGACTTCTTCACTCACATGCCTGGGCACCTGGGCAGGAGTAACCTCAAAGGCTGGGCTCAGCTGAAACTATGAACTGGAGCACCTGCCTTCCCGTGGCCTTTCTGTGGGACTTGGGCTTCTGATAGCTTGGGGGTTGTGAGATAGTTGGGTTCACTTTTTATTTTTTATTTTTTCCCTTTGGTGGTACTGGGGATTGAATCCAGGGGATACTCTACCCTGAGCTATATCTCCAGTCCCCCTTCTTCTTTTATGAGATAGGGTCTTCTTGTACTACCCAAGCTGGCCTAGAACTTGTGATCCTCCTGCCTCAGCCTCCCTAATCATTGGGATTACAGGAATGCAATACTATGCCAGGCTGGATTCACTCTTGAAGGCTTTGCACTGTGGCTCAGGTCTTCAGGAATGAACATTCTAGAGCTGAGTTCTGTGGCATGTGCCTGTAGTCCCAGCTACTCAGGAGGCCTAGGCAAGAGGTTCACTTGAGCTTAGGAATTCAAGACCATCAACAAAGCAAGAACCCCATCAGAGAGAGAGAGAGAGAGAGAGAGAGAGAGAGAGAGAGAGAGAGAGAATGTTCCAGCAGAAAACAAGGAAGAAGTGATGTGGCATCTTAAAACAATCTCAGAAAGCACACAGGGCCCATACTGCCATACTCTGTTGGTTGGAACAGCCACATCTACCCAGGGTCAAGAGAAGGAACAGAGTTCATTTCTGACTAGGAAAATATGCCAGATAATTGGCAAACAATTTAAAATAATCATAGTGATGTGAAATCAGAAGAAAAGGAAACTAAGGTTCAGGACAGATTTTCCTAAAGAGCGTTGAAGATGCACACCTGCAATCCCAGTGACTTGAGGAGGCTGAGGCAGGAGGGTTGCAAGTTCCAGGGCAGTCTCAGCAACTTAGTGAGACCCTGTCTCAAAATAAAAAAAAATAAAAAAGCTTGGGGTTGTAGCTCAGTGGTAAAGCACCCCTGGGTTCAATCCCTAGTATTGCAAAAATACAAGAAAAGAAAAATAAATAAATAAAGAGGGGGCAAGCAGCTGTACAATGTAAGGAGACAAATGAAAGGGGTTAAGACTTTTTAAGTCTTATACAGACAGAGCTGGAGTAGATTGACCAGGTTGAGCCCAAGCCTATACCCTGGTTTTTCAGCCAAGGAAACTGAGGATGTGTACTGCTTATCGTCATTTCCATCATCTCATTATAGAAGGTCACCTCACCGAGGCCATTGCATGCATAAGCACGTGCCCTGGCATCTCATTTCCCCTGTTGCTCATGCTCCTCTTCCCCTCCTCAGTCCCAGGAGCCAGAGCTCCCCCAGCCTGAGCTCATCCTGTGAGTGGGAGGGAGGAAGGCAGGTGAAAGGGGTTCTCTCTGGAGGCTCCCAGTTTCTGAGACAGGCTAATTACAGGCTTCCTAATTAATGAGCCATGGGGTTGCATTTCATCAGCTGACTCAGAGCTGATGTCTGGGCTCTGGCCCAAGGGAAGGGTACCAAGAGTCAGGGGGGTCTCCCCCACAAGGATGCTTTGCCCTTCTTCTTTTCAAACCCAGTTCTCTTCACCAGTTCACAGTGGCCCCAACCCACCCTTCTTATTCTTGATGTCTTCCTCTCATGCCATTCCACTCTACCAGGACCATACTGGGTTCATCTGATACTGATTCACACATGGTTTCCCAATCAGTTTTTTTTTCAGACTCCTTCAGCCACACACATTCCATACCTGGGGTCTCTGAAACATGACAAGGCCACCCCAGCAGGATACTGAGGCCCACTGTTCCTGTTGGCAGTTTGCTAAAGATCCTGCCCATGCCTTCCTCTTTCAGTAAGTGCACAGGATGGGTACTTTTCCATTCACATTCAGCCATATTTCTCCATTTATATGCAGCTAATTCTGCTGAGCCTTTGTTTGGGGAAGCATCTTCTATTTTTGTGCCTAGTGTTGTAATAATTGAATTTTCAAGAGTTATGCTGTGGCCTGGTCATGAGGTTGCTATTCCATACCTGCATTCTGCCGTGCCCTTGGTTCTGCATGGTGGATTTTTGGACACAAGTGAAAAGATTCCTGTATGTCATTTGATTGTTGGTTTCCCACTAGATCAATGATGGGATCTGTGGGAAACCATCTAAAATAGAACCTGAGCTAGTCATATTAGCTCCTCATATAACTGAGCATCAGTTTCCTCTTAATCCCAGAGGCTTGGTAGGCTGAGGCAGGAGTATTACAAGTTCAAAGCTAGCCTCAGCAGCTTAGTGAGATCCTGAGCACCTTAGTGAGAAAATAAAATAAAATAAAAAATGAAAAGGACTGGGATGTGGCTCAGTGGTTAAGTGCCCCTGGGTTCAGTCCCCAGTAACAACAACAACAATAACAACAACAACAAAACCAGTTCAGGACACTGTGCTTGATACTAGAAACTTTTCTTTAATTTTGGTACTGGGGGGGGGTGGTCAAACCTAGGGTGTCACATATGCTAGGAAAGTGCTCCACCACTGAGTCACATCCTTGGCCCCCTTTTAAACTTTTAAATGCACAGACTTTTTGTTTTTCTTTTGTGTTACTGAAAATCAAACCCAGGACCTTGAAAATGCTAGGCAAGTACCACTAAGCTACATCCCCAGTCCTTTTATTGTTTTGAGGCAGGGTCTTGCTAAATTGCCCAGGCTCGCCTTGAAACTTGCCATCTTCCTGCCTCAAATTTCCACAAAGCTAGGATTACAAGTGTGCACCAACTTGCCCAATAAATGCATATTTTTTGTTCTATGCATTGATATTTTATTAGTAGTAGTAGTAATAGTAGTACCGATAATTTAACCCAGGGATGCTTTACCACAGAATTATATCCCCAGACCTTTTTAATTTTTTATTTTGAAACAGGTTCTCATTAACTTGATAAGGGCATCAATAATTTGATGGGCTGGCCTTGGATTTGTGATCCTTCTGTATCAGCCTCCTGAATCGCTGGGATTATAGGCATGTAACACTACACCCAGCAAATGGCAAATGCAATATTTTGTGTTGTTTTAAACCCAGGGGCATTTAACCACTGAGCCACATCCCCAGCCCTTTTTATTTTTTATTTTGAGACAGGGTCTAACTAAGCTGCTTAGTGCCTCACTAAGTTACTGAGGTTGGCTTTGAACTTGTGATCTTCTTGCCTCAGCTTCCCTAGCCCCTGGGATTACAGGCATGAACCACCACACTGGCAATAACTCACTTTTTTCCTCATAGAGAAGTGTTGCAAGGGAAAACACAAAATGTTTGTGTGGTCATGTCTCCCCCCACCCCCCAATAATGAGAATTGAGCCCAGGGGCACTTTGCCACCAAGCTACCTCCCCAGCCTTTGTTTTGTTTTTAATTTTAAGGCAGGGTTTCACTAAGTTGCTTAGGGCCTCGCTAAATTGTTGAACTTGAAATCTTCCTGTCTCAGCCTCCCAAATTGCTGGGATTACAGGCATGCACCACCACACCTGACTGGTTGTGTATCAAAAGTATGGTTATACGTAACATTGTTATTAGTATAAACCTTTCATGGAAAAGATTGCCAACCACCACCAGGTTGTCTCTTGCTCTTTTATCACTCATCTCTATGACACTGGAGATTCTGTCACTCTTTGGGGCTGTCAGAGTAGCAGGCAGAGCCATCTCAAGCACCTCTTATAAGAAAAGGGAGTTCATGTTGGTAGTGTGGAGGCCCAGACTGTGGCCAATGCCCAGTGCAGGAAGGAGTTTCGAGCCTGCAATTCTCTCCATCACTCTCCTGCTCTCTCATTCTCATGAACTGGTACTTCTCCTGACAGGTTCATAAGAAGTAAGGGGCAAGCCACTCCACCAAGTTCATACTTTGGCCTAGCACTATCCAGAACTCTTGTCATGGTGGAAATGTCTTTATCTGTGCTGTCCAATACAGTAATCTCCAGCCACATGAATATCAAGCACTTGAAATGTGGCTGTTGGGACCAGGAGCTGAGTCTTAAATTATATTTACTTTAATTAAATACATTGTAATTAATTTTAATAGACTATCGACTACTATAGTAGACTGTGCAGCTCTGGCCAATTCTCAACCCAGCTCCTCCCCTTTCCATCCAGAACCCAAAGGAATATGCTGCATGTGCAAGTGGGTTGGGAGGCCAGGTGAGGCCACAGTAGGGGTGGCCAGGAAGGTGAGAGGTGGTGGTCAGACCAGCTCAGTACCAGGTCCTATTTCCAGTATGTCTACAAGACCTCTGTGGGAGGTGGCCAGTTTGCAGCAGCCCCATCCCCACCCCAGTGGCCATCACAATCAAGAGTCAGGCCAACATACAATGCCACCGGCAGGAGGTTGAGCAGCAGCCTTGTGCCTGTGGGTGGTTTCCTCCATGGTAGGTCTCTTTGTCTGCAGACCTATTTACAGCAACTCCAGCGTCAGAGGACCAGTTTCCTGGAGAATAGAAAGGCATCCAGCAGCTGAGTGGCCTTAAGCTGGAGGCCAATAGGAAGAAGCAAAACAAGTGTGGGCTTAAGATAAAAGTATGTATATCTCCAAGTCTGCCTACCCCTGTGGTTCCCATGTCTGGTTTTCCACTAGAGCTGCTAGGGAGTAAGAACCTGCTAGAAATGCAGATCATAGTCAGGTGTGATGTGAATGCCTGTAATCCCAATGGCTCAGGAGGCTGAGGCAAGAAGGATCTCAAGTTCAAGGCCAGCCTGAGCAACTTAGTGGGACTCTGTCTCAAAGTAAAAAATGAAAAGGACCAGGGAGATAGCTCGATGGTAGAGCACCCTGAGTTCAATCCCCAGTATTGCAAAAAAAAAAAAAAAAAGAAAGAAAGAAAAAATGTAGCTCACCAGGCCCCTGCAGCAGGTCTGGTCTGAGAAGTACCTCCAGCATAGCTGTTGGAGGGGAGATGAGGTGAGGGAAGGGAGCAGGCTCTGCCCTCATCCAGGTACTCTGCACTGCTCCCACTAACACCAAGTTGTTGGTTTCCAGGACTGGGCAGATAGGACATCCCCCAGAGAGAACATCTTCAGTGGAGAGCACTGAACACCTTGAACTACTGCTGGTGAAGTAGGCTGTTCCAGAGACCAAAAGAGGGTGAGGGTAGCAAGCACCCCCCCACACACACACTCTAACCACAATGTGCTCTGCTGGGGCTTTCCAGGAACCCAGCACATGGAAAGGATGGTGAGATCCTGGAGTGGTATAGACATTTATAGCCAAAGGGCACACAAGAGCCTCATCAGCAAGGGCATGGCTTGCCATCCATGCTTATGTCCCTGAAGTCTTACATGAGGGTTGCATCAAGGTAAGGATCAGAAGGAAGTAGAAGTAAGGAGAAGACTACCTCTACAGCCACCTTTGTGGACAAAACCCTAGGAACTCTCAAATGCAGATTCCCCCCAGCTACTCTAGAAGCTGAGGCAGGATGATTGCAAGTTTGATGTCATCCAGGGCACCTAGTTGAGACCTTGTCTCAAAACTTCAAAAATTAAAAAAGGGGCTAGGGAGCCAGGCATGGTGGTACACACCTGTAATCCCAGCAGCTCAGGAGGCTGAGGCGGGAGGATCTTGAGATCAAAACCAGCCTTAGCAATGGCGAGGTGCTAAGCAACTTACTGAGACCCTGTCTCTAAATAAAATACAAAATAGGGCTGGGGATGTGGCTCAGTGTTCAAGTGCTCCTGAATTCAGTCCCCAGTACTCAAAAAAAAAAAAGGGTTGGAGATTTAGCTCAGTTATAGAGAGCTTGCCTAGCATGTGTGAGACTTTGGGTTTGATCCCAGCACTTTGAAAAAAAAGAACGAAAAAGAAAAAAATACGCAGATTCCCTAAACCCAGCTGCACCTCTCTAAATTCTAGGGTCTGGATGGAGCCCTGGGCAGCAGCCCAAGGCCTGTCTACAGGACTGCGATTAATCTCAAGAACAAAACAGGAGCATGTGGGGGCCAATTCTTCCTTAATATGCTCAGCAGGGAATGAGAACACCATGGTGTACTTTCTCACATTCTGGTGAGTAGAGTCTGTTTGATATGGTAAACAGAATTGTGGGAATAACAAATTTAAAAGAAAAAAAAATACAGCCTATAAACAAGTGTTTTTTTCTGAAATGAGCCACAAGTAGAATAATGCCTTCCCCGCTTCTAAGAGCAGCCCTAGGAGCCAACTGAGTGCATGCTGATACGTGGCTAAGAGGTCACTCAATCCTCCCAACTGGCAAATGAATAGCAAACCTGTCATTTTGGGCTCTCCCAACTGAGTGGGTGTGAAAAATCCAGCTTTTGTTCTTTCAGCTTATTAACAAGAATCACAGCCTAATGGGTTGCAGCGACTACTCATGGCTGCCCTGTGATGGTTCCACTTGTGTGGACGCAGGTGGGGAACAGAAATATGACGACAGAGACAGGCACTCTGCCAGGAGGAAGATGTCAATCATCACTTTATTAAGGCGCTGAGTGTCTGCCAGTCAAAGGAGGAGGCTCAGTCATGAGCTCCACAGCCCCTACCATGGTCAGTATGACCCTGAGACCCTCTTTGCTATCCATAGTCCATTGTGCTCCACTCACAAGGCTCTGCTAGAAAAGGGTATGGACAAGCAATTCAGGGAGCCCTCAGCATGGGTACTCCTGCCCCAGTGGGGTTGGCTTCAGCAGGCCCTGGGATCTGGTAGGGGAGTGGCAGGGAGGCACAGGAGGGTAGGGACATCCCCCATCCTTCCCAGCCAAGCCTATGGCTTTTTAATCCTGTTGCCACCTGAGCAGGAGTGGAGTGTTTCCCCACTCAGTCCCTGTGCAACACTATGAGGTGATAAAGCCCTGGAGAAAAAACAGGCACTCTGTGCCTGCCACCATCAAACTGCAGGAAAGCTGTGACTCTGCTCCTGCTCCCACTCTGCTCCTCCCAGCAAGTGCTTCTCAGGTTGAGGCTGGTCACTCAGAAGTGGACCCGCAGCACATCCTGGCTGGCAACTGGCTGCTGGCAGGCTGTGCATGTCATGGGCAGGGAGCGCTGCTTCTCAGCCAGGCAGGGTCGACATAGAAGGTGACCACAGGGCAGCTGGTACATGGGCTCCTTTTTGAAGTAGGAAGAAAATGTTCTTTTGCAGGAGGCACATTCAGGGCCTGCGATGCTCCCAGGCTGCTCTAAATCAGGAGAACAGGATAGAGTTAGGGAAGGCTATTCCTTGGCCCAGGCTCACTCTGAGAGTCTGGCTTTTTCCTTCCTTAGCCCACCTCTAACTAATCTGGGAGAAGAGGTGACAGGGTACTGGGTAAACTGGCAGGCCTCCTCTCTATAATCTCTGACCAAATCTCAAGATTCCTATGACTGTTCAAGAGGAACTGGCCTCCGGGACCAACAAACAGGACCAGCCCTTACCCCTAGTTTCCCAGCAAGGTATACTCTCCTGAACAGGCACAAACTCATCCTCATAATTGCAAGAAAAGGTGAAATGTGACAAGAAAAGAGAAAAGCAGAAAGTGGGCAGTTAGAAGGTCACAAGAGGGACAGCTGAGATTTGCTTTCAGTCACCTTCCCAACACCTCAACCCTTATCCTGTACTACCCTGGCATCTAGGGCAGGCCTCCCAGGGGGCCTCCTGAAGCTCCAGCCACTCCTCCCCCTCCTCCCCCTCCCCAAGCTGCACCTGTGGTGCTCTTCCTTCCCTGAGGTCCTTGCCTGAGGAAGCTGCTCTTTATCCCCTACTCTAGGGAGAAGCAGGAGCTGGCCTCACCTGTCTTCCTTCAGGTCCACTTCTCCATTCCTAGCCACCACTTCATAGGGGACCCCCAAAGCATCTCAAACTTTGAAACTTCTTAAACCTTAAAGTTCTACTTTGAAAATTCTTAAACCTAGCCCCCCTCCCACTCCATCCACTTTCATCATTATAATCCCAGCTACTTGGCACATCTCTTCCTGCCTGGATCACTTTCCTCCAGACTTGTCCTGGACATCTATTCTCAGCCCCCATCCATACAAGAGCACAACCTGACTCCCATGCCTCTGCTTTACACCTCCTGGGAGTGCCCCCCACCTTCTGGCACAGTCAATCCCTTGTGTGGCCTATGCAGCCTCGTCTCCTTCACACCCACTCTCATTCTTTAGGATCCAGCAACTTCAAATCAGTTCTTTTCTGCATATTTTGCTATTGCTGGTCTCCTGACATTGTGCTTACTGTTCCCTCTGCTTGAAATGTCCTTATGACATGTGGCTCAGATCACACCCCTTTCAGGAAGCCAACCCTGAATGCCCCTCTCCTGTGCCTCTGGAGCTTTTCACAGTTGTTCTCACACATGCCTGTTTCCTCCCCTAGCTCTGGAAGCCCACATTCATGCTTCTCCTCAGTCCATTCTTGGGGCCTAGCAAAGCACTTCATGTGGCCCACATTCAGTAAGTATATGTTGAATGGATCTGACTTCTGCACAAAGGGACCAGACATCAAGATATGCACCTCAGCTCCCTGCACTGTGCACCCCAAACCTCACAGGGAAGTCCAAATTGCAAGGTGGTCTAAAGAGTGCTGCCCTACCTCAACATCCCTGAGGCTGTGGCCAAGAAAGAAGGGCCTGGCCTCCAGTGTTTTCAATAAACAACCTAAAAGAAGCAGTGTATGTCCTCTAAACAAACAGGCCAAGAATCCACAATGAGTTGAAATATTCCTTTTCTTACTGGTGAATCTCTAAAATGAAGGGGAAAGCAGAAAGGAGAAAGAATGCAGGGAGAAGGAATGAAGAAAGGAAGCAAAAGGCCCCAATTCTCTCTAGCACCAATGAGAAGTTCCATTGAAGGGTTTTAAAGGCCTAAAGCCCCAGGGGCAGTTTCAGAGACAGAAAACAAAAGTCACTAAGGAATAAAGAAAAGACACAGAGTGAGATGAGTGAACCACAGTGTGGCTTCAGATGAGATGGAGAGGAGGGGAGGCAGGGCTACAGCATGCAGACCTCAGAGACAGCAGGAGGCTAGGTTCTATTTTAAGTTCAATGGTATGCCATGGAAGGATTTTAAGAATGAAGCACAGTTGGTAGAGTGCTTGCCTCCCATGCACAAGGCCCTGGATTCAATTCTCAGCAACACCACCACCACAACAACAAAAAATGAAGCACAGTGATCCTGTTTACATTTTAATAAGATCCCTCTGACTCCTGTGAGGGTACTGAAATAGTGAGTAAGGGTGGCTGAGGGGAGCCAGCAGGGATACTGCAGGGCTGGTGGAAAAGCAGCAGGAGTGGTGCCATGGTGGCAGTCAAGGGAAGCAGTGCACACAGGAATAATCTAAGAACTACTCTGGAGGAGTAATGAAGGAAATGTCAAGGTCAGGACACTGATGTTCATGTTAAAGGCCTGACACAGGTAGAATACACTGCTTTTTGCCCAGATGAGCTGATTGAGGGGTGGAGGGGAACTTTAGAGGGCAGATACCCATGAAAAGAAGTTGAGCAGCTGTAGGGAGACTGGGGGTCTAAATCCCAAGGAGAAGTAGGAGCTGCATGGAAGGGAAGGGAGCCTCAAACCTCCCTAGTACTCCAGATGTCATATGGGAGACTGGCTAGATGAGAAAAATAAAAAAGAAGAAACAAAACTCCCCAGGAGAGAATATTTAACATAACATCTTAGAAAGAAACACAGCAAAAGAGTAGCTAAGCCATGAGTCCACAGATTGACTAAGGGCTGCCTGAAGAAGGCCTTCTCTGTGAAGGTCAGTTTGCCAGGAAGCCTGTTACCTCCTCTTGGAGAAGGCAAACAAGCAGTGTTCTCCCCAGGTTGGAATTAAGGAAGGAGGGAGCTGGCTACACAGGTCCACAGAGCCCCCAGGGACAAGCCCAGCATTCTGTATAGGACAGGCCACCTGTTCTATGGCTCTGGGAAGATACAGGGAGGAGGGACCCAGGTTACCCGAGCTGGCGCCTGGCCTCCCAGCAGTGCTGCTCCCTCTTATGCCCAGGTGCTGGAGCTGAACCCTGGTCAGTCGGGCTGTGAAGGAGGGCATGGAACCAAGGGTGGACATCAAGGCAATTTCCAAGCTTTGCGATAGCTTCTGCTCATGGGACACTGGATCTGTTGAGAGATGCAGAGACTACAACATCCAGAGGAAGTTCAGCAAAAACAAAACAAGTCACAAGTCCTTTGAGGGCTACAAAATAGCACCTTCAACTCTATAGACATACATAAATGTAAAAAAAAAAAACAAACAAAAAACCTTCCTACTATCTCTTAGGACTTTGATGACAGAACAGAGGGAGTCATAGGCCTGGAAACCCTGAAAGTTCCTCTCCATCCCTCATGACTTCAAGGCCTTGGGCTCTCTAGCTTCCTGTTCCTGAACAAAGTGCAGGACAGGCAGGGGCCACCTTGTGACTCCATGAGGAACTGCAGCACCCTTTCTAAAGGCCTCCCTGGAGTGCACCAAGAAAAGGACAAAGCTAACAAATACCAGGTTTGTACTCCTACACCTCCTCCCATCTTCCTTCCCCAGCTGCCTTAGTCTTTGCCTTCCTCAACTTCTCCTACTGGGGCCCTCAACACCAGGCAGTGATACTTGCCTGAGTTCTAGGTGTTGTGTCCTCTTTCTCCTGGTAAGTAAAGCAGAGTGGACTAACCTTAGTCACTCTGACCAGATCATGATCTAGGTAAGTAAAGCAGAGTGAACTAACCTTAGTTATTCTCTCTGACTAGGTCATATCAGAAAGCCAAGATATAGGATGAGGGTGGGGGCAAGAGGGGTTTGGGGGACAGCTGCTCAAGAAAGGCCCCAGGGATCAGCCTGTTGTCAGAATTTGCAAGACTTCCCCAACTCAGGGAGTGGAATATTTTGTCAGGTTTGTAGAACATAGGACATCAACTTAGGGCCTTCAAGGACCACTAGTCCACATGGCTCTGTGTCACCAAGTCTGTCAAGGCCAACACCAGTGAAACTTCTACAAACAGACAAGAGATGTAAGGACCTTGTTGCATCCCATTGTACCTCAGATGCTTCCAGGAATTCCTGGGGTCATGCCAAAGACACAAATGTAACCATTAAGCACATTCTCAGCATAGCCTTTTAGAAAAAGACAGGAAATTAAAAGAATAATAAGATTTGAACAGACAGAGTTTCATAAGGAAAAAAAGAAAAAAGAAAAAAAGCTGCCAAAGAAAGAGATTCCTCCAAAAGCAACAGGCACTAATCACTAAAGGGAGTCTACCAAAGATGCAAAGAGTAGATTATTCTGATACTATTAAATTGTTCCAGAATACAGAAAAGGAAAATTTCCAAATTCTTTTTATGAAGTAAAAAAATCCCTGATCATACAATCAATCAACAAGTACATGAAAAAATGCTCACCATCTCTAGCAGTCAGAGAAATGCAAATCAAAACCACCCTAAGATACCATCTCACTCCAGTAAGATTGGCAGCCATTATGAAGTCAAACAACAACAAGTGCTGGCGAGGATGTGGGGAAAAGGGTACACTTGTACATTGCTGGTGGGACTGCAAATTGGTGCAGCCAATTTGGAAAGCAGTATGGAGATTTCTTGGAAAGCTGGGAATGGAGCCACCATTTGACCCAGCTATTCCCCTTCTCGGTCTATTCCCTAAAGACCTAAAAAGAGCATGCTACAGGGACACTGCTACATCGATGTTCATAGCAGCACAATTCACAATAGCAAGACTGTGGAACCAACCTAGATGCCCTTCAATAGACGAATGGATAAAAAAAATGTGGCATTTATACACAATGGAGTATTACTCTGCATTAAAAAATGACAAAATCATAGAATTTGCAGGGAAATGGATGGCATTAGAGCAGATTATGCTAAGTGAAGCTAGCCAATCCCTAAAAAACAAATGCCAAATGTCTTCTTTGATATAAGGAGAGTAACTAAGAACAGAGTAGGGACGAAGAGCATGAGAAGAAGATTAACATTAAACAGGGATGAGAGGTGGGAGGGAAAGGGAGAGAGAAGGGAAATTGCATGGAAATGGAAGGAGACCCTCAGGGTTATACAAAAGTACATACAAGAGGAAGTGAGGGGAAAGGGAAAAATAATACAAGGGGGACAAATGAATGACAGTAGAGGGGGTAGAGAGAGAAGAGGGGAGGGGAGGGGAGGGGGGATAGTAGAGGATAGGAAAGGCAGCAGAATACAACAGACACTAGTATGGCAACATGTAAATCAATGGATGTGTAACTGATATGATTCTGCAATCTGTATACGGGGTAAAAATGGGAGTTCATAACCCACTTGAATCAAAGTGTGAAATATGATATATCAAGAACTATGTAATGTTTTGAACAACCAACAATAAAAAATTTTTAAAAAATCCCTGATATCAAAACCTGTCCAAAGATAAATAACAAACTGGGAAAATATATTTTTAGCTCACATTAAGGTCAAAGGGCTAAACTTGATAAAATATAAAAAGTTCCTAGAGATAATTGGGAAACAATAACAACTGATTGAAAATGGGCAAGGAAATGGGCAGTCGATTCACAGAAAAGGAAACACAAATAGTTTTTTTTTTTTTATTAGGAATGTTCAAGCTCACTAATAATAAGAGATATAAAAACTAAAGCAATCATAAGATACCATTTTTTTACCTATCAAAATAATAGCTCCTCAATAAATAATAGTTCCTCAATTCCACAACGTGTTAGTAAAGCTAAGAGGAATCTCATATCACTAGTGGAATGGTCGTGAGGGCAACTGGGCAATATCTATCAAGTCTACAGAAGAATATACCCCAGAAATGTGAATTCTATTATACTGTCCTACAGAGACAGCTGCAGTTGTAAAATTATATATGCACCAGGTTTATTCTGTGCAGCAAAAGTTCAGAAAATAACCTACCATCAAAAGGACAGGGTAAGACTGTTTCACTCTGTGTGTATACAATCTGCTTTTCAGTTTTTTAAAACTACATGAATACATTGCTTTTTTAAAAACAAAAGGTACTAAAGTTAGGCTTAGTTAAAATAGCACAGTGATAAAACAGCCTAAAGATTTATGGAATCACCTTTAAAACTCTTACCTAATCTTAGATGTTCCAAATCACTAATCTTTTGTTTCAATTTTGCAGTTCAAAAAACTTAGATTTTAATCTTTTTTCTAAGTTTTAAAACAACTTTTGCTCTAAATCATTCACTCTGACCTAAAGATAAATGTCTACATTGAGGCACTAGAATTTCTGCTCATGCTGCCTAAGCTGAGAAGACTTTTTAAAATTTATACTTTTTCATCTCTCTCTTCTACTTTTACTAGAATTAAGTATATTACTTGTCAGTCTTATTTGGAACACATATAAATCACAATGGTCTTTCATGCAGAGCCCATTATGAACATGAACAGGGGTTCATCAAAATGAAGGCCCCAAAACTAAGCCCAATAACTACATGAAGAGGGTGATGGTGATTGATGGGGAAAGCAAAGCTTAAGCTGTTCAGCTGCAGAAAGGCTAAGCCTGCTATCCTGAGGAGATGGCAGCATCCCTGGTCCCAGAAATCACTGGCAATGCCCTGGGGAAGAAGTGGGAAGCCAGAAGGCTTAAATTTCATACTAAAGAACACTGTAATTATTCAAGTACTTATTGACACCTGTTCTTCAGTACGACTTCTCTCTCCTAAAAGTAGGACCCTCCAACTTAGTTATTTTCTGCTTTTCTGTGTGCTCATGGCACCTCGTGGTGAGGTAAGGCAGGGAGGATATTAATGCACTTCCACCAGAGCTCCTCTGTGAAAATTCAAACACCCTAGAAGAGTCCACTGATACATGATGAACTGTAAAGACAGAAGATGGAAGACATGGTCTGCTTTGAGGGACTAGAGTCTCTTTTCCCAGAAGTTTTGACCAGAGGATTCAAGCCAGGAAAAACTTTTGGCCTGGTCAGAGCACACCAAGGGAGTCCAAGACAGGGAAACTCACAAGCAGGACCATTAGTAGATGAAGGAACAAAACACTGAGACAGAAGCCTGGAATAGAGAACCTCCCAGGCCTCCAGATTGTCTGTGGTCTGAAGACAGCTAAAGCTGAGGAACGCTCCAATGAAAATGAGCATAAAGAAGGTCAGGCCCTAGCCAGAAGAACTGAAGCTGGCAAAGCACAGGGCCAAGGGCCACAGTGCCATATGTCATCAGGAAGAACAGGGAGGCCACTGGGCCCTGGACACAAGACAACAAATTACCTGTTGAGCAGTCCATGTGCGTTAGGCCAAGCTCACTGGTGGTTTTCATTTTCTTGGAGGTAGTAGGTGAGACCAGAGGATTTGTGATAGTAAAACAGGAAGCATTCACACCAAAGCTACTGCCTGGGGTCTGCTCAGCCTGCTCTATCTTCCTTTTCCGTGAGGGCAGGGCAATGGAAGAAGGGGTCACTGCCAAAGTAGTCTGAGCTCTCCCAAGTAGGTGACAGCCAGGGATGGAGTGCTGAAGCAGGAAATGATCAATCCTGGCCTTTAGGGAGGGGTGGGGCAGGGGCTGGGAGTGTGGAGTAAAGGCTACCCCAGTAAAAGGGTCACTGGGCACTCTGCCCCATGTAGCTTCACTGCGGTTACACTTTTCCAGTGTGCTCTGGTCAATGACCTTGCCTGAAGGTAGCAGCATGGGGCAAGGCATGATCTCCAGGGTGATGGGATCCAGGAACTCCTCGGGCACATCACCAACTGCCTGAGCCAATTCCTGCAGGCTAGAGGGGGCCTGTTGGGTCTCAGACTGGCTCCCAGAGTCACAGTCACTCTCCATGGGCAAAGCTAGAGTTTGCAAAGCCAAGTCTTGAGGCAGATTCTCTGAGGCCATCAGTAGGACACTGTCTATCACCTCCTGAGAGCAGGTCTTGGCTGGCTGACCCCACACTTCCAACCGCTTGATGCAAGGAATACCACTGCCTGTTACATGGGTGATACCAATCTTTAGGTGAGCCACGTGGCTAAGGGAAAGAGTCCCTTTATTCCAGAGCTCCTGGGCCATAACAGCAGGGGAGGGGAGTGTGATTTCCATTGGGCTAAAGGGTGGCCTGGCCTTGAAGCCCCTGTGGCTGAAAACCACTTGGCTCTGGTTTTTCAGTAAGACTTTGCCTACCAAGGTGAATGCCTCCTTGTCAGGAACAGATGGCTCAGCTGGGCCTGGGGTCTGGCACTCAGGTGTATTCCAAGAGGCTCTGCAGGATAAGGCAGATGTGTACATTTCCAGGCCAATGACATTCTGGCCTCCTCCAGCTGTGAGGTCTATGTTAATCCTACAGATTTCCACATTAAAGGGAAAGGAGACTGTCACGTAGATTGGTGGCTTAATGAAATACTCTGTCCTAAAACCATGGCTTCTCTTTGTGAGGTCTTCAGAGATGAGATTTTCTACTTCGTAACCATCAGCTGATATCTAGATTTAATGACAAATATGAGACATACTGATTCAAATGAAGATGCTGCTTTGCAAGAACTTGTCATTTCTAAGAAAACTAAATTGTGAAGTTCTTCATTTTAAAATTTCCCCTACTAAACTAAATTGTCCCAGTTTTTTTTTTTTTTTTGCAAGTACCAGGATCAAGTCAAAGGCTGAAGGCAGCAATTGTGTTCAGCACTATAGCCCAATTATATAAAAATATAGACTATATATATATATATATATATATATATATATATATATATATATAAATAAAAAAATAAAACTCTACCCAACCTACCCAAAACTTCCTGCAAAATAACATCTCTGAGAAGAGGAGGCAGGTATACTAGTGGTTTTTTTATTTCAGAGGATGAAAACACGCAGATTTAAAGGAAAACAAAAATGTGCCTTAAAGTTCTCAACTTATATTTGAATCCCACCAATTATAACAGTTTCCCTAGGAAGGCAAAATAAACAATCTGATTATATATCTATAAATGATGACACTGGTTTAAAAAAAACGTATTCAGGAAAAAGGACCACAAAAGACTATGGACATTTAAAACAATAAATGGGTTTTGGTAGGGGTTTGTGATGACTTCTTCCCTTTTTTAATATTTCTAATACTTGTTAAAATTAATGGATATTTTAAGGCATTTTTGTCTGAAGGAGTCAGCCTAATAATTTGGGAATGTAAAACAGTATGCTGTATGCAGAAACTCTAAATTAGGGAAGGGGTTCAATTTTTTCCTTGCTGTTTCCTTATTCCTTGCTTTGTGCTGTGAATAGATATCTTCCTTGGCACAAAAAGGGAAGAAGCTTAATTCAAATAATAAATAGCAAGAAATCCAAACAACAAATACAAAACATTACTTCTAGTATTAGAAATTAGCAAAAGAGCCAGATGTGATGGTGTAGGCCTGTAATCCCAGCGATTTGGGAGGCTAACACAGGAAGACTGCAAAACTCAAGGCCAGCCTCAGCAACTTAGAGAGACCTGATTCAAAAAATAAAAAGGGCTATAATCTAGTTCAGTGTTAAAGTGCCCCTGGATTCAATCCCCAGTACCAAATAAATAAATAAATAAATAAAATTAGCAAAAGAACAAAAGAATGGGGGTGGGGGGTAATTTCCACTTTTGCTTTGACTAAGGGTAGAACTGAAATTGACTGTTCTAGAGGGAAAAGACAATGAAGACAACCCCCCACAAAATGAATCACAGCTTACCTCATAATGGTGCTCTATGATTCCAGAGGTAAGCCTGCCCCATGCTCACCTAAATGCCCTTTGGAGGAATCAAAGGGCGAAAATATAATAAACCTGAATCAAGTCCTCATGTGCAAGGCAGGAAATGGGAAAACTCAGGAAAAATATGTGTTGTATATCTATGTATATGTATTTGTTTTGTTTACCTTGTTGCAGTGAATTCTTGGTTTAAATTGTGGGAGACAAAGATTTATGACCATCTTTGTGGCTGAAAGGATAGCTTCCAAGTATCAGAAACAGCCTTAAATAAAAAATAAAACTTGGTATTAGTCATACCAGTTAAAATTCAGTTCTAAACTTTCAAGAGTTCCTAAGAGAAGAGAAACAGGGTAACAACAAAAATTTCAATATACACATAACTCTCACAGACTATACTCACTCTCCTTATGTCCTACACATGATGCTGGGAAAAAATTAAATTAACCAAAAAAAAGTATGAAAGAAATTTCTAGTGTAGGATCCACAAGTTGGTAAAGTCTGACAGTTCTCTGGCCCAACAGACGTGCCAAAGATCCATTAGAGGCAAAGTCTGTTAAGTCTGCAGGAGGCTACCCACAGGAAAGGGACAGTCAAAAATGACTTGAGCTCAGAAAAAGAACAGAGGTTTAGAATGGAAAGGTCACAGAAAATAATCACAGTAATGTTAAGCACCTTTATTATTTAACATTTGTTAATACAAGTATATTTTCCTATTAAAACAGACAATTAGGGCTGGGGTTGTGGCTCAGTGGTAGAGCACTTGCCTCACATGTGTGAGGCACTGGGTTCAATTCTCAGCACCATGTATAAATAAATGAATAAAATAAAGGTCCATCAACAACTAAAAAAATATTTAAGAAAGAAAGAAAACAAAGACAATTAGAAGAGTTAAAAACATCATTATTGCCAGGGATGGTGGCATACACCTGTAATCCTAGCTATTCAGGAGGCTAAGGCAAGAAGAGACCAGCCTGGGAGTGAAAGCCTGCCTCAAAATGAAAAAATAAAAGGACTAGGGATGTAGTTCAGTGATAGACCACCCTTGGGTTTCAATACATAGTACCACACACAAAAAGAAAAAGAAACAAAACAATCATGATTGAGAAGACTGTTAAGATTTTTATTGGATTATACTGAATCTACAGAACAATTTAGGGAGCTATTATGACATTTTAATGAAATTCACGAGCATAGCACTTCTATTCATTTATTTAGGTTACACCAAATTTCTTTCTGATGAATTGCAATTTGGATGCCCTTTAAAAAAAAAACTGAAACAATAACATGATCATAAATGACTGATGATGTTTACCAAGTGCTACGTGTCATGCCTTTTGTTAAATGCAAAATGTGTAGCATCTATCTCATTTCATCCTCACAGTAACCTTAGGTGGGTACTGATATCCTTATTGGGCAGATGAAAAAACTGAGGCCAAGGAGAAGTTAAGCTGAGTTTCAGATTCCAAAACTTCCCTTAGGCACTCTGTGGCCTATGTGGGCACCATTTGCCTTGAAGGATTTACCATGAAGTAATGTAGCTGAAAAGTAGATGTTAATGCCTTACAACTTTCTTCTTCTGTTACTTGGATCAAGATATGATATAATTGATTTAAAAAAACAATTTTCTAGACTTGAAATTAATGTGACTATGCCCTATTATGTACAAATGGGGAAACCTTGATTGTCCTTCCCAACTTGCGCTGGAACAGGCCTCAAACTGTTTTTTAAGGAAAATCTTAATGGATCCTTCACACTGGTACTTCAGAGGAAGTTTCTTGCCTGTATGGAGATAGGCTAGCCTACTAGTCAAGTGTAGTAGAGCAGAATGAAAACTTTAGCAGTTTAAGAGCTGACAGGTGGTAGTTCTGCATGCTAACACACACCAGCTCTGCTTACTGACATTTAACCATAGAGGCCTGAAGCAGCTAACGGGTAGCTTTAAAAGATAACTGCAGTAGCAGAACCAGGAAACAAAATGATAGGGACAAAATAATCTCCCTTTAAGCTTGGTGCAGTAAAAGTCCCTAAGCTGTATGAGCTGAGTCCCTAGTTTGTTGACAGGCTTGTACCCATATAAGGAATGTAAATGTACCCTCCAAAAGAATTACACCATCTCTCCTGACCTGATGTACACAAAACTTGCTTATGTAGAAAAGTAAAAGCCCTCCTGTGCTTGGGGCTCAGACTTTGGGATTTATCCATCTGGGCCGTGGCCACTAATAAAGTGTTGCTTCCAGATCTTGGTGTCCTGACTCTCATTTCCCACTATACAAGCATCTCACCTCATGAGGCTTTTCCACCTTGTTCAGAAGTCGTCAACTCTACCAGTCAACCATGAAAGCAAGGCCTGAGTAGACACAACTACTTACTCTCAATAGAACTTACCAAAATGTAATTTCAAGGAATATTCATGCAGACTGTTCAGTCCATCCATAGTAAATTCTCTTCAGTGCCAGCCTAAGTGGCACTTCTGGCCTCCTGCCTGGTATACCTGGTGGCTACTGCAGATCATATCCCACATCACCACCTGAGAGATTTCGCTGCAGTTTGGATTCTCAGCTGTAGAAAAACAGATGTAACACATTAATAAAAATTCAGTAGCCAATCTATGAAGATTCATAAGCCCCATCAACCGAGAACAGCAATTTGAGTCTCTAAAACAAACTTCCTTGAGCATCATGACCCTCAGAGCAGACCATACCCAACTTCATTCATCCCAGCCACCACATCACTACACACTTCTCAACCCACCACAACTCTTCACCAAACTTCCCTGGCATAATGTGATCTATTAGCAAGGAATTTCATAAGACACAGCTCTTCAAGGTTAGATGGTGTTTTTTTAAAAAAAAAAAAATCTTTATTATATTTACTTATTTTTATGTGGTGCTGAGGATCGAGCACTGTGCCTCACGTGTGTGAGGCAAGCGCTCTGCCACTGAGCCACAACCCCAGCCCCTAGATGGTGTTTTGTTAGGTTACAAACATGATCATTCCCTACACAATACCCACTCTTTGAGACCACGAGAAAATTTTCTTTTATGTCTCAGTACTACAATAATTGTTTCTACCAAGCAACTCAGTATTTTATGATATGACTATGGATTATATGCCTTCTTTACTTTGGCTGCTAGAAAGCTCAGAATAAAACCTGTGGCCTCTCCCTCAAATTTTTCTTTGATTAAAACCCTTACTTTTATGTCACAGAGTATGAGAATGACCTTAAAATCATCACCTTTTGGTGAACAATTAGGTCATTACAACCTTTTTACTATAACATTAAGATTAAAATCTTAAATAAAAATTATGCCTTTTTCCCCTTTGTCTTAGTACAATTTTGACTTTTTGTCTTTTTTTTAATTTTAATATTTATTTTTTAGTTTTCATCGGACACAACATCTTTGTTTGTATGTGGTGCTGAGGATCAAACCCGGGCCGCACGCATGCCAGGCGAGAGCACTACCGCTTGAGCCACATCCCCAGCCCTTGACTTTTTGTCTTAATGGATCCTACATATTTTCTTGTTAAGGTTCCTGTTCATAAATAGGATATGCTTATCCCATTGATTTTTCTAACCAATTATTTCTATATATATAGGAAAGGTTTTTCACTCTGGTTATCTTTATAATGTATTTACTGAACTAACTGAATTTAATAAATTTTCTGTTGGTTTTCTTGGGGCTTTTGCAATGCCATCTGCTCAATATTAATTAGAGTTCTTTTCTCAAAATGGTAACTCTTATTACTGTCTCTCATTGTATGGATTAGCTAGAACTTACAGAATTACACACACAAAAAAAATATAGTTGCCATCCTTGTTCCCATTAGAAAATGCCTCTTTAAACATAAAGCTGATTGTTAGATTGAAATATTCTTTTTATGTTAATAAAGCATTCTAAATGTTTTTTGAAGATCAGTAATATGCTCTGAATTCTGATTTTTCTCAATATTGTTTTATTATTTATCTTATCTGATATATTAACTCATTTTTCTAATTTAAACTTATGCCTTTATTCCCAGAATAGGTTCTATTTGATTGTGGCAGACTGCTCTTCAAAAGTACTGTGAGGGTTGGGACTGTAGCTCAGTGACAGAGTCCTTGTTTAGCATGTGTGAGGCACTGGGTTCAATCCTTAGTGCCACATAATAAATAAATAAATAAAATAATTATTTTTTTAAAAGTACTATTCAATTTTATTTTATGTTTAATTTTAGATGGGATGTCATTGTACATTCACACAAGATTTGCAAACCCTGTGCTAGGTACTTGAGTACAAAGATAAATGAAGTGGTCAGGTGGTGAAACTATTGTGTTACCCTGTAATGGTGAATACGTAACACTACACATTTTGCAAAACCCACAGAATTATGTAACATAAAGAGTGAACCTTCACTCTTTATGTTAATAATGTAGCAATCATACTCAATCATAACAAATATACCACACCAATATAAAATGTTAATAACAGAGGAAACTGTATAGGGGAAGGAGGTATATGTATTATCTGCTTAATTTTTCTATGAACCTAAAACTGCTCTAAAATATAAGGTCTAACAATAATAACTGCAGGGAGAAGTAACTGAAAACAAATCAGGACTGGACATCGAATGGAAATATGCAAATTGAAACAAGTGATTGTTCCATTATGGCACAAGAGTGGCAGACACTTTTTTAAAAATGTCTTACAAATAAGCTAGGCATGGTGGCACATGCCTATACAGCTACTTAGAAGATTAAGGCAGGAGGAGTCCAAGTTTGAGGTCTGCCTCGACAACTTAGTAAGAACCTATCTCAAAATTGGAAAAAAAAATTTTTTTTTTGAAAAAGGACTGGGGATGTGGCTCAGTGATTAAATGCCCCTGGGTTCAATCCCCAATATTCGCCCTCCCCTAGAAACAACAACAACAAAGCTGGATGTGGTGGAAAATGCCTGTAATCCCAGCAACTCTGGAGGCTGAGGCAAGAGCATCACAGGTGTGAGGCTAGCCTCAGCAACTTGACAAGGCCCTCTGCAACTTTAAGTCCCCATCTCAAAATTAAAAAAAAAAAAAATAAAAATGGTTGGGGACATAGCTCAGTGACAAAGCACCCTTGAGTTCATCCCCAGTACTAAAAAAAGAAAAAAAATCTTACAAATTATTCTGTTTCTTTGAGAAATTTTGGTGCCTACACTAGGATCCTACAGGACTTATTGCTATCAAGATCTTTCAAAGTCAAGTGCCTCCTACCCTAAAGCTTAATTTGAGGGGTGGGGGCAGGGAAATCAACATACAAAAAGGCAAAGAAAGAGCCTCACTCAGGAAGACTACCTCCCAAGCTCTGCTGAGGACATGGTCATGTAACCTGAATTCATTGCAAATATTGTCCAGTAAAACAGAAATTATAGCCTCTTTTTCCAAATGTGGTACAAGGAAGACTGGCCTGAATATAAACTACCTCAGATCATGACTAACGTGCCTTGCAGTTCAGAGAAGTAGCTTGGAGCCATATAACAATGGTATAGTAAGACAGTAGTATGCGTTTGTTAGCAGATAAAATAGAAGTCAATATTTATTAGAAATTTTATATTACAAATCACTTCAGGTAAAAAAGGATTACAGATGATAACTCTTGAACCCACCACTAGCTTTAGCAAGTGTTAATATTTTGCCATGTTTTTGTCTGATTTCAGTGTAAAAATCAAAATTTTTTACCAAGTAAGCTCTATCTATCTAAAGTTGTTATTCAAATCATGTAGGTACGCATGTATCCATCATAATTGTATGTATTTTAATGTATCTTAATGATATTCTACTGTGCCTGTCATCTTACAACTTGCTTTTCCATTAAGCATTACTATTTTTAAAGTTTTTTATTTTGAAATTTTTTTACCAAGTTTATTCATTTTAACTTTGCAGTATTCAACTGTATATGACTAAAAGTGTATTTATTTGTATGACTAAAGTGTATTTATCCCCTTCCCTACTACTTATGTTGTTTATAAATTTTTAGTATTAAAAAATTACTATAGCTGGGCATGGTGATGCACACATTAGTCCTAGTGGACTCAGGAGGCTGAGGCAAGAGGATTGTAAATTCAAGGCCAGCCTCAACAACTTACTAAGAACCTTTCTTAAAATAAAATGAAAATAAAAAGGCTGGAGATATAGTTCAATGGTAAGTGCTGCTGGGTTCTATCCCCAGTAACAAAACCAACCAACCAACTAACCAACTACAATAAATATTCTCTCTCTGTCTTCCTGTTGGGGGAAGTAAGGAAAAATGAAATAAGCAGTTCTGTCTTGGGGCAATCCACACCTCTTCCTAACAGATTATAGAATATAAAGGTTTATGACAACTTTCTGCAAATTACATTGAGAATGGGGAAGAATGGACTAACTCAATGCGTTTCAACTTGTGATTTTTGAAATCAAGTTGCAGATTGAAGAAAAAATGTAAAATACAAAATATCAAAATGCATAGGGAAGACTGGGGTTGTAGCTCAGTGGTAGAACGTTTGCCTAGCATGTGTGAGGCATTGGGTTTGATTCTCAGCGAAAGAGAAGAAGAGAAAAGAAAAAAAAAAAAAGGAAGGCAGGCAGGAAGGCCCATCAACAACCAAATATATATTTAAAAATGCATAGTGAATGGGTCTTACATCATGAAACCTGTTTCAGGTTTGTACAAATATATGCAAATCCATGTAAAACGTTCTTTATTGTGCCCCCCCCCTCCCCCCGCCTTCTTCTTGGTACCAGGGATTGAACCCAGGGGTCCTTAAGCACTGAGTCACATCCCCAGCCTTGTTTTGTTTTGTTTTTTAATTTTGAGACAAAGTCTCTCTAAGTTGCTAAGGCTGGCTTTGAATTTGTGATCCTCTGGCCTCAGCCTCCCAAGCCACTGGGATTACAGGCATATACCATTGTGCCCAGCTATTGTGGCTCTTGATTTAAAAAAAAAAAAAAAAAATGGAAAACACCAGCCAAAAATATACCCAGAACTCAGGGATGGAGTCATAAAAGTAACACTAAGGATGACTAGGACACATGGCTTCAGGAACAACTATGAAGAGAGACAAGTACTACATATTAATGGTACAATGAACTATATATGCTCAATTATAAAAGTCAGGGAGAACAGGAACAGAAAGGGAAAAGCCCTACAGAGAGGGACCAGTAAGAATCAAGACCTAAAGGAGGGATGGTGTAAAGTAGGGTTAGGAAGTGCTATATAAGCCATTGACATTGTCATTTGTTCATTTTGAGACAAAGTCTTACTATGTTACCCAGGCTGGTATCGAGTTTGGTGGACTTGAACAAACATCCCACCTTATCCTTCAAGCAGCTAGGACTACAGCCATACCAGCATGCCAGGTTTGAATATACACCACTTAGCTACAGGCTGGAATAGGAGGCAGGGAAGGCACTGAATATACCAAGGGGCTTAGACAACTTCATCTGGTAGAATGAAGTAGTGTTTCTCCAAACTCAAGACCAAGAGCTCCAATTAGTGAGATATAACCAGTAATATTTTTAATTAAGTAGAATAGAAAGTAAATATCAGTATGCACTAACGTAAAGGTAAACATACTTTCTTGTAAAACTTTTTGTTTCAGTTATATATCCATGTACACTCATTCATTCATTCATTCATTCATTCATTCAAGGTTTTGATGTAAAGCATTTTGATTTTTTGGTAGTACTAGGGATTGAACCCAGGGCCCTGCACATGAGAGGCAAGTGTTCTACTACTGAGTTTCATACTCAGTCCTTTTGGAGACAGGGTCTTACTAGGTTGCCCAAGCTGGTTTCAAACTTATGTTCCTTTTGCCTCATCTCGCAAGTAGCTGGAATCACAGGCTTGTGTCACTATGCCAGGAATAAAAGGCATTTCTTACTAAGGGTTGTTGTTAAAAAAAAAATAAGTTTGAAAGCTACTGGTCAGAGGGAAGTCATAGAAGGCTTATAACAAGGGAGAGAAATGACACTAATGAAAAGCCTGCCATTAACCTCCTAGATGATGTAACAATTTTGAACCACTTAGAAGCAATTCATCCTTCAGTTGGTTTCCCTTTCCTCTGGCTGATGTGTTCCCACTATCTTTTCTGTATTATAGGAGAGATTATCTTTGTAAATGGCTTCCTAAAGATACCAAGGTATAAACTACTTAGAAATAAGCTAGTAGCCTCAATTTTTCCTTTGACATTTTCTCCCCTTTTTAGAGGGATATTCTTTTTTGAACTACTGAGCATTTCACAAGGATTTCAAAGCTACTAAGAAACTGATTATTTAAAAGATATTTAATTAAACCTTTCAAGATAATTGTAGGTTAAGTTGTAAGAAACAGAGTATCTTTTACACAGTTTTTCCTGATGGTAATTCTTACATAGTTACAAGACAACACCATGACTAGAAAACTTAACAATAACAATCTACTGATCTTACTTAGATTTCACCAGTTTTATATGCATTCATTTGTGCAGGCCTACCTCTTCAGTTCTATGCAATTTTATTCCATGTGTAGATTTGTGTAATCAATACCATAGCCAAGATAACAAAACAGTTCAAGCACCACAAGGATCCCTTGTGCTACCCATTAAGAATTCATTTATTGGCTGGGCATGGTGGTGCACCCTTGCAATTCTAGTGACTGGAAAAAGGCTAAGGCAGGAGGATCACATGTTTGAAACTAGCCTCAGCAACTTAGGGAGGCCCTAAGCAACTCAGCAAGAACCTGTCTCAAAATAAAGAGGACTGGGATGTGGCTCAGTAGCAGAACATCCCTGGGTTCAATGACCAGTACTACTAAGAAAAAAAAAAAAAAAGTCATTTATTTTATAAAGTCAAATACTTTTTTGTTTATTTATTGGGTAGTGCTGGGAATAGAACCTAGGGCCTCAAAAATAGTAGGCAAGCACTCTACCAATGCACTACACCCTCAACCCCAAAGTACTGTTATTACCACAGAAATCCTGAAGTTCTTCACCCATATCTAAGTCCCTTTAAGACATCAGTTAAGCCCACTGTTCACACTATAAGAAACAAATTTGAGTGATATTATCATTCATGTCATTTAAATAACTGCGACTATTAAAAAAATGCGAAAGTATACATAAAACAAAGAAAAAGAACACAAATCTTTAAATTCAATTATTTACTCATCCATATAAAATGTTTGACTTATTCACATTATCCTTAGAGCTGGCTAAAATGAAAGACAGCTGTCTCAACTTATCACACACAGTTGGTTGCCCACAAGTGAAAGAGCTTATGGGAGTATTTCAATTATATATTTGTGAAAAATCTGTATCTAGGACTATGTGTACATGAATAGTTTGGGAGGTAATGGTGGGCATGCAGAAGTTTAAACATGTAATACTCTACTAGACTAGAGGGATACGTTGGGGGATTTTCCCCCCCTTTTGGGTTTAAAATTGTTCTAAGTACTAACCAGGTGTGGTAGCCATGCCTATAATCCCAGCACTCGGGAGGCTGAGGCAGAAGGATCATAGGTTTGAGGCCAGTCTCAGGAACTTAGCAAGGACCTATGCAACCTAGGAAGACCCTGTTTCAAAATAAAAAATAAACAGTGCTGGGGATGTAGCTCAGGGATTAAGCACTCCGGGTACAATCCCAAGTACCCAAAACACACACACACACACACACACACACACACTCTCACTCTCTCTCTCTCTCTCTCTCACACACACACACACACACACACACATACAAAGTTGTTATAAATAGTTAAACACATGCACTGGATTTCTGAGGTCTCCAGATGGTATCAGGGAGGACTGATCATAAAATATATGCTCTGGGTATTTCTTGGCAGCTGATAGCCACTGGATGTCCAGATGGGACAGACCTTTCTTCCCTGCCTCTCTGTACTCAGGCTCAGGAAGGGAAAATGTAAAGGAAAGAACAAGAAAGGAGTCAGAAGTCAACTGCCCAACTGTACTGGTCTACCCAGGACCAAAGGGATTATCAAAATGTGTGACTTTCAGTGCTGGGAGAGTCCCAGGCAAACTGGGACAAGTTGGTCACTCTGTCCTGAAGGTTGTTGTCTGTGATGCCCTGGAGCTTAAAGAAATGAAGCAAACCTTTTGTTGTTGTTGTTGAAGTTCAGAACCTGGGGGTGGGAAAGAATGGAGGGGTAATTTGGAAGAGAATAAGGTGACCATGACACTTTTTGAAAATTTAAGCATCCACCTTCCTTTGGCCTACAAAAAAGTTACCATAGCTGAATTATACAATCTGATTTTGAGTTTCACGAAAAAGAAATGGAAAATAATTCTGGCAGATACACATATTTTTAAAGACTAAGCTCAAACAGGATACAGAGGGGGGAAAAAGAAGATTACCTGTCAAATAAGAGAAAAGCATTTAACCTCATAGAGTGGGTGGAATACTAACACAGTGAGCAATTTTATAAATTGGGCACTTCAGCTTTTAAAGACATATAATACTTCTTATAATTTCTAAATTGAGTCACCTGTCCATCCATGAAGTTTGACTTATATGCATTTTTCTTAGAGTTGTTTAAACTGAAAGATTGTTGCCCACCAGTGAGAGAACTAGAACACAGGCAGGGGTCTAAAAGATGCCTGCAATTTTATATTACATGTACCTAAGTCACCTTTAAGGGTTTATGTTTGAGGCACTATGCTCAGCACAAATGGACATTTCTGTGTCCATGCATATTAGGCAAGCACACTACTACTAAGTTATACCCTTAGCCCATGCATACAGTTTTTACTCTTAAGCAACCCACAGCATCAAAATGAGGCACAAATGGACATGTTTTTCTTTTAAAAGATTCAGACTCAAAACAAGATATACAATGAATTGCCTTAATAACAATGTCAGGGAAATTCTATGGGATCTCAGGTGAGGTGGCCAGGCTCTACAATCAACCTGACCTTAATCTGGTCCCTTTTCTCCAGGACCTAATTTCGAGTCTTATCTCCCTCCTGAATTTTCAACTATCTCCAATTATAGTACTCTATTTTTAACAAATGCAATCATTCATTCAAGTCTATTCTGTGCACCACCACCACCACCATCCCACCCAAATAAAACTTGTCTTAATGCTATGCTTTAGGGTTGCCAGATTTAACAAATAAAAACTGTTCACTTAAACCTGAACTTCAGCCGGGAATGGTGGCACACACCTATAATCCCAGCAACATGGGAGACTGAGGCAGGAGGATCCCAAATTCAAGGTCAGCCTTAGCAATTCAGCAATTCTGTATCTCAAAATAAAAAGGACTAGAGATGGGGGCTGGGATTGTGGCTCAGCAGTAGAGCGCTTGCCTAGCACAGGCAGGACCCAGGTTTGATCCTCAGCACCAAATAAAAATAAAGGCATTGTGTTGTATCCATCTACACCTAAAAAAATAAATATTTAAAAAAAAAAAAAAAAAAGGACTAGGGATGTAGCTCAGTGGTAAAGCATCCATGGATTCAATCCTCAGACACTCCCTGTTCACACACACATATACACACACACACAAGAAAAAGCCCAAACTTCAGCAAAACAATGAATTATTTTAAGTATAAGAAATGTCCCACCCAGTGCAGAGACACACACCTGTAATCCCAGCTACTCAGGAAGCTGAGGTAGGAGGATCACAAGCTCAAGGCCAGCCTGGGCAACCTAGCAAGAACCTGTCTCAAAATAGAAAAATAACAAGTACTGGGGATATAGTTTAGTGAGAGAGAGTGAGAGAGAGTGAGTGAGTGAGTGAGTGAGAGAGAGAGAAATATCACATGTACTATTTGGGTCACACACTAAAATAATTTATTAGAGACTCAGAAAAGTAGGAACAAAAAATAAAAGGAACTCCCTCAACATTATAAAGGGTTTATGAAAAAAACGCACAACTAACATCATAATTGGTAAAAATTGGAGCTGGGGATATGGCTCAAGTAGTAGCACACTCGCCTGGCATGCGTGAGGCACTGGGTTCGATCCTCAGCACTACATAAAAAATAAAATAAAGATACTGTGTCCACCTAAAGCTAAAAAATAAATATTAAAAAAAATAATTCGTGAAAGATTGAAAACATTCAAGGAACAATACAAGATATCTACTTTCACCAATTCTATTCTTTATCTTACTAGAAGTTCCTGCCAAAGCAATCAGGCAAGAAAAAGAAATCCAAAGTGAAAAGAGAAACATAAAGCTATCTCTATGTTCAGACAACATGAGCTGATATACAGAAAATTCTAAAGGATCCAAACAATAACAACAATAACAACAACAACAAAAAAAAACAATGTGAGCTAATAACTGAATGAAGCAAAATAGCATGTTTGACAGATCATGATCAAAGGCCAATGGAGCTGGGTATGAGGGCATGCCTATGATCCAACTACTTGGGAAGCTGAAATAGGAGCATCCCAAGTTTGAGGCCAGCCTCAGTAACTGAGGCCCTTTCTCAAAAATAACAAGGGCTGGGGATATAGCTCAGTGGTAAAATGCCCCTGGGTTGAATCATCAATATGGAAAAAAAATGAAAAAAAGACTGAAGTGATGTTGGACAGAGTGAGAAATCTTCTCTGAAGAGTGACCTTTGAGAGACCTTAACAATAGGAGGAAGGATCCCCTCTTTCTTTTGCAGTGTGGGGGAATCAAACCTCATACATGGAAGGCAAGCAATCTACCACTGAACTACATCTGTAGTCCATAGTGATCCCTTTCGAAAGAAATTTTCACAGACCCCAAGTGTTCACTAAAATTACTTATATTGTTATTTACACAGAAAATCTCTATGTTGGTGACTCTAGTATAAGCAAAAAGGAATCAACAAAACCTGTCTATGGGACTACCTGATTTGAAAGGTAACTCATTTTCTTCCCATCTGGGCTACTTGCCATGAAAAACATTCATCAGATTTGGGAACTACTGGCCTCTTAGGCTCTTATATAATTCTATTTTTCTAGATCCAATTTTAAGAAGAAAATATGGGAAGCCTGGAGAGAAGAGTTTATGCAAGAAGTGTAGAAATGTGGAATAGGGAGCTAAGAAGAAGATATTAACTCCAATTCTGAAATTGGAAGAACAAGCAACTAAAGATAACCAATCAAATCTAAAACAAAAACGAGAACTTTCATTTTAGACTGTGAAGAACACACACAGAGGTAAAGTCCTGAAATGTAAGTAAAGCTGTGATTCTTCTTTAAAACAAAGAATATGATAACTACTTTTATAAAAATTGGCTTTAGACAATACCTAAATTTTTATTCTAAAAGCTTAAAATAATTGAGACATAAGGCTAGTAAACAAAGTGCAACAGGAGGGCTGGGGTTGTGGCTGAGATGTAGAGCACTCGCCAGGCATGCTTGAGGCACTGGGTTCAATCCTGTGCACCATACAAAAATAAAATAAAGGTATTGTGTCCACTTACAACTAAAAAATATATTAAAAAAAAAAGAAAGAAAGAAGGAAATAAAAACTGTAATAGGAATTACTAGACCATGGACATTTTAAGATGTTTATTACTTACTAAGAGTAATATGCACAAATTAGCAATAACTTATTACTGCTACAGGTCACAATTAATTCACAGTTAACATATATTAGCTTCAATCTGTAACAAATAACACCATGATTCTCTTCAACAGATGATTTTATTACTAAATTTACATTCTGGCTTTTATAATTATTTTGCTGTATAAATTAAGTATGATTTTATTCAAAATGCTCGGGACCAGGCTGGGCACAGCGGCGCACACCCGTATTCCCAGTGGCTGGGGAGGCTGAGGCAGGAAAATAGCAAGTTTAAAGCTAGCCTCATCAACTTAGAGAGGTCCTAAGCAACTTAGCAAGACCCTGTCTCAAAACAACAACAACAAAAAGGGTAGGAATGTGGCGCCTCTGGCTCAGTTCCTAGTTAAAAAAAAAAAAAAAAAAGCTTGAGACAAGAAAGACTTTGAGTTGCTTCATGCTTCAGATTAAGAAATATCTGCATAGACTACCATTTGAATATCCCTAATCCAAAAGTCTAAAATCCAAAGTGAATGTCATCGTGGTACTCAAAAGTTCCAGATTCTGGAACGTTTTTGATTTTCAAATTGGGGATGCTCAACCTGTACACCAACAGTTTAGAGTACAAATACCCATGAAAGCCCTTTAAAGAACAGAAGTGAACACTTTCTCATGGAGGAAAGCCAGCTTCTCTAAGCGTGTTCGTTTTAGTAGTGGGAGCCATTCCCAGTAGGATAATTCTACCACATGGTACCCAAGCCGAACCAGCTGCCGCCTCTTCATATTGTGCAGTCCAAGCAGATCCCTGGAACCATAGCAATATTGGTTCCTGTTCGTCAACTGAATAGCCAGCTTCACTGGTGGGGCCTGCACATGGGCTGAGGGATGCAGGCCAGCCATCTCCACAGCTCCCAATCTACCTGCCATATTGGAAAGGAAGTTCCCCAAGGATTCTTTCTCTGACTTTACAGGCTGCTGCAAAGTCTCTGACTCATTGTTCCCCTGGAAATGCCCTCTTGCTTTCCCTTTCAGCAACTGATTCATCAAATTATCTGTAAGGCTGACTCCTACATGCTTAAGCCTTAATTTGGCTACATCGTCAGCTGGTATGGCTTCTTTATTAAATGGTAATGGCTTCATGTTAATGTCAAGCTGGACCTCTAAGTCAGAAGACCGAGTATGAGGCAAAATCATATGGTGCTTGATGTACTGGGGGCCGCCCAACATGGTCTCAAGTAAAGAGAGAGCTTCTAGGAATTCAGGCTTTGAGTTCATATCTTTCCTTGCTAAATTCCAAAGCTTAGCAGATGCCTCTTGCTGAAGGTAAGAACTAAGACGACTGCCTCTATAATCTGGACACTCAACACCAACTGTACCATCAAGAGTATACAGTTCCTTGGTGAGTTCAAATTTACTTCTCTCCTGAGCTAGCTTGACAAACCCTGGACTCAAAGCAAAATCAATAAGCTCTATTAGAAAGTACTCCGAAAATGCCAGACCCAGCAGGCAGGTGAGCAGGTGTTCTGGATATTGGTTGAATTCAGGCATCTTTCTGTGAATTTCGTTGATCAGGCTAGAATAAAATTCTTCTGTGTTGGGTGGCTTATAATTCAGAGTTCCAAATGACCATAGAATTTTGGCAATATCTTTACTGCGACAGTGCACTACTCTAGGAGGCAAAGAAGCAGCCACGGCATTCATTACTCCTTCATCCAGAAAGTGTAAAGCTGAGCAGGCAAGAGTCAGGTGCATAACACCCTGAACCCCCAGGGAAGGAATTCGCTGAGGAGCTATCTCTCCAAAGCGCTTCATGAAATTTACATGATCCACATGAGTGAATCTGAACATTTTAAGAATATGCACTAAGGCATGACTACTCAAATGCTCCATGTCAGCACAAGCCAAATCTCCAAGTTTCCGCATTACAAATTCAGAGAGACTACTACTTGACTTAAAGAATCCCAAACAGATTGTACCAACCTCCTCTAAGTTGATCAAATCTATATACTTAAGGATCAATGATTCCAGTTTTTGCATTAGGTCCTGAGGCACCTGTCGACTTTCACCTATAATATAAATTAAGTGAATCAGCTGGGACAAGGATAGATCTTTCCAGTGCAAATTAAGGTAACTAAAAAAAATTTTTAAAAACTGAGGTACTCTGAGACCTAAGCACCGCCAGAGATCAGCCACCAAGAGAAGCTGATTCAGACTCATCTCCCATACCTGTTGACAAAACCTGGTTTCATACACATCTAGCATTGAATGAGAGTGAGGAATTCCTAAACTAACAAAGGCTTTCAAAATACTGATTAGATCTGGAATATCAAAGACTTGTATATTTTTCACACTCAATTGGCAGAGCAGAGCAAAGCTGGTACTTGTCAGCAAAACAGGATGCTGTTCAGTAGGCAAAGAGCTCAGCTTACAAAAATAATCAGCAATGATTTGAGGTTGAAGGTTACTTTGATAAACTGTGACTTTGTGCAAAATTAGTTCACCTTCTGAAACAGAGAGGGGCTGACAAGTCTCAGATCTGTTATAGCTGTGAAGCTGGTATTCTGGCCTTAGCTGTAGGAAAACTCGGGTGCCTTCAAAGGAATCAAAAACTTCTACATCCTCTTCATCAATTTTCATAGTTCTGGGTGAGTCCAGCTGCAACTTCCTGGCTTTAGAGGTAGAAGCTTTGCTGAATTCCAAACCCAGAAAGGCACTGCTGATTGTGAAGACCCTCTGAGAAAAGGTGGCACTACCAACGTTCTTAACTTTTCTGGCAGGATGGCAGGAACTACTACGCTCAGGAGGGGCCTGTCCCCTATGCCGTATATTGCTTCCCATATTCCAATATGCCACACTTTGGGTGGCACTGTAGGCAAAAGAATCGCGAAATGCTTGATATTTTAAAGGTTTTAATAATTTGAGAGTAGCTGCCATTCTGATGTCAGTACTGATCTTTTTGGCAGTCAGAGCACAGTCCTCACAGGTTTGACCAAACAATTTCTTGTTTATATGATGCTTGATTAGAGCTCGATGGGGAGATGTTCCACAGAAACTGCCTGGAATCTTCGGCATATCACAAGAGTCACGGATCACAAATGACTCAGCCCGAATTGGTGCCAGATACTGAAAAAAGGGTAGATGAAGAATGAGTGGCTTCCACCTATCACATAACCAAAATTTATACATTATAAGAAATAGAGTCAAACCACACTGTTATCCACTCAAGTTAGTCTACTGCTAGTGAATGCCCAAACGACAAAACAGAATGTTATCAAAGATAAACTGTGTACCTTGTATAAAGGCACAGAAAAACCCCAAACCCAGGGTATCCACAGAGTAGTTCCTAGACTGCTGTTCAGTCCACACTTTCTTCCTTTCAGAAGAGAAGCAGTGACAACTAGAGAAGACAGGTGCTCTACTAATACTCAATAGAAAGCTGGGAGTGAAAGTAAGCAATCATTCCATCTCTTTAATATCAACACAGAAAGATCACACTTGGAGAACAGAAAGTTTATAAAAACTGCCATGCATAAAGGAAAAAGTGGGATTTGGTATAAGATTTAACTTATACACAAAATAACACTCCCAATTCTTATAATACAAACTTTTAATTACAAAATTCTGTTATTCTAACACTATGCCTATACCTTTCAGAAGATGGTGACTGTTATCTCCAGAAGGATATTTTTAGTTCTAGAGCCTGAATCAAGGAGTACTCTACCACTGTGCTGTGCTACATCTCCAGCCCTTTTTGAGACAGGGTCTCACTACTTTGTTCAGGCTGGCTTCAAACCTTCAATCCATGGGCCACTGTGCTAAGCACCAGGGGGCTTGTAAGAGAATCTGAATCACCAGTGCAAAGTAGTTGTTCAACCAGGAAGTATATTCAGAAATTCATGTTGAGCTAGGAGTGATTCAGTGGCAGAGCACTTCCCTAACTGTGAGGCCCTGGGTTCATTTCCCAGTACTATTAAAAAAGAAAAAAAATGAAGGAAAAGAAGGAAGGAAGGAAACTAGCTCACTTGTGCTCATGGAGTAAAGCAGAAGACCAAGGCGCTTTCTGTCAATTCAGAGGTGAACTCTAAGCAGGGCTTAGAGTTCAGGGAACATCATTTTACCATACTACCTGGCTACCATGTGGGGGAGCAGTGCAGCTTTCCTATGATGAAAGCAGATTAGCAACGCTTCTACTGAGACAAGTACTGAATCAAGTGCTGATTATATCCTTACTCTGCCTGTAAACAGTACAATTTTCATTTTTCTCCCATGGCAGAAATCATAGAGGCTATGAAACTGACTCTGCCATACTCTTGCATTCCTTAATAGTTATTCTTTCTTTCCACTTAGGTGCCAAAGCCTAATAAGCAAAAACTGAGATCTGAGCTGCCAACTCATGGAGCACATAAGGCTATTCCACAAGGGTTGCAGAAAATTCCACAAGGGCTCTCAGGGGGTCAGAATGACTTTCTGAAATGTCTGCCCAATTCTGCTGTCAGGTCCTTTCTTCCAGAGCCCATAGCATAAGAACCACAACTATAAGGCAGGCCAGTGGCTATTCTGGTAGGCAAACTACACAGGCTTCTCTTGGTGGCAGAAATGTATTTAATTTCTTTCTTTGTGAACTATAGCAGAAATCTTTCACAGTACATCTTTATACAATTGGCTGCTGTTTTATTGGTTTGGGCTTTGTTTTGTTGTTGTTGTTGTTTGCAGTACTATGGCTTCTTCAAGCAGAATTTAGGACTTCAAGAGGTAGACTGCCAAATCTGAATCTATAGCATCTGACTCTAGGTTGAATCTTGGTAGGCAAAAATGGTCCATAGGTGCTGGGGTGGTGGGGCATGCCTATAATCCCAGAAACTCAGGAGGCTGAGGCAGGAGGATCATGAGTTCAAAGCCCGCCTCAGCAACTAAGAGCAGCCTTAAGCAACTTAGCAAGACCCCGTCTCAAAAAATAAAAAGGACTGGGGATGTAGCTCAGTGATAAAGCACATGCTTAGCATGCGTGAGGAATTGAGTTCAATCTCCAGCACCACCAGGAAAAAAAAAAAAGAGGATTTATATGCCTTAAAATAGTCACTAAGAATCTCAACAGGGTAGCACAGGCATGAAGGAAATAAAAGACAAAACAGGTAATAGAACGCTCTAGTTGACAGAACAGGGCCTTTAAGAAAACCTGCTTGAGACCTGGAATTTAAATTTAGTCCAACACAGTATGAAACTAAAAGTTATACACATTAAATCTATAGTCCTTCATCTCATCTGAATTCTTCAGAGATCCTTCATAGACATAACTTTAAAAAAAAAAAAAAAAACTTTCTCTTTTTGATTTTTAACAAAATATCCATATAAAAACTGAAAACAAGTCAAATGTCCATCCAGTAGGAAGAGGCTGGTTTGCATGATATGTTTGTGACAGACTCAAGTGCACACAAATATTCAACAGAGTGAATAGTTCATTTTACACAAATGAGTGCCATCACCTAAAACAGTCTTTTTTCCCAGTATTAGGGCACTTTACCCCAGCCCTTTTAGTGTTTTTTGTTGTTGTTGTTTTTAGATAGGATCTTGTTAAATTGCCAAGCCTGGCCCCAAACTTGCAATCCTCTTTCCTCAGCCTCCTGAGTCACTGGAATTACAGGTATATGCCACTGTATGTGGCTTCATCTCCTTTTTTTTTTTTAATTTTTTTTAGATGTTGCTAGACATTTATTTTATTCATTTATTTATATGTAGTGCTGAGAATCGAACCCAGTGCCTCAGACATGCTAGGCAAGAGCTCTACCACTGAGCTACAACCCCAGCCCCTCATCTCTTCTTTAGGAGTCATACTGAATTAGAGTGGATCGTTAGAGACCCTTAGACCCTGACATTTCCAAAAGGCACTGCCCAAACCACCCTGAATGATGTGATTTTACAAAGGTGAGGAATCTTACCTTTCCATCTTCCAGGTACAAGTCTGAGCAAGGCCAAAGAGCTTCATTTTAAACTATGGTCGAGAAGTTAGAAAAAGGGAGCCAGGTAGAAGAAGGCAGCCAAGCTAACTGTAGATTAAATATATGACACTCTCAGCATATACAGTTTACCAGTTGCCAGATCTCACCCCTCAGTTCTCATTATTTTTTTTAAATATATTTTTTTAAATTGTAGTTGAACACAATACCTTTATTTTATTTATTTATTTTTATGTGGTGCTGAGGATCAAAGCCAGCACCTCACATGTGCTAGGCAAGCATCATACTGCTGAGCCACAACCCCAGTCCATCAATTCTCATTCTTTTCCTAGAAAGGAAAAGATCTTCCTAAGTACCAATAAAATCACCATAAATAATGAATACTCCAATGCCACCACCATCACCTTTAAAAAAAATTTTTTTCCCCTAATGCTAGGAATTGAATCCAGGGCTTCACGCATGCTAGAGACATATTCTACCACTGAGCTACATTCCCAGCCACCAACCCCATTTTTGTCTCAGCAAATAATTTGTTGAGCAACCAAAAAGCAAAGAATTAACTTTCTCTAGGTGAATCCTACTGCTGAGAGCCTCCAAAGCTTTAAAAGCTCCCAGTCAGGGCTTACAGGTAGATAGTAAACACACTCAGCTGTTAAGGAGGATATTAACTGAGCCAGACTTTTCTGCACTTCTGTTTTCGTACAGGAGCAAGGCCTACAAGAGAAGGGTCTACTAGTACAAAGAAGGTTAAGAGTTAGGGCGAAGAAGGTGTCTAGGTTAAGGTTAAGTATCATCCACTAAGATAAGCCAAATCAAAATCAAGTCTAGCAACACATCCCCTCCTTTTTGTTCTAGTGCTTATAGGAGAGACATTAGCACATCAAATCATCTGTGAAACCTTTTTGCCCTTTATAGCCCTCCCTGGCTTTCTAAGATACCACCACTCTTCTATCAGAATGGCAAGAAGGGTGTGGGTAGAGATAGTCTGACAAAGCTGCAGATGATCTTGTCAGAGTCACTTCTTTCAAAGAATTTCATAAGACCCTATTTTTAGAAAATCTCTCCTCATGTAAGTGGAATAAAAGTTTTATGAATGGACTTAAAAAAGAAAAAAAAAGAAAGAAAGAAAGAAAAGAAATCTCTCCATATAACAACAAAGAACAGACATTTGTGTCCACCAGAGAAAAGATGAAATCAAGGCATGTAAAAAGAAGTACCCACAAAGTCATGAAAGAAAATTCCCAAGTAAATGGTCTGAGTACCTATTACTGTTAGTGCATGCTTGGTCTTACCTGGTTTTCCAATTTGCAATGTTTTGCTTATGCTTTTTAGTCAGGCAAATGAGGAACTTCAAAATTCTTTTATATCAAACTTGACTTATTTACATGATGAATGGCAAGGCCTTGTTAGAGATCAGGAAAAAAAAAAAACACTAAACAGAAAAGAAAACCACACAGACAAACGAATATCAGTCTTGCATTATTCAGGACACTCTCTCAGCTGTATGATACAGCAGTGTTTTCATATTTTATTTTGGTCCACCAGGCAGGAGTAAATCATTCACGGGATTGCTCAAGGCCATTCAGGGCTATTAAGCACAAAGCCAGCTGTTACTACTTAACAGTGTGTCCAAACTGCAGAAAACATGACTGGAGCACAAAAACACCAGCCATTGTTGATACTAAAGCATTGAGCTATGATCTCCACAGGATGAAACACTGTCAATCGGTCTACACTGAGTAAGCAATGAAGTGCCACTTGAGAAGCCCAAGGTTTGCACCTGGTATACGGGCACCTGCTCAGTCAGGTCAAAGAAGCTTTGTCATGATATGCACAAAAACAGATCAATTATTTCCTGTCCCTGGAGAGAAAAGAGGGAGGGACAATACTACTACTCTGAATTAGGCTTGCACAGCCAGAAACTCTCTGCTAAAATGGGAAAAAGGCATATATCAAACTGGTACTTACTTAAGACTCACCCCACCCCAATCAAGTTCTAAGCAAAATACTCTAAGGCCTGGCTGATCGAAGCGTGGTCTGCTGGAAGCTGGTTAGAAACAGAATTTCAGGTCCCACCCCGAACCTGCTATCTCCAAGTGAGAATGAGAGGCACGCCAGAAGGTCTCACTACATTCTCACAACAGCTCTGGGAGGCACGTACTGTTGGGATCTCCATTTCACCGGGCAGAGGGGAAGCAAGGTTGCGGTCTCCTGCCCAAGGTCAAAGAACTCCGGAGTGGCGAGGGTCGCCGAGGTTCTCTCCAGAGGAGATCCTCTGAGAGTCGTCCGCGCACTGGCCGGGAAGCGCTGACCAGGGCCTCGACTGACGCAAGCCCTGGGCGGACCTAAAGGGCAGGAGGCACAGCCGAAAGCGAAGTCGGTCGCAGGCACACGGAGCGGCCGCCGTGACATCTTCCCGGGCCACCGCCACCACTCACCTGAAGCTGGCGAAGGCCGGCAGCGCAACACCAGACTCTGAAGCCCGCCCGCCACAGCAACACACTAACTCCTCCGACTGCACTCGGCCTCACAGACCAACTTCCGGCCAACTGCCTGCTACTTCCGCCTGCTGCGCGAGCGACGGGTGCGGCTGAGGCTCAAAAACCTCTGTCAGCGTTTTCCAAGGACATTTTTCACTGGAGGTTTTTGACGAGGAGAATGAGGGAATCTAAGACCTGCAGAGGGAAAATACTTCCCCGAATGAATCGCTCTGGAAGTAATTGAGCAGCATAGTCAGTTTCGACTCTCAGGACCTCGTTCAGGGTTTTATGGCCTTGGGGAATTCACGTAAACTCTTAGTGTCTCATCTGTACAATGCGGGTAATAGGGCATTTATAATAGAAATGTATCTGCAAAGTGCTCTCAAGAGAAGACTTAGTGATGGAGAGACGAGGAGCTGTTGAAGAGCTAAAACTTGAACCCAGGTGATCTTACACTTCCCTTAATAAGGGTCTCATACCTGAATCGATTTGGGCACAAATCTGAGGCAAGAAAGAAACTCTACAAAGCCTCTACTTGTCAGGAGGGCCTGGCCCCAGACTGCCATTCCTGAGGGCACTTGAGAGCAGCTGATCAGGTTCTTTGTATCTTGTCAGTGCCCGAGCTACTGATTCAGTCATCTTAAGTGCTGTGAAAGAGATCTGAGAAAGCATGCTCCCTCCAGGGCACCAACTTGCAAGGGAGACAAAACAAATGTAGAGAAGACATAGCCTTGCAAGGAGGAGCAAGCATGGCATCCCAACTCCCGAGCTTTGCCTAGGCGTGAACATTTGGGAACTCAGACTACTGGCACCACTGCTTAGGGTGCATTCTTTCAACAGATCAAACCAAGGAAAACTGTTAGCTGCTGATTACAACTCTGGCTTTGCCAGCAGAATCCAAAAAGGAGAGGAAGTCCATCCCCAGGGAGTGATCCATAATTGCTCCAGGGCAATTGTGCCAGTCCCACGCGTCTTTGCCAAAACTCAATTTCCCAGTCTCCCTTAAAGTGGGAGGAGCATGTGACTCATTTCTGGCCAACAAGATTTAAAGGGAAGGGTGTTGACAGTGTTCTGCCAAGACAAAACTAAAGCTTGGGTTTGGGCAGCCACCTTGTGGCAAGGAGGAAACAATAAGTTAGAATGGGAGAGTGGGAAGAAGAAAAGTGTAGGTCCACCATGATGGATGAACCTCCACTTCCACCTGTGATACCCACATCCATACTTCTTGTCTGATGAGAAATAAAAAAACCACTTATTGAAGTCCTGTAAGTCAGGTTGTATTACATATAACAAAATGCACTCCTTTTCTTTTTTTTTTTTTCAATAATATGGGGATTAAACCAGGACTGCTTTACCACGAATCTACATTCCCAGCCCTTTTAAAAGTTTTTTGTTTGTTGTTTTGTTTTGTTTGAGATGGGATCTTGTTAAGTTGCTGAAGCTGGCCTCAGATTTCTGATTCCTGCATCAGCCTCCTGAGTTGCTGGGATTACAGGTATGTGCCACCACGTCTGGCTCAGCAAGATGTATTAATTGTGGGTTCTCTGAGAACAGAAGGAATTATAAAAGGATAGCTTACTGCTATGCCACATGCTTGGGTACCTTTTGCCACTAACTGCAAATCTGTTCTCAGCCTTCAACTTATGTGTGTGTGCACCATGTGTGTTGGGGAATCAAACACCAGGGCTTCATGCATGCTAGGCGAGTGCTCTATCACTGAGCTATACTTCTAGCCTTTTAGCTTTCATTTCTATGCCCTCAACCATCACCAATCACCGTAAGGTGGATCAAGTGACTGAAGGCTACAGCTTGCAACCTGCATTACCTACCTTCTGACCAGCAGCCTGGTGTCCAGAATCTGAAGGCTACTTTGAAACCCTTTATAAATGACAGTCTTAGCTGAAGAGAAAGCCCCACTGGACAAAATCATGGAACTATGACTCCTCTTGGGCAATGTGGAGAAGTCTGGGCTTTAGGCCAACATCCTGGCATGCTCCAGTGAGCAACTCTAGTCTTGTGCCTCCTCCTCTGGGAAATGTTTACTCCAGCTCTGTCCTCCCCATTTCCCCACCCTCCAGGCCTCACCTCCCACACCTGCAGACACAAGTAGGCCACAAGAATGCCATTCAAGAGGCTTTCTCCATTTTATTTCTTTGGGAAAGGAAAACAAAAGTCTTTCCATCACATATGGTAGAGATATATATTTATATATATTCATATATAATTTATTTTGTGGTTGGACATCCCAAAGCTGAGTCTGAGATACATACATGTGTGTGTATGTATGTATATGTGTGTGTATATATATATATATATATATATATACACACACACACACATACATACTTATTTATTTATTTATTTATTTTCCCCCTACTAATGCCTTCTCTTTTCCCAGCCCCTGTGGCCCAGGCCCAGGTTCTGGGGCAGGTACAGTGAGAGGTGAGTGGGATGGGCAGTGGTTGCCACAGTGGCCTCACATGTAGCTTAGAGAGCTGGTGAGGACCATCCAGAAGAGGCTGTGCAGAGGGTTAGAGGCCACATAGAAGGGCACTCCTGTTTTTGTGGGGGATGCACAGCTCATTAAACAGTCACCAGTCATGGGAGGAGGCTGGTCAGGGACTGGGGGACTTGCTCACAGTAGTTGCCAGCTCTCTCCACCCTGCCCCCAAACTCTTGGGGGTAGAAGAATGAAAGAGAGAAATACAAGGGCTGAGGGCCAAGCCTCCTCTGATTTTTATTGCTGGTGAATTAGAAATTTGCTTTCTTAGAAGGGAAATTACAAGTTCCCTTCCTATCTTGGGGAGTTAGATTCTGAGAGAGCCACCAGAGAAGGAAATGACATTGGCTGTCCCAACTCCTACTGATGGCCATGCCAGGCCTCCCTGGGCAAATGCTGAGCCAACTCAGAGCTTGACAAGGAACCAAGAGGTTTGTGTTCCTCTTAGGTCAGCCTTGTTCTTCAAGTGCAATTGCATCCAACCCTCCTGGCACCCCAAAACAAGGGCCTCAGGCTCAGACTTGGGCCAGTGGAGCTGGGAAGTGGGCAGTGCACCAAAGATCAAGCAGAATTTTCTACTAGAAGAAAAGTGAGACTCTGGGGAAGAGGCAGCCTGGGAAGATGATGTTCTGAGCCTGAAAGCAGGAAACTGGGGGAAGTGAGTGAGGGAAGACACAGGAAGACATCACAGACACTCATCTGACCTCAGAAGCTGGGCAAGGGGAGTGCCTGAGAGGCAGGTAGCACTTAATAGCTGTAGTTAGAGCCGACAGTGGCCCTGGGTGTGGGGTAAGCCAAGCATCTGGGGCTCTTGCCCTGCAGGATCCCGGCCAGAAGGGTGAAGGTAGAAACCTCCAGATGACCCTTCGCAAGAACATGAGGGAAGATCTCCCTTGGACACTGAGCTTCCAGCCCAACACACACAGAGGAATACACACTCAGGGCCAGGCCAGGTTCTGAGGCCTGAACCCAAGAGACCTTACGGGGGAGGGGCTGGGCCGGTAGCCCTCTCAACCACACAGGCAGGCCATCTGCTCCTACTTGTCCTGCCAATCTGCCCAGGGAGGGATAACACCACAGGAAGGAGAGAGGCCAGGAGCCCAGGGTCTGTCGGCCTTGGCAGACCCGTGCAGGCCCCTTCAGGCTCCACGGCCTAGGAAGTGAGCACAGAAAGCATCACTAGACACAAGTGGCCAACAACAGCAGCCCAGACTCCCTGAGGGTCTGGGGCATCTTATGGCACTGCAGGCCTGCTGCCTCCATCTCCAACAAGGGGCTGCCCAGAAAGGGGGCATGCTCCCTGCTGCCTGGGCTCTCATCCCTATGCACTCTGCCCTTTCCCCATTCTCTCCTTGAGAGGAGGGTCCGAGTGACTACCCACAGGGGCAGTACTGGAACTGGGAGGGCGTGAGGGGGCAGGGAGGAGCCTTGTCACAGCTGCTCTAAGAACCTCTTTGGTCTGGGGACATGGGGCACATTGGGAAGGGAAATGGAAGGGAGGGGAGGCTGGGGACTCTGGCCTTGAGACAGGGCACTTGTCAGAAGGCCACGTGCCCAGGTGGAGGATCAGATTTCTGTGGACTCAATGCGTTCAAGGCGGGAAGGGGTCCAGGCCTTCTTCTCCTCACCATGTTGCGGGGTAGGAGTGCTTGCACCCCCTGCTGCCCCACGCTCCCGAAGCCTCCGCTCCAGCTGCTGGTTGCGCTGGTACATCTCCACATAACTCAACTGCAGCTGCTTCTGATACTCAATGACCTTCTCTTTCTCCTCCAGCCAAACGCGGCGCTCCTCTGCAAAGCTGGCGCCCTGGCGCTCCCGGGCTCTCCGCTCTGCTGCCAGCTCAGCCTGCAGCCGCCCCACCTCCCGCCTTAGGGCCCGTGTCCCATTCTCCCCTCCAGCATCCACCTCCCCGTCCATGGAAACTAAGGAGACAGCAGCTGCCACCCCAGCCTGACGGCGCATCTTGGCCTCATCACTTTCGCAGGTGGCCAGTGCCTCCTGTGGTTCGGCAGGGTCCACGGGGGTCAGTGCAGGCTTGAGGCAGGTGGCAGGCAGCTCACCTTCACCCAACTCCAGGCTGGCCTGTTTGCTGCCAAAGGAGTCCCTCAGGCTGAGCAGCTGCTCCTCCTTCTCCCGCAGTGAGGCCCGGCCCTCCCGCAGCTGTGAGCGCAGACCCACAATCTCACTCAGCTTCTGGGATACATCAGCCTGCGAGTCCTTCAGCTGCTGCTTCAGAAGGGAAATCTCCCCGGCCTTCTGGCACACCTGGGCAAGGGCAGGTGGGAGAAGAAGCCAGGATAAAGGCAGAGTTCTGCTCACCCCAACCCAATCCCCATATCCAACACCAGGGCCACCAAGCTTCCCCAGGACTCAGGCTCAGCCCTCCATCAGACCAAGCACGGATAACACACCAGCCTCCCTGCTGGACTCAGGACATACAGGGTTCATCTGACATCAGCCCAGGGACAGTTTCATGTCCCAACAGACACTCCAAAGTCAATCTGGTCCCTCAATTCCTTTCTCTCACCCTTTAGATAGTGGTAGGCTACTGCTCTGGGGTTCTCCAGAGGGTCAGAGGAAGGGGAGACAGAGGGGAAAGCCCCCAGCCCGCACCTCCCACTTAGTTTCCTCCATCCGGGGCAGGAAGTCGGCCTGCTCCTTCTGGCAGGCGGCCACCTTGTCCTCTAGCTCTTCCCGCTGCCGCATCAGCCGGGCCGCCTCTTCCTGAAGTTGCTTCTTGTCCTGCTGCAGCCGCAGCACCTGCAGCTGTAGTCCCTGCTGGGCTCGCTGGGCACGGCGGGCCACCTGCTGCAGCTTCCCGCTACAGCCCTGCCGCAGCTCCGCTAGCTCTCGCTCCCATGCCTTCTGCCGTTCCTCCAGCACCTGGGCCACAGCTGCCTCGCTCTGCTCCAGACTGCGCCGCAGAGCTGCCACCTCCTGCTCCTTCTCCCATAGCCGCTCCTCCAGCTCCTGGATCAGTGCACTGGGCGAGGGTGGTGAGCAGGCTGCAAATGGCAGGCCTCCACCTCCACCCTCCCCAGATCCCAGGTGGCTTGGCCGCCCCATGGATGATGATGACCCACTCTTGCTGGAGGCCCGCCCACTGTCAGAAGTCCCCAGGTCCTGGTAGCCCGAACCCCCACCACTGCTGCCACTGCCATAGCTGGCAGTGCCGATGCGGTTGATGTGACTGGTAGAAGCACTGAGGGGCGCCAGGTGCTGGCTGTAGCTGGAGCTGTAGGTGGGCAAGCTTGTGAGTGAGTTCCGGCCTGAGTCTGAGAGGCCGCCCCCACTTCCGCCTGCTGGGGTCATGGTCCGAGACTTTTCTAGTCCACCCTTGAGGCCACCAGGGCCCTGTCGTCCCTCAGGGGTCCCATTGGTCTGCGGGGGACACAAGTTCTGCATGGAATGGAAATTCTTGGGTACAACAGGCTTGAAGGCTGATGGCCGAACTAGTGGTTCTGAGCACTGTGCAAAAGCAAGGAAGAGCAGTGAGCATCAGAATGAGTCCTTGACCTTGGCTCAGCCTCTTCCCTTTAGCTGAGCCTTGTTCAACCCCACATCCTACCCCTGTGGGTTTCCACTTGGTATCTCCCCCAAGCCAGGTCCCTGTCCTGGATCCCCCAGCTGGTCTTGGCCTCAGGGCCCCACTCCATAGCTCTTTGGCCCAGCTTGCCTCCTGGCCCCTATGATCCAACCTCCAAGAAAGCCCTCCTTGCCCATCTCTTTGAACTACTTCCCACCCCAGAAAAAGGTTGTGACGGTCTCAGGCCCTAGAGACTGACCTGGTCTAGCTTGCCAGAGGTGGCCAGGAGCTTGGGTGGGTGGCTGGGCTCACGATACTGTGGTGGAGCCTTGTCACTGCCACCGCTGCTGCTGCTGCCACCGCTGCTACCCACCACATTGCCGCAGACATCTGTGTGGTCACTGCCCCGCAGCTCGCCGTTGAGGTAGAGGGAGTTGGCGAGAGCCTTGTCCTCTGAGGGGTATCGGCCTGGCCTCTCCCTGCTGGTCCCACTGCCACTGCCTCGGGGGCCTGGGAAACTGCCCTGGTTGCCCCCACCCCCTGTGCGGGTGCCCACGCTCTTCATGGCGAACTCTTGGGCATGGGCCACCCCACTGCCCACACTGCCCATGGCCAGGCGGGGGTCTGGGGGTCCAAGCTCAGAGGGCCGTGGGGCAAAGGCCAGGAGGGGATCCCGCCCTGGGTCAGCACGCACGGGCAGTGTCTCGAGCTTCGCCATGACTAAGCCAGGAGGGCACTGTGGGCACAGACGGGAAGGTAGAGAGGTCAGACCCCACCCCTATTCCCACCACCCCAGCCAAGTCAACCCCAGCACCACCCTGCCCCTCAGTGTCCCCTTTCCTAATGTAGAAGAGTTCCCAGACATTCAAAGTGAAGGAATAGGGATGAGTAAGAGTAATAGCTTGGTAATGGGGGCTGCCTGTTGCCCCAGGGCACTCCACTCCTCAACCTGTGCTTCAAACCCACCTCATCCATAAGCCTCCCAGACTCATGAACCTCTCTTTGCTGCAACTCCCAGAATTTAGTTCTTTACCCTGGGTCAGGGCCTCTACATCTCAGCCTCAGTGGCTAGGGAAATGGGGTTGGGAGAGAAGTACCTGAATCCATTAGGGAACCTCAGAAGTTAGGGGAGGGCCAGAGACACAATAATTCTATTAAAAAATTGAAGGCAATGGTCTTTCCCAGCCCCCTACCCTAAGGTGTTGCAGTCAAGGGTGGAAGTGGAAGCTCACTACCAGCGCAGGCTCCTCTCCTTGCCTTTCCAAGGGAGTGGGGGGCCGATGGGTCCTCAAGCCTGGGACCCTCCGAGGCCCGGTCTGCAGGGGCCATGTGGCTGACTCTCGCAGTCGGGGCTCGGCCCGAACCAGCTGCACGACTTTGGACGGGCCGACTGAGCCATCCTCTGCGAAATGGGAGGAATGAAGAACCTACCTCGCGGAGCTGCCGCTCGGCAGGTGCCCCGAGGCTACATGCACGGGAAGGAACCCGGTCACCAGGTTGGGTGGGCGGAGCTGCCCCTGCAGCATGCGCGGGTGTCGCGGGAGGGCGGTGCCATGGGCACGCAGACTGGACTGACCGAATGCAGGCCGAAGCTGCAGCAGGTGGCAAGGGAGGTCTTCCCAATTCGTCTGCAGAGGGCCTGGCCCGAGAGGGACCCCCTCCCCGACGTCAGTACTACACAGAGGCCCCCAGGCTGACAGAGGCCAGGACTGGAAGGCAGTGCTGCCGGCTTCTGGCGCTGGCCGAGCCTCCCTCGGGGCCTACATCTCCCACAGGTGGGGTGGGGGGGCGGCCTTTGCACTCCACGGTGCTCCAGAGGATCCTGCACCTGCTGAACCCTGCCAAGAATGCACTGCCACCAGGAAGATTTCCTGGATTGCCCCCTCCCCCGCTCCCTGTGGACTTTGATCCTGTTCAGTTCACCATGAAGTCAATTCTGTGGATGTGCGCCCCCTCCCCCAAGGCAGGCCTGTAGAAAGAGGGGGAGCAGGGCCTCGGATTACCTGAGCTCAGGCAGGCCTGATTTCCTGGTTCCTTTGTCTCAAGTCTGCACCTGGGAACACCTGTCACAGAGATCTACATAATCCAGCTGGACAGGGGCACTAGGGTGCTAGCAGCTGGCTAGATGGCTCAAGATGGCTCAAACTCTAGTGCCTTTCAGGCCTTTAAACCTCCTGCCCCCACCCAGGTTCCACCAGAAACTGGGCAGGAAGCCCTCCTTCTCTATTAAGTGAAGGAATCCAACCTCCCTTTGAGTGTTCTGTAGACTGTCTTCTAATGATGTCCAGTGTTAATGTTGTATTGTCCCCTCAGGCCCCCAAACAAGGAAGCCTGGTAAAACCCTTGCTCTTCAGGATCTTCAGGCCATATCAGCCTTAGATGGTGGGTAAGTTCACCGCCAAACTGGTCTATTAAATGGAATGTAGCATTCCATTCTCTCAAGTCTTTCCCCACAGGTGTGGAAAACAGCAAATTTTCACCACCCTCATCCCTTCTGCAAGTCTATCCCCATAACCAGCAGTGGCACTAAGCTGGGCAAGAGAGGCACATAGGGCACAAGTGAAGTGCAGGACGTGCAGGTACACCCACAACCCTGAGAGTGAGGCCTCTGTTGCCTCACCCTAGTATCTGCCTCCACTCCCCAGCATACTCCATCCTGGCTGCTACTCCTTGGCTTTGAAACCCCTCCTACCCTAAACATGGCCCCCTTCTCTCAACATCCCTCAGTGAAGTATAGGAAGCAGCTAGAATTGGGAGGATGGTTGCTGAATGGCCTGAAGCTTGAAACCAGTGGGGAGGCCTAGGCAGGGTTTGGAGAGGAGAAACTGGCAAAGCCTCATACAGCTGGGTTTCAGGTAGTAGGGACAAGGGAAATGTCTGGGTTGGGGCACCAGGGGGGGTAAAAACAAGGGAAGAGTCTGAGCTGAAGCATAAGGGTGGGTGGGATGGGTGGGTGGGATACCCTTAACATAATGGGGAAATTGCTTGAGAGAAATAGGTCTTAAAAATAAATTTTAAAAAGTGTGTGTGTGTGTGTGTGTGTGTGTGTATATATATATATAGTTGTAGGTGAACACAATACATTTATTATTTATTTTATTTTTAAGTGGTGCTGAGGATTGAACCCAGTGCTTCACCTGAGCTAGGCGCGTGCTTTACCACTGAGCCACAACCCTGGCCCTGAAATAGGTCTTTTAGAGAAGACCAGAGAAATAATTCTCATGCACTGAGTGGAGTGAAAGACTCGAATCTTCAGCATACAAGGGCGGTGTGGGTGGGCCCAGCCTCCAACTAAGGCAGAAGAGCCCCATAAGTCTGGGTGACAGTGTGGGAGATAGAAGGCATCTAGGAGAAGCTGGGCCCTGAAGACCAAGACGGAGGGGGGGACTCAAGAACGTGGGGGCAAGCTAGATGCAGTGGTGTACACCTACAGTCGCAGCTACTCAAGAGGATCACTTGAGCCCAGGAGTTTAATACCAGTCTTAGTTTTGGTGACATAGCGAGACTCCATCTCAAAAAAGAAAGAAAAACAAAATGTGGGATGTGGGGGCAGCTCTCAGGGTTAAAAAGAAAAGGGCCAGGTAAAAATTGGGATTACAGAGTGTGCCCTGGATTTGGCAGTTGAAGATATCACTGGTGTGTGTGTGTGTAAGAATGGTTTCAGAAAAGTAGTACAAGGGAAAAGCAGACCACAGGGGTGGAGGGGTGCAGAGAGATGAAATGGCAGAATTCCCTGCTAACAGAGGCCAGAGAACACCATCATTTAAGGAGGTTTGAAATCTCAATGTTTGTTTTCTTTTTTAATTTTAAAATCAAATATGAGAGAAACTTGAGTGTGCTGATATGCCAAAGAAAGGCACCACTAGTAAAATTAAAGATCTAGGCAGGGTAGCTAGCAAGGGGGCTGCATCAGAAGCCAGGAATGAATAAGAAGAAATCTCAGACATGATAATGTTGATTGTGAGTGACAGGGCTAATGCTTGGGAAGGTACTTTCTAAACCGTAAGATACAGCACAAACATGCAAAACCACCTTCTTTGAGATCCAGGAAAAAACAATCTAACCATAAATTTGAGTTGGTCATATGCCAATCTGCCCCACTCTTTCTCTAGCCTGTGTGTTATTTCCCACTAGCTTCACATGCCCAGAGCTCTGGATAGAAATGACACTGTCCTGAACCTTCTTTCCTTGTGCTGTACCTGGGGAATCCTTGATTGTCATTCTACAGAAGCTCTCTCTGGAGCCCAAAGAGCTTCTTGCCATAATTCTACTCTGTCATGGTCAACCTCTTGCAAGTGTTCCCTGCCCCCCTTGCCTCTCCCAAGATTAGACTGCTGCTGGTACTTTCCTCAAAAACCTGACAGGGAGCTGGAAGGACAAGGAGTTGGGATATTTTTTACTGCTAAGAAGGAATTAAGCTGAGAGGAAGGGTTGTGCTTCCTTTGTGGGTCAGGGTCTTGCACTGGCCTAGGTAACAGTGCGATCTGAAAAGAAAGCTTCATGGCATCAAACCATGTCATCGAACCACGACAGCCTTGTTTCCACACTCTGCCTCTATCTCTGGCTTATTAATACTCAATGCGTGTGACATTACAGTTTAAGTGGTCACAGAGGGACCTTCGGGTTACACATGAAAGTCCCTCCAATCCATAGAAACCACCTCGCTCCTCACCACCTGTATTCCCCCAAAGCTAGAACACTTGAAGTCCCAGAGGCTCCCAAGTCCAACTCAGTCCACCCCCTAAAGATCTCAGCAGCATCTCCTGCCAGCACCTTTGCTGAGTCTTCTCAGTGGCCCTTCTTCTGCACCCCCTTCTTGAGCTGCAGCCAAGAGACTCTTTCTAAAGGGCAAAGCCATTCATGTTCTTACTCTGCCCAAATCCTTCCATGAGCTGGGTCAAGTGCAGAAGATGGAGTTCTGGCTCCATCAGCTCCAAGTGTAAATCACAGCTCGACTGATTGGAGTGGAACCAAATGTAGGTTGTTTCACCTCAGATTCTCACATTTACCTTGCAGGAATTTTAAGAAGCAAATGTATTAAGGGCAAATTGCTTGATACTCCTCTTGGTCCCCAGAATCAAGCAGAGCTTGCAGCAGTGTCCCCAAGGTCCCTCCTGATGCCCATCCTTTATCTTCCTTGACCTGAGCTCCTCTCCACTCCACATACAACCTCAGCTCTCTGTGCTCATCCTATAGCCTTGTAGAATCAGTCCAAATGCTGTCAATACAGCATCCCTGATATATCTCAGGGGTCTTGGAGCACTTAGCTCAGGACACCCCAGGACAAAAATGAAAGAGTCCTCAGGGTTTCTGGGCCCTGGCACCAAGAAAATGCAGGGTGAATGCCAATGGGAACGCTAGTTATGAGCAATGCAAATAGGTAATGAACACAGGCAGAGAAACCAGGAAGGGCTTCCAGGAAGGACTGAGGGAGGAAAGGGATCCAGGGGCACTGTAGGGCTCTGGGGGTACAGAGATCTCCAGAACTTCTTGGTTGGGATGTGTGAGGGGAGATCCATCTTCCCTTGGAGGCATGGACACTATCCTGGCTCTGTTGAAGCCCATGTTTCAGGACTGAGGGGGCCGACAGCTCACCCCCACACATACCCGGAGCTCACACACGCGCGCACACACACGAGCCTCCACTGGGGGTGGGGGTCGCCATTCACCAGCAGCCCACAGCGCACAGCACCACAGGCCATCCGCAGGGGTGCCCAGGGGGTCTCTGCTGTGGGGAAAATCCCGCCCGCACCTCCTAGGGCTACCCACCAACGCGTGTGGCCCTGGGGGGCGGGGCGCAGAGGGAAGAGGTGACATAATCCGGACCGCACCCCCTCCGGCCGCCATCCCCCCCCAGCCGGGCGAAGCATCCATGACATCATTGGCCTCCTCTACATTTCCCCTCCCCCGCCCCCGGGACCCTAGCAGCGGGATGCGACCCCTCCCCAGCTCCCAGTCGGGACAGACGCGCCGAGCGGTGCAGCAGGCACGGCGGCGGGTTGGAGCGAGAGGGGCGACGCGGTGGGCCTGCCTCACTTACTCGCTGCCCCGGGGTCCGGTGTAGGGTCTCCGACGCGGGCACCACGGGCCCGACTAGCTGGCGCAGCCCGAAGCCCGCCCGGCGGGGCGCGCGGCGCGGGCCCGGCTCGGCTTCGCGCCCCTCCCGCTCTCCGCCCGGGCCCCGCCCACCAGCGGCTGCGGCAAACGCGGGCCCGCCCCCGGCCACGCCCCCCCGGGACCACCAATCCCCGGGCTGGGGCGGGGCACGGTGATTTAACCCGTTAGTCTCTGCGTCTCCGCCCGCACGTGGGACCCCTCCGTCTCACCAGCTGCAGGATGCTTAATAGTCTGCCCGAGTCCCTCGGCTTGTCATTTGTCACCCGTCCTCTCAAGTCCTTGGACTTAGTGCCCTAGTCTCTCCTAACAAATCCTGTGGGACTGCGCCGTCCTTGAATCTAAGATTTTGCTATGGGAGATGAGCCCCTCTGGTTTCGAAAAAGGGATCCCAATTCCGAGCCCCAAACTCCCATTCCTCTCCGGCTTTGGGGAGGCGGCCTCCAGGCGGACTCGTTTAGATCTTGAAAGACTTCGTGGTTGGGACTCAACGAGCCTTTGCGGGTGTATCCGACCCAGCCGCCCGCCGGGTCACGGGGACCACAGGCACGATCGTGGGAAGCTCGAGGGCCAGTAACTACGTCAGCCAGCAAACCCAGAGGATTTGAAACTTGCTGCTCGCGAAGGCTCACGGTCTCCAAGGTGCAATGAGGAAAACTATGCATTACATTCCGGCAGGGTTCGAGCGCTTTCACCTTGTGCGGGGTCCCTCCCTGGTGTAAGGCCCGGCCCAAGTCCCTGTGTTGCATCCCTGAGTGAGAAGGAGCAGTGGCGGGGACTTCATCCCTGACCCAGAAAGCCAGCTTCCTTCACTGCGGGGAGTGCTCGATGACTTGGGAGGACTGCTAGGAGTAAGGAGTCAGCCTTGAATTGTGGCCTTAGCCTCGCTTAGTGTGGCGAAACAAGTTAGACCTGGGGTCAGGCACTAGCAAAGCCTGGAGGCACAAGGGTCTGAGGTAAAAACCGCAGCGCCTCCACTCTGGCTGGGATTTAACCCATTATATTTCTGCTGCGATAGCTGATGTGTTTGCTCATTCTATTTTGTAATTTTTATTTCTTGTTGTTTTAAATTCCCCCCCCACATTTGCTTTTATTTTATATAGTGGTTTTTAAGGCAAAAACCTTGTTTTTAGTTCTCCTAATGACTTCCTTTAAATTTATTTTTATGTCACTATATGACAAATCATTCCTTTTTATATTATTTATGTAAAGAGAAATATTAAATGTTTTCGAATGTCACATAATTGTATGTATTTGTGAGGTTGTAATAAGAAATTGAATGTGCTTTTTGCCCTCATACCTATTTATATTTGTCCACTTTAGACAGGATGACAGACCTTCCTTTTGCACTTTTTTTTTTAAAGAGAGAGAGAGAGAGAGAGAATTTTTTAATATTTATTTTTTAGTTTTCGGCGGACACAATATCTTTGTTTGTATGTGGTGCTGAGGATCGAACCCTGGCCACACGCATGCCAGGCCAGCACGCTACCGCTTGAGCCACATCCCCAGCCCTCCTTTTGCACTTTTTAAGCCACAATATTATTTTTTTCAGTGGTAGAAGGTTTGCCTATTATGCAGGAGGCTCTGGGTTCCTCCCAACCCTGCTTTTGGGAATAGAATTCAGGGACAAGGGTGCTCCACCATTGAGATACATCCCCTTCTTAAACATGTTTTCTCTCTCTTTTTTTTTTTTTTTAGCCCTTAGCCACTGAGCCATATCCTCAGCCCTTTTTGTCTAGTTTGAGACAAAGGTCTCACCAAGTTGCTTAGGACCTCTCTAAGTTGCTGAGGCTGGTTTTTGAACTTGTGATCCTCTTGCTTCAGTCTCCCTTACAGGTGGGATCCACTGTGCCCACCTCTTTGTACATTTTTTTTTTATTGGTACATTATAGTTGTACCTAATAATGGGATTAGTTCCTGATATTCATACATGCACACAATATAATTTGTCAGTATCACTCCCCAGCAATCAACCAATAATTAAAATTTATTTTTTACATAAGGTCTCATTAAATTGCCCAAGCCAGCCTGGAACTTGCCATCCTCTTTCCTCAATCTCCTGAGTTATCTGGGATTACAGGTGTGCTACACCATACCTTATAAAATTCTTGAGTCTCAAACTCTTCCCCTCAAAATTTTCTAGTCCTGTTCTCCTGTCTTCTAGCACTGAAAATGGTAGCAAAACTGGGCTTGTCTGGTTAAGGAAAGTAAATTGGTGCTTGTAAGGGTTTTTCTTTAAACTCAGAAGTCAAACCTCTTGCCTGTGTAAGTCTCTGGGGACCTTTGCCTATTAATTTTCCAGAAACAAAAGATGTCTTTTCAATTTAGGAAAGTCTGTTAATGTGTTCCTATCCATTTTGTGAACAGATTTTTTTTTCTTCCTTCCCTATCACATTAGACCTCCACTGTCAAATCTCTGTTCTGTTTATCTACATCCTGAAAGAGTATTTCAAGGTTTTCTTCACCATCATAGACTTAATTTCCTTCAGAGTCAAGTGTACTGTTTGTTTTCACCAATAAAACATTTGATTCTGCTATTTAATTTTTCCTTTCATTTCAGCCAATTTCCATTCCCCCTCTAATTTGATCTCAACTTACTATCTTTACAGTTCTCTGTTTCTATTTTATAGAAAATGTGGTTTTCCATCTTTAGAAGAACATCAGAAAATATTTTCTAATGCATAGGAAAACCTTGCTAAAGTTGGCAATTTTCTGGAAAAAAAGAACTACAGAAATAAAAAATATTTTGAAAATATCAGAAATGTCCAAATGTCCAAAAAGGCTCAGGTGGTTTGAAAGAATAAACCACTTAGAAAGAAACTTCCACTGATCAGATCATCCTCACCTTGTAAATCTGTACAAAATCGGGGGGGGAAGAATTCTATTCATTTTGTCAAGCCATATTCCCCTTATAACAATACCTGATAACAATACAGAAAGGAAAGCTACAAACCAACCACACTTAACAGTACAGGGGGAAAATCCTAAATACAATTCAAGAAAACAAAATGTTATTGTACATGAAATCAATAAGCTATGAGTTTGTCAAATGAGAAAAAACAATCACCAAAAGAAATCATTCAGCTGGGTGTGGTGGTGCTCACCTGCAATCCCTGCTACATGAGAGGCCAAGGGGATTACAAGTTTGAAGACAACTTGTGCAACCTGCTGAGACCTGTCTGAAAATAAAAAAGGGGCTGAGAGTGAAGCTCAGTAGTAGAGTGCCCCTGGGTTCAATCCCCAGTGCTACAAAGAAAAACAGCAATTCAGTTAGGTGTGGCGGTGCACACCTAAAGTCTCAGTTATTCAAAAGGCAGGAGGATCACTTAAGCCCATAAGTTCAAGACCAACCTGGGCAACATAGCAAGACCCCACTCCCCAAAAAATAAAAAAGAGGGCTGGGTTGTGGCTCAGTGGTAGAGCGCTTGCCTAGCATGTGTGAGGCACTGGGTTCGATTCTCAGCACCACATGTAAATAAATAAATGAATAAAATAAAGGTCCATCAACAACTAAAAAATACATCTTTAAAAAAAAAATCAGACTAAGGTTCTGAGGAATGATACTAATGAATTCATTGTAAAGAAGTGTACTTTTTGAATTACCTTTTCCTTCTCTCTTCCAGTTTTATCTTTTATGTTACATGATTGGTTTGAATAACTGATACATATTTTATATTTTTAAGTATTTTGATTCTAAAGCAACATGTTTTTATGTAAGCATGAAAAAAATGATTATTTTTTAAAAATCACAACAAATCACCAAGGAAAATCATTGTTTTGCTTTATTTTTAAATCATTTTCATTATTTATGTCATACATATGCTACATATAACCATATAAAACTTTATGCTTTTCATACATTAATGTAATATGTGGTATTTCCTATTGCATGTTTTAATTGTTTTTATATATATTATTTCACTTAATATTGTACCATAGGGTTTTCATTAATGATAAAATATTAAAGGAAAACCTGATTATAATGAATGCATGTTAAATAAATTTTTTTTAATGCATGTGAAAAATAAAACCTATCAAATTATTTGGGAGGCTAAAGCAGCAGGATTACACTAAAAAACAAACAAAAACACACACACACACACAAAAAAAAAAACCCTATCACATTAACAAACACTACTAAAGGGAACTTGGGGCTTCTCTAGAATGTCTGTGAAGTTACCCCTGATTACCAAATTGGTGGCATATGAGGCACTTTATGCTAAAATTTGGATGTTTGTACTTGGGCTTCTTATTTTTTGAGACTCAGTTCCACTACGTTGCCCAGACTAGTCTTGAATGCCTGGGCTCAAGTGTTCCTCCTGCCCCAACCTCCTGAGTAGCTGGGTCTACAGACACAACTCACCACACCCAGCTTATACTAAAGCTTTTTACAGCTGTGCTTGCTTTATGAGAAAATGAATATCTCCAAAATTGGGCCAAAGATTCCTGCAAATTACCAGTAAAGGTCTTGTGGGTTATCTAAACCAATATATAAATGTAACTGCAACGGTTATGATCCAAGTATGCTGAGGTCTTTTATAAGCTGTTTTATGATGATAAGCTGCGCACGTGGGCAAGCACACATGTGCACACACATGGCCCAGGAAAAAACAAAAAGAAAAAAGTAAATTTACTAATAACCATATTCTCCTTCTTACCTCTATTCTTTACTGACACATTTTTACCTAAAATACATGGTTTATGCTTACGTTCCCCAGAAACCCCCATCACATTTTATGTTGTTTCTATATAATTGATGTGTTGTTTTATAATACTAAGGATTCGTCGGTACCTATATACTTTAAGCCTCATTGCAAGTTATTAAATAAAATGTAAAGAGAAGCACCAGTCACCACCCCAAGTGTGTTGTATATACTCACATCTATTGTGAAGTACAGTATCTTCCCTAAACTCCCTCAAAAAACAATAAAATTGTTATTGAACCAGGGAAATTATGGTTATGTCCAAATATTTAACAAATTTTATGGAAAAACAGACTCAAAAAAATGTTACCAGATTTAATTTTTAAAAGAGCTTTTTGTAGCTGTAGATGGACAGAATGCTTTTGTTTACTTTTATGAGATGCTAAGGATGGAACCCTGTGCTTCACACATGCTAGGCAAGTGCTCTGCCACCAAGTTACAGCCCCAGATTTAATGTTTGTAAAAGCTGGTATAATTAGTCTAGTCCAAACTTTTTTTTTTGAATTGGGGGGTCGAACCTAGGGCTTTACAAATGCAAGGCAGATGCTTTGCCACTGAGCTACATCCCAGCTCTCCAAACTTTTTTTGCTGATACTGGGGACTGAACCCCAAAGCACTTATCTCCTGAGCTACATCCCCACAGCCTGCCACACCAGATTTTTATTTTTAGAAAGGGCGTTGCTAAGTTGCTGAGGCTGGTCTTGAACTTGTGATCCTCCTGCCCTAGTCTCCCAGCTGCTGGGATTACAGGTGTGTTGCACTGTGCCCTATAACCTTTGTGAACTTTTTACACAATTATTGCAGATAGACATGGTAGTAGCTTAATGAAACTTTCATTACCTGCCTCTGTGTTCTTCATTCATCACTTGCCAACTTTTCTCTCCTGAGCTGCTGCTACCCAATAACAACAGTAACTGAGATGTGGAAAAATATAGAAATTCCTGACAATTGAATAACTGCTCACTTGTGATATTTACTCTGGTCTACTTTGACATGAGGCAATAAGTACAAACTAAAAAACATTAAGACAACTGCAGCTGGGCGCAGTGGTGCTAACCTATAATCCCAGCACCTAACGAGGCAGAAGCAGAAGGATTGTGATTTTGAGGCTAGCCTCATCAACTTGGTGAGACCCTGTCTCAAAATAAAAATTAAAAAGGGCTGGCGATGTGGCTCAGTGCTAAAGCACCTCTGGGTTCAATCTCCAGTACCAAAAAAAGACAACTGCTAAGTAGACATTAAGAATGTGCCCACACATCTGCACTGCTCCACAAACTACACAGTGAACTGTGGTGTTTGGCTCCATAAAAAAATGATTAGCGGGAGCTGGGGCTGTGTTTCAGTGGTGGAGCACTTGCTTAGCACGTGTGAGGCACTGGGTTTGATCCTCAGCACCACATAAAATAAATAAATAAAATAAAGAACTAAAAAAATATATATGTTTAAAAAAAAGTGACTTGACTCACCTTATTGTTAAAAGAAAACTTCTTAAAACAACATAAGTATTAAATCTCAGTTATTCAGTTCTGATACAGTTGGAACATTAATAGTTTTAGTATTATTATTACAGATGTTTTTTTATCATTCGTTAGAAATGTAAATCATATAAGAAAGTTAAAAGGACTAAAATCTATCCAAGTAAATCTAGTAAGCTACAGGTAAAAGATTACTTTTATGTAAGTTTAAGGTTACAGTATCAGTATTTATTAGGTCCTGCTCTTAAGGTTGCCTTTCCCATTTTGTTATAATGAGTAATTAAATAATGTATTATCCCCAAATCATATATGGGATCAGGATAAACCAAGTCAAAATATTTTTTCTGTTGTGTTACTACTGCAGTCTAAATTACTGCTGGTACAATTTGAAGATTATCAAAATCTGTGTATGCAGCTGAGGATATACCTCAGTCATAGAGCACATGCTTAGTATGTGCAAGGCCCTGGGTTCCATCCCCAGCACTTAAAAAAAAAAAAAGTTATGTGCAATATACAATTTTACCCAGATACATCCTTGAACCTGTTCAGTATAAAAGGAACAGGCCTCCTTAGCACCCTGTTTTTCAAACTATAGGTTGAGAGCTATTTGTGGGTTGGAAAATCAAGTCACCATCAGCAATGAAACAAAATAGAGAAGCAAATATTAACATGTGTCAAAAACCATAAGTGGATCCTACTGTGAAAGTTTTGCTTGAGTTACCTACGTGTATACATGTATACGGATGTACTAAGTCCTTAGTAAAATGGATTTCTTACTGAGAGATACTATACAAAAGCTTGAATACCACAGCCTTAATGTAATAGGGGCCTCCAATCTTAAGGCCAGTGCTTGGGACTAGAGGAATTGGGGCAAACACTCACAAAGGCTGATGGGGCACTTTTCAACAGCACCTATAGATCCTTTTTTCTAGAAATCTGAAATTCCACAAGAACTCTTAAAGAAATCCATCTCATTAGATACTTAAAACATTTACCTTCATTCCTTTCAATAAATTCTTTGATATGTAATCTTTTGCACCTTTCAGAGCTATGGAGAGAAAACCCTTCCCTCCACTATTCCCAGGACTATTCCTGTTTTTAAGTAAAATGTACATCCTCCATCTGAGCATTGGTGAATCAACTGGAGTGAGTAATAGCTCCTTCTCCCTGTCTGGAATTCTGGTTCCATCTGGAATTCTGGTTCCGCTCATAGGAGCTTCACAGACTCAAGTGATTTATTTAATACCTCTAAACTTCTTTAAGTGTCCTATCTGTAAAATGGGAATAATGATAGCTTTTAAATCAATCTGACACGACTAGGGTAATAGAGGCACAGAGGATAGCACACAGTAAATGCTCAACATGTCAGAGGGGAAACATGAAAAAGGCTTAACCCAACACAATATGTACTCGACTTTAATTAATTTAAATGGGAAAAAATTCTAATTTTTATCAGATGAAAAAATTTAAAAAAAGATTATAATGAAAATAGCAGTACTCTGCCCTACTTATCCTCTACTTCCCCTTTTTCCACCAGTAAGCACTTTTGTTCATTTATTCTATTAGCTCCATATTTATAAGCCATACATTTGTACCACTTATAATAAAATTTATCAACTTTAAATGTCATCTACTCAAATGAAGTATGAAAGAAGGAGCTGATGGAGTGATGGATAAATTTGTGGGATACAAAAACTTAATGGTTTAAGAAATGAGGTATTGGCTGGGCATGTTAGAACATGCCTCTAATCCCACCAGTTTAGGAGGCTGAAGCAGGAGGATTATAAGTTTAAAGCCAGGCTCAGCAATTTAGTGAGGCCCTAAGCAACTTAGTGAGACTATTTCTTAAACTGCAAAATAAAAAGGGCTGGGGATGTGGCTCAGTGGTTAAGTGTCCCTGAGTTCAATCCCCGGTGCCAAAAAAGAAATGTTATTGACTCAAAACACCAATTAGACTTTTCCCTCTTCCCTTGCCCCAGCTCACCAAACATAGCCCAAATCTCTGAATTTAGCTCTCACCTCCCTTACCACTTCTCTCTCTTATTTGCCCAGTCCTTTCCTCTTCCTCTACCCAAAACCCCATCATCCTGCCAGCTTTTACATTCTCTGCCCCATCTGTCCTCTCCTCAACCTAGGACCCTCTCTGTTAGCCACAGGTCCTTTCACTCCAACATGTGGCTGTGCAGTTGCCAGCTGGGTGATTGGCCAGTCTCCTTAGGGTAATACCATTGCACCTGCCCCTACTGTGTATGGCGTCATGTTTCGCAACTTCCTTCAGGCACTTAGCATCATGCTTTGTACTCAGCAGGCTGGATCTGTTTAAATAATTTTCATGTTACAAAGAACCAACATGCACCCTGTACTGGTGCTACTGTGGTAGCCTGGGAGAGGTACTCAACTGCCTGGTAAATGGAGTGACTACTAGTAGCTTTACAGGGCAGAACATTTTTAGCTTGTTTTCTGAGGCTTAGCATAAGCTAAGCATATACTAGACCACTGAGGGTTTATTGTGTTGGAACTTTTTTGTTACAGAGTATTTTATTTATTTTTATTTTTTGGTACTAGGGATTGAACCCAGGGTCACTTAACCACTGAGCCACATCCCCAGCCCATTTTTTTGTTTGTTTTGAGACAGGGTCTCACTAAGTCCTTAGGACCTCACTGAATTACAGAGGTTGGTCTCAAACTTGTAATACTCCTGCCTCAACCTCCTGTTGTTGGGATTCAACATGCCCAACTGTTACAGGATGTTGTTTTTTTCATTATTGTTGTTGTTGTTGATTTTTAGTTGTAGATGAACACAGTATCTTTACTTATTTTTATATGGTGCTGAGGATTGAACCCAGTGCCTCACACGTGCAAGGCAAGTGCTCTACCACTGAGCTACAACCTCAGCCCTGTTAAAGGATATTTTAAACATGTACAAAAATAGATAACTGTTACGTACCCAATACCCAGTTTCAGTAATTTTCAACAAATGGCCAATCTTGTAAATTGATATTTTTGAAAAGACAAATTACACAGCTCTCCAACCATGAGGCTTATCAACAGGCCTTGAAGACTCAGGACAAGGAAGAGTTATAATGGAACTAAACTGAACTACATTGGACTCTACTAGAAGCAAGTGGTATCAAAATATACCTACACTGGGCTGGGTTGTAAAGATAAGGCACCCAGGACAAGCATCACTTGGGAGTTATAAAAATCAAAACGTTACTGGCTAGAGAGCCAACAATCAAAGAGTTCCCGACTTAAGGAGGAAAATCTATGAAAAAGGTACCGTAAGCGTGCTGGGGATATAGCTTAGTGGTAGAGCTCATGCTTAGCCCATGAAGATTTGAATTAAATGCTTAGAAATCTTTAACAATTCATGTTTAAATGTTTGAAAAATTCTAAGTTGTCTAACCTGTAAGTTTTCATTGATTAGTTGCTGAAGCAGCTTGTACACATTTAGCAAAATGTTAACTGTTTAGTGAAGTGTTCATCTGATATACTTATCAGATTAATAGAGCACTACATAATGCACAAAAGATTACAGGTTTTTTCTTCCACACTAAATATTTGGAACATCAAGAATTAGAAGGCTTCCAGAATGTGATGAAGGGATGTCCTTTTCCCAACTCCTGGCCTTTGGGCACAATCCTGAGGATGGTATGCTATGACTAGAGTTGCATTAGCTATCTTGCTACTGGATGGCAGTAGAGGATGGCAACTGAGGCAAAGGGGGCAAGAGCCCCTGGAGCTATTGCCTGGCTCTGAGACGCCCTTTCCTCTGGGGATTTGAATTACTTGAAACTTTATTGCCCTCCCCCCATCTCTGTTCCTGGGTTCCCAAACTTGCCTGTTCTTTGGACTCTCCTACTGATACTGTCTGGTTCTACCTGCTATCCTGATTTAATCAGTCATGGGGACAACTTGGCATGAGACTACTGAAAACTTTTCGGATGATTCTAATAAATAAACAGGGCTGAGAAGTACTAATCTAACTATGCAAGTCATCCTCTGCTTTTCCCTTTGCAATTTTATGTTCCTACCTCATACTGTGGTTATCTGTGTATATTTCTTCCCTCTCCTACTAGATCCTGGACTCCAGATGACCTTTTAAACAATGCATAGGGCCTTCACGTGCTGACTTCTAGTGGCTGTTGCTGATGGAATTGGCAGTCACACTTTACTTAGAATTTAGGTTCTACAGTCAATGCTTATGGCACCACATGAGTCAAAATTGCCCTTGACAGCCTCTCAGAAAGGCTCTGCACAGGAGTCTGACGTTTGTTCTGTCTCCCCTATCATCATCCACATAGTTTTCTCCTGGCCTGGAACAGAAAGCTGCCTCCTCCACCAAACACCAGAGGAAATAGGTGGCTTGTGCTTAGGGGCCACCTTGAATAAAAAAAAAAAAAAATACACATTTAAACACGTGTCTCACCCTTAGCACCACAGAATGTTCATACTATGAACAGTCCACAGGAACCAGAATGACTGACCCTGCAGGAGACATACATCTTCCAATCTCACACCCACTCATGAGCATATGGTCCTCACATTCACCAGTGGGTGGATCACCCACACCATTTAAACTTTTTAAATCAAGGATATAGAGCTGAGTTCATGTGATTTGCTATATGAACAATATCTCCTCAATGCACAATCACATCCAGCTCACACAAAGCCCTCCTTTTCCTATACCTGCCCCAAAACAACTGGCTATCCTCTCTTTCACTGACTTCTTCCATCCAGATCAAAGGCTACTGCTCCTTAAGATTCTATCCTTGGAACTTATCATTAACTCTTCTTCCAGGATTCTCACCCTTTACTTAGGGATCCTGTATTTGACATGGCAAGATTTTTCTCTCTGGTTAAGAGAGGTGTGGCCTAAGAGTTTTCTTCACTTTCACTGAGGGGGGATTAAGGGATTAGAGAAAGAGCTCTTCTAGGCATTCAGCACTGGGCTTGCAAAGAAACATGGTAAGTGCACAATAAGTTTTGGTTTTTTGTTTTGTTTTGTTTTTATTTTGGGGGGGTTACCAGGGATTGAACTCAGGGGCACTCAACCACTGAGCCACGTCCCCAGCCCTATTTTGTATTTTATTTAAAGCAGGGTCTCACCAAGTTGCTTAGCGCCTCACCACTGCTAAGACTGGCTTTGAACTTGCAATCCTCCTACCTTACCCTCCTGAGCCGCTGGGATTACAGGCATGTGCCTGGCCACAGTAAGTTTTTTATGAAGAAATGGGTAAGAATTGGAATTCTGCCAGCTTGCAAGGGACTCTCACCACCTCTCAGTTTTCTTTTTCTCAGAACCAGGGATGGAACCCAGGGCCTCACACATGCCAGGCAAACATCCTACCACTAAGCCACATCCCCAGCCCAACATTTTGTGGTGCTGGGGATCAAACCCTGGGCCTTGCACATGCTAGGAAAATATTCTACCACTGCTACATCCTCAACCCCCACAGATATCTGCTGAGGCTTAAATTTCACCAGCTCATCTGAGATCCCAGGCCAGGCCTTCTGTCACACCAAGCCACACCAAGCTCAGCAGTGCTCACAGGCCTTTAATTTACAACTTCCTGGCCACATTCCATCACTGCCTCAGGATGGTGAGGAGAGATGAAGATGTACTGCCAGGTAGGCCACACCAGCTCTGAGTCCAAGTAGGCAGGGCTGAGGTCAGGCTGGCAGGGTTGTGGGGGCTCCTAGCCCCAGGCGATGAGGGAGTTGCTGGCCTGGGCAAGCTCAGTGATGGACACCCGGCCCCGCTGTCGGATGAAGTTGGCCACAGCAGCCAGTTCCTCTGGGGTTATGTAGATGAACTTGCCCCGGTCGTCAATCACACCTGTAAGGATATGCAGGTTGTGGGGCTGAGTCCTCCTGGGACCTCCCAATCTGATCTAAGAATATCCACCCATTCCTTCACAACTAGCTAAGAGCCCTCCAGGTCCCCTGCTTGCCTGACCTTTTCTGATTATATCCAATCCTGGCTAGGTGAGTCAAATCAGGTTTTGCTGCCTGTCCTCATAACTCCACAGCCAGCTCTAAGCCTCGGCATGTCCTTGTAACTGCATCCAACCATTCAGTGCCCTTCTTTGAACACCCACCACTGCTCAGAATGCTCATCCTGTTTCTACAACAAATCCCTACAGCCCACTGTGGATAGATACTCCCCAGGCCAGGCTCTGTAGTGACTGAATCTCAATCCTCTCACCTGTTAGAGTCCCATCAGCCAGCAGGTCCTGGATGCGGTTGATAGTGTCCTATGAAGAGAATGCTTCTCAGAGCAAAGACAGGTGCTACTGTCCCAAGGAAAAAAAACACATTTTCCCTCCTGCTACAGCCAAACCTCCTTCCCTCACTCTCATAGCTATCCCATATAAATCTGCTTCTCCTTTGGAGGGACCATGAGGAGAAGAGGCTCTAGTCCTGGGTCCTGCAAGACCACCATCAGAGGCTCTCTTCAGGTGGGAGGGGAGCAGTGGAGATGTTAGGCCACAAAACAGCCTGTCTGCAAGAGTTGTCAAGGTAACTGGATTTGGGCTGGTGGAGGGATGGGATTTGAAGTTTTTTCTTTTCTTTTCTGCTTGTTCTTTCATCTAGTAAAAATGCAGGATTCCTGTGGTGCCAAGACTTCTACATTCTAGGTTGGGGGCAGGTTGGAGGGGGGCCTCAGGACTCTCCCATTCTTATGACAGCAGGTGCCCTGCTGCATACAGACCCCATGGCCTCCACACAGCAGGTGACCTTCCAGAGCTTACCTGAGTCCGTAGGCCCACCTGGGAAGCCAAATCTTCCAAGAGTACAACCTTGGATTGCTACAGGGGAGGGAGAAAATGGGAGAGAGAATGAGTTTGGGCTAATTCCTTCTAACATGGAGATATCCTTTTAGGTCTGCATTCTGATTTACGGTTTTCAAAAAGGATTTTTGTTGATGGTGTCTTCCCCACACTGCTGGGAATATACTACCACTGAAGCACATTCCCAGCCCCTAAAAAGCTCTTTTTTAATAGTACTAGGGAGTGAACCCAGGACCACACACATGCTAGGCAAGTATTCCACCACTGAGTTACATCCCATCCCTTTTTAAATTTAATTTTTGAAGCAGGGTTTGGCTATAGTGCCCAGGCTGGCCTCAAACTGGAGACCCTCCTGTCTTAGCCTCCCAAGCAGCTGGGATTACAGGTGTGCACCACTGTGCCAGCCACTATTTTTATGAACTGTTACCAATACTTTCATTTGCTCAGGATCTAACAAGGCACTGAAAGGATGCAGGGAAATAATGGTAAACAAAACACAGCTCCTACCCTTGAGCTCACAGCCCAGCTGGTGAGAAAGGAAGTACATGAATAAGGAAAGAGGAGACAAAGACCCCCAATGAGCCAGGACCTCTCAGTAGACCCAGTGGGGGTTCATTCCTGCCTCACCTTTGCTCCTACCCCCTCACCCTGGATCCCCCCACAACTCTGGCATGCTGAACTTATCCTCACCCATCTTCTTCACACCATCTGAGGCACGGAGCCCACCCTCAAAATAACTGTCACTAACACTGACAAGTGCTTTCCATGTGCAGCTCCATGGCATGTTCCACGTGCTGCCCACACACCCTCAGTAAACCTTAGTTTCCAGGGTGCAGCCAAGAATCCACAGCTGGGTATACACATGCATCTGCCCCTGCCTCCCCCAGAGAGAGCATGTGACTGAAGAGAAGGTGGTCCCCTGCATTTCTGTGAATCTTCCAAAGCAAATGAGCTGGGGGAGGAGTGACACTGTGAACCTCCCTGATTGCAGATGGCATGTGACTTATTTGAAATGCCAAACTGTATGTGCAAGCAGGAAGGCCAGGGAGTGGGCAAGCAAAAGGTGACCTGGTCAGCTAGCCTCTGTCTAAAAAACAGGGAACAGGCACTGGATTCTTGGTGATAGCTCAGAACTTGACCACAAATCATACCACGTGGTCCTCAAAGACCTGGCTTGAAGTTCTGCTGGAGCTAAAAGTGTATTAAAAAAAAATAAACAAACCCAGTCATGATCAGAAAGTGGAATGGAACAACAAGAGCAAACTATCCCTAAATCTCTATAAACTATGCTATGTGCAGAAACCTTCCTCTGGTTTTAAAATCCTAAGTCTAATGAGCCCAACCCCTTGGAGTGGGGAGGAAGGTGGGTGGACTGAATTTCAGAAGTCCCCCTTCTTGCTGCAAGACAGCAACTTCAGGAGAATGACCCAGTGTAGGCTTAAGAACTCATAAGCTCCAGAAGAGTTTAGAGAATCCCCAAGAATGGAACCTCCAGGGAAGCACTGAAAGCAAGAACCAGAACTGCCTTGGGGACTTTCTTCTAGTCTATACAGTGGTGAGGGGGATGCTAAAGCTGATCCCCCCATCTAAATTCACCTGGAAAGGGTCCAAGAGGAGGCATTTTAGGACTGTCGCTGCCCACTGGGTGGATGGAGACAAGTTCTTAATAGTAGCAAGACAGTGGGAGAGATATATCCAGGGCAATAACCCTGGATCAAGTGGTGATAGGCTCGAGAAAGGGCTCCATCAAAGAAAAATGCTTCAAGCTGTCAGCATTTCTCCCTACTAGAGACCCCAGACCATAGGCCCATGCCCAGACTCTCACTGTTGGGAGGTGTCTAAACCCTGCTCTCTTTTGGGAGTGATGGAGGAGGATTATGCAAGACCCAACTCCTTGGCAGCCCCTGGTACCACCCCCACTATCGCCCCCGCTCCCTCTGCACTCCTTCCCTCAGCCGCCTCTGCACCTCTGAGCTGCACTTGAAAACCTCTCCCCTCACCACATCCTTTGTGGGAGAGAAGTTGCTTAGCAGCAAAGCAGATCAGGATGTGCTTATGCAACCTGAAGCAGCATCAGGGTGGACTGCATGGTGGCTGCAGATGGAATCGACACAATGCCACCCTACTCCAGGTTACAAGGGAAATGTCATCCTGTTTCCCTTGGAAGACCCAAGTTCCCAGTCAGGAGCACATGGCAGAGGACGCTTGTTTTAACTCGGTGTGACAGAACTGGCAGAAAACACACGTGAAGAGACTTGAAAACACAGTGACTCACTAAGCGTGGGGTCTGAAGAGCAGGGGAACTGTCAAACTCCAGCGTGAGGAAGCTATCAGAGGTTTGCACCTCCCACACAGACACAGGTCCTTCTCCCTCTTCTGGGTCCAAGGAGAAGGGACTCCCCTAGCCAGGACTCAATAGTTCAGACCCACTGGGCCCCATGCCCACTCCTGCATAAGCTTGAATAAGTCATCCTCAAACCCTGCTCAGGTCTGAAAAGGTGTGCATGCACATGCATGAGACAGGGTGTCACCTGTACTGTTCTGTGGCTTCTTACCTTAATGTAGTTGATAAATTCTGTCAGGAAGCTGTGGGACTAGAGGAATAGAAAAATCAGGGTGGAGTCACAGAAGTCCATGCCTGACCCCCACTGTGTGTGTACTCTCTGCTCACCTGCCTACAGCCTGTCTGTGTGCCTGCCCGATTACTGCCCTGCATGAGCAGCAGATCCTCCCAGGTGAACAGTCTGGGGGCATCACTCTCCACCGAGGACAAGGCCTCTTGCTGCAAAGGCCTATTAACACTCACACAAACTCTCATATCCCAATTGGAGGTGTTTGCCAGTGAAGTGGTCAACCCTGAGCCTCACATAGGCTGCCCTTATGACACAGGCTTCTCAGGGGTGGTGGGCTTACCTGCTCCTCAGTCATGGTCTCACCCACACCCTCCTCCTCTACCACAAAGGCTTCCTTCAGTTTCAGGTACTCCTCATGCTCCCGCCGGGCCTGTTCTTCCTGGGCCTTTCTCTCCTCCTCCTCCTGAGGACACAGAGGACAAAGAGTCAGGTATTTGGGGTAGATGCCCACCTATCCTGTTCTGGTCCCTGATGCCCAGTAGGGTACCAGGGCATACAGCTCAGCAGTTTCTCAGGGACAGAGCTCCTTTGAGATCCCCAACCCGACCCCTCTTGTCTTAGTCCATTACCATTCAAACAAATGGTACCCTCCTTACTCAGGAGATCTACTTAGCAAAAATCTCTTGAAAACCCTTCCACAATCATGTCCAAACTTCATGAACAAATATCAGGCTCCATTTCCGCACCACCCATGCACCAGCCAGCCCACTCCAATCTGGTTTTTATGTACCAAGCTCCACTGAAACATCTCCTGCTGTTGTCTCACCTCTGACTTCCATCTCACAAATCCCTCAATGGCGATGGGAATAGCCAACTATCCCCTCTTTCTTCACTCAATTTCCACACCCCCACCTTTGCCTGGATTTTCTCCTGCTCCCTAGACATTCATTCTTGCCTCTTTCATCATTCAGCCCAGCCCCTGCTCTACCCTTTACTCTGGCTGGGCTACCTCACCCAGGCCCAGCATTGACAACCATTTCCTCACCAGTGACTGTCACATTTGTACTCCCAACCAAATCTCTCCTCCCAAATATATAACTGCCCAATGATATACCACCTGGGCCATCTCACAGGTACCAAACCCACCCTGTGGTCTACTTGCCACATCTGGTCTTCCTGCTAGGTCTCTGGCTGGTGAATCACACAACTACCTGGCCAGCTGCCCTGGTCAGAAATGAGGTGCCATCTACCACTTCTTTCTCTAACTTCCACAGAACTCTTCAGTACATCCATATTACTGTCACTACCTAGTGCAACAGCCTCTTCCCAATACAACCCAAACTCAGAAAACAGAGCGCACAGAAAAGTGTTTTTAAAATATGATGCTAAAACCAAGTATAGGGTTCATGCCTGTAATCCCAGATATTTGGGGGAGGGGCAAGGTAGAAGGATCACAAGTTTGAGAACAAACTGGACTTTGTAAGAGCCTATCTCAAAATAAAAAATGAAAAGGAATGGGGATATAGCTCAGTGGAAGAATGATTGCCTAACGTGCATGGCCATGTATTCAATCCCCAGCACCACAAAAAAAGTTAAAAAAAAAACATGAAGCTAAACCCAGGGCAAATAATAATATATAAGACGATGAGCCTAGAGCACCTTGCAGCAACAGAAAGAAAGTGCTAAAAAACAAACAAAAGGACTGGGGATGTAGCTCAATGGTAGAGTACTCGCCTAGCATGTGCAAGGCCTTGGGTTTAATCCCCAGCACAACAAATAAATAAATAAATAAAAGTACTTCTACCTAATTCCTGAGGGGTACTCCTTTCAGGCAGATAAAGCGTAACTCCCTACCCTTGGAGGCTGAGCACAAGTCTTTTTTGATTTGTTTTGTTTCTGTGACACTGGGGATTGAACCTAGGGGTGCTCAACCACTGAGTTACACCCCCATTCCTTTTATTTTGAGACAGGGTCTTGGTAAGTTGCCCCATTTCCTCTGACCCTTTCCCTCTCCTCCGTGCTTACTATATTCCAGCCACTCTGACTACCTCAATGTTTCTCAAATGTTCCAGGCATACTCTATAAATTATATAAATAAGAATCCTCATCTCGGGCCAGGCACAGTGGCACTCGCCTGTAATCCCAGCAACTTGGGAAGCTTTTGCAGGAAAATTGCAAGTTTGAGGCCAGTCTCAGAAATTTAGCAAGACCTTTAGCAGCTTAGTGAGATTCTGTCTTGAAATAAAAAAGAACTGTGGATGAAGCTCAGTGGTAGAATGCCCCTGGGTTCCACCTCCAATACAAAAAAAAAAAAAAAAAAACTGGGCACAGTAAGGCATGCCTGTAATCCCAGTTGGCTTGGAAGGCTGAGGCAGGAGGATTGAAAATTCAAAGCTAGCCTCAGCAATTTAGCAAGGCCCTAAGCAACTCAATGAGACACTCTCTCTAAATAAAATATTTTTTAAAAGGGCTGGAGATGTAACTCAGTGGTTAAGTTCCCCAGGGTTTAATTCCCAGTACCAAAAACAAAACAAAACAAAAAAAAAAAACACCAAACAAACAAAATCCCAACTCAAGCTCTGCTTTTTAGCAACATCTTCCACATTTAGAGGCCAGGAACAAAATAAATCAGGGTATGCCCATATGCCTGGTCCACAGCCCTTCTTCTAGGATAGAGGTGCTAGGGAGTTGCATGGGAAGCATGGCTGGCTAGTCAGGGGTCAGAGGACAGGATCAGTCTCAGTCTCACCTTCTGTTCCTCCTCCAAGCGAAGCCGCTCCTCCTCCTTCTTCCACTCAGCCTCACGTTGGGACTCTAGACGTTTCCGCTCTTCACGTTCAGCCTCCTCTGCCTAAAGACAAAACCTTCATGGGGCACCCCATACAGTTTGCCCCACTTCCAGACAGGTAGGGGAAGGCAGTACTTGGGCCAGGGCAAAGACCAAGACTGCAGGAGACAGAGCAGTATTCAGCAGTCCAATGTAAAAGGAGCCCAAGGGTAGAGTCTGCCGAACAGTGGCCCTTTTCCATTTCCCAGAGCTACACCCCATCCCTCCTGCTTGCCTCACGCTGGGCTTTTCGAGCTTGTTTCTCCTCTAACTTCCGTAGTTTCTTGGCTCCAATTTTCCCTGTCAGATGAGTTTCCACTGGCTTCTCAATGTCTTCTTCTTCCTGGGCTGGGTATGGTTAGAGGAAGATAGTTCAGGTCCTAGCTAGAGGGGATTCATCCTACCCCTTGTCACTCTCCTCATGAATGAACTCCATCTACCCACCTATGAATGTTACTAGTCCAGCTCTGCCATACTGAGGCATCTACCATAAAATCATGTGTGCGCGCACGCGTTATGCTGCGGGTGGGAGCATCTGTAAGGATGAGACTTTAGATAATGTACACATGTAAAAGGGAGATGCCAATATCTGGGTGTCTGAGGATCACAGGTGGTGATGAGATTGCAGAGGACCTTGGTTTCTACCCTGGTGCCACCTCCAGGAAAGGACAGCCCTGTGGGGAAATTTATCCCAGTCTCAAATCCAAAATTCTCTCATTCTACTCAAGAATTATTAAGCATTCAGGGCTTAGACCCTGGCCAGGATTATCCCTTTGTCCTAATAGAACCAAGGTAAACATACAGTCCCACCCCCCTGACTACCCAAGAGCCAGCTTAAAATTAAAGAGATGCTTTTTTATGAGCAGTATGGGTATCTGAGACAAGAGGGATGACACAACAGAGGACCTTTTTTGAGTCCAAAGGGCTAACCTCAAGGATTCAAGGCAAAAGTCCCAAATGCCCCAGTTTCAAGGAAAGGCCCTGATATCCCTTCTTCAGGCTCAAACCAGCACTTAAGTACTAGAGAAGAGGCATTCTTTCCTACAATCCTAAAGGCTCTGATCTCCTGGCACCAGGGATATGGAGACCTCTATGTCAAGAGAATGCTTCTATTCCCAAACCCTTCTTCTGGGGTTACAGGTAACTGCACTCCAAGAAGGGCACTGGGATATAATAGATGGATTACGGAACTCTCAGGGTCAGTCTAAAGGCCCCTGACCTCCTGTGTTTAGATACTGAAAGCCAAGATGAAGGAAGAGGAGGTTAACCAAATAGAATAGTCAGGGACCAGTTAGAGACCAGAACCAAAGTCTGGGTCCTAAGTGTCCATTCACTCTACCCCATGTCTCTCTTACACTGTGGCTTCACACTCCACTCTCCCACTTACCCCATCATCAATCCAGCCCTCTTCACTACCAAGCTGGGCCCCTCTCACCTGGGATGACAGCTTCCTCCTCATTCTCATCCACTTCTGTCCAGGCTATCCGCTGGGCTCGACGCTGGGCCTGCAGGCGGCTGCCCAGGTCCCTCCTGCGCCGGGGCCTGCCTCCAGCCCTCTGTTCCTCAGGCTGCAGAGGCCGATACTGGGCCACCTGGTCTGCTATTATTGGATCCTCTTCATTGTGCAGTGACCCTGGACCAGCTTCAGGAAGAGAGGAACCAGGACAGTTGGAGCAGCTCAGCCCCCTTGATAGCCCAGGAAGCAGTATCCTAGACGCCTCACCCTCCTCTGTTCAACCTCCTCCCAGACTCTCATTGCCCATTGCACAAAGCCCCAACTTCACAGTCTGATTGCCAAGGCCTTTACAACTGGGCCCACGCCTTGGTCCAATATAGTAAGCTCAAGCCTTCCCTCATGCCTGATTTTGATACTTCTCTCCCCTCAAGGCTCACCTCTCCTGCAAGCTTGGGAGAAATCCACCCTGATTTCATCAAATGCCCATTTCAGGACTTCAATTATTTTTTAACACCACCTATCATGATTTTTTTTAATATTTATTTTTTAGTTGTAGTTGGACACAATACCTTTATTTCACTCATTTATTTTTTTTATGTGGTGCTGAGGATCGAACCCAGGGTCTGGCGCGTGCAAGAGGAGCGCTCTCCTGCAGAGCCACAACCCCAGCCCTTTGTGATTTTATTTTTAAAATAGTTATTTAAAATAATTATAAACTACAGGTCTGAAGGAAAAAAAATACAACACAATTTATTTAAGTGAAAGATTTGGTCTTCCACCTCCCCTTAATAATGTCACAGATACAGTACGAACTCTGCTGGTTAATTCCACCCCATTCCCTCCCCTGAGATAACTTCCATTCCAAAGTTGGTGTGTGTCATTTCTCACCATCTCTGACACCCCAGACTCAGTCTCTACATTTCTCAGGCAGAGGCTGAGTCTCCCCTCCCTGGAAAATCTGTTGTATATGTGCCATACCTCAGATTCTCTCTCCCCTGAACTTGGAGCACCCAAGTGCTCTCAATAGCTGGTGGGTTCGGGGAGCAGGGAAGAGACACATATACAAATAACTATGTTGACAAGAGATGCGGGGAGGGGAACTGACAACTTATCTGTTCTGTGTCCCGGCCAACCATATGGCCTGGTCAGTGTGCAGAGCATGGCAGAGGGAAGGCCAAGGCAGCACGGCTGCTCTACTTGGCGGGGAAGGAGAGGGCTTCAGAGAGTTTTCTTGAGCCACCTCCAGCTCCCTTCAGTTCCGGGTAGGCAGAAAACACCCAGAAGTCTCCTCCCTGGCACCCAACAGGGAGCCAGTTTGAGAGATGGGAAACACTGTGGCCTCCCTATGGGCGCAATGGGAACTGGTCCAAAGCCCCCTGGGTGTGGAGGTCTAGAGTGCCAAGGGGCGAGGCTCTCAGGTTTGGGAGAAAAGTGTAGGGGCGAGGCCACGCAGTTCCCTATCAAGGAGGCTCGGTGGTTCCCGTCTACTCGCTAGCCCGCGCCCGAGTTCCGCGTCAGCCTCACAAGCAGGCCGGCGCATGCGCAGCAGCCGTAGGCAACGGCCTACCGAGGCTGAGAAGGCCCGAGAACCAGGCCCCACCGGTCCTGGAGCGGCGGCACCTCCTACCTGCTACCGCTCTGCCACGACTGCGAGTGAGGAAGAGTATAAGGCCGACAAGCAGAGCCGCCGCCACCAGATACACCACGGGCGCCACCATGACCACGACCTCCCAGCAGAACACCAGCGCGTCCACGGTGAGGCCCGTATCACCCAGGCCCCGCCCACTGCCCATAAGGCTCTCCCGTTTCCCACGTTAGGCTCCGCCCTCTCTTCCGTGAGGCGCAAGGGCTGGACACTTCGCACAGGCTTTAATCTCTATATTTTAAAATGGGTTATACAGCCCGGCGTGGTGGCTCATGCTTATAATCCCAGCAGCGTGGAAGGCTGAGACAAGAGGATTGCGAATTCAAAGCCAGCGCCAGCAATTTAGCAAGGTCGCTAAGCAATTTAGCAAGATCTGTCTCTAAAATTTTTAAAAAGGGTTAGCGATGGGCTCGGTGGTTGAGAGCCCCCCCCCCCCCCAATTCAATCCTTGGTACAGGGCTGCGAGTAGCTCAGCAGCAAAGCGTTTGCCTTGCCGGAGTACGTCTGCAGCAGAATAATCAGGGGGGGTGACGAATAACTTGTGTACGTTGATACAGCAGGAGTAGGAGCCGTTTATTGCAGGACAGGAGCAGTATTTATACATTCCACACAGCTTATCTAATTAGCATAAACTAGATACATCAGTCAACCAATCAGGAATCTCTACACCTAATGGCTCGCTTTTGTTACTTCTCAAACCACTCCCTCTGGCATTTTGCCAGGCACCATCCAGACTTGTTTACGAACTTTAACATTCCCCTGACAAAATGCCAGGTGTTATTTTGACTTGTTTACAGACTCTAACATTGCCTCACATTCGCAAAACCCTGGGTTCCATCCCCAGTTCCAAAAAACAAATAACAAAAAAAGGGCAATTCCTGGTACAAAAGAAATTAAAAAAAAAAACAAGTTATAGGAGAGCCAGCGGCGGGAGGGGGTGATGCATTCCTATAATTCCAGCAACTTCGAAGGCTGAGACAAGAGGACAGCAAGTTGGAGGCCAGCCTCAGCAATTTAGCAAGACCTTGTAAAAAGGGCCAGGGATATAGTTCAGTGGTGGTGTGCCCTTGGGGTCAATCCCCAGAATCACTAAATAAATAAGTAAAATAAAATAAATTAAAACACTCATGATGTTAATTATTGGGAAGTTATCACAAAAGTAGGAAACATTTAGGCACGATTTTTTTAAATCACCAAGGTTGAGAATGTGGCTCAGTGACAAAATGCTTCCTGGCATGTGTGAGAATCCAAGTTCAATATCCAGCATCAGAATAAGTAAGTTAATTAATAAAATATACCACACTATTTATATAAACAAACAAATGTGGAAAAAATGCAAAAATATACTTAGGATGTCACACATCAACTGGAATGGAAGTTACCTCTGGGAAGGGAATGGGGTGGGATTAATCAGCAGAGTTTTGGCTGTACTTGTGACATTTGATTTCTTTAAAAGGGGAAGAAGGGGAGAGAACAAATTTTTCATTTAAATAGTGAAGTATTTTCTTTCTCAGACCTGCAACTTTATAACTATCCAAAATAAAATTAGTTTTATTAGGTTATACAATAATTAGTAATCCAGTGTTACCTAGTGAGAATTTGGTATTCCCACAGGGAATTAAAATTTCCTGTTAAGTCTTCAGGACCTAAAAAAAAAAAAAAAACTGGGGACAAATTATACCTCAGTAATTAAAAACAAAACAGGACAGGCTGGGCATGGTGGTGCATAGCTGCAATCCCAGCAACTGAGGCAAGAAGATTTCAAGTTCGAGACTATCCTCAGCAACTTAGCAAGACCCTGTCTCAAAATAAACAATAAAAAATATTGGGAATGTGGCTCATTGGTTAAGCACCCCTGGGTTCAACCCCCAATACCAAAACACACAAAAAACAAAACATAGAACAGGTTGTGAACTGAAATTTTTTTTAAAAAGCAAAGAACTAACTGAATGGGGTATCACATCTATAATCCCAGTTACCCTGGATGGTGGAGCAGGATTGCAAAATTGAGACCAACTCTGGTGAAATTTATCGAGATCCTAGATCAAAATTAAAAAAAAAAAAAAGTTTAGGGATGTAGCCCAATAGTAAAGAGCCCCTGGCCTCAATCCTGGTACTGGGAATTAAAAAAAAAAAAAAAGCAACTATACTGGGAATTTGCTATTATAGCAGGATATGTGCATATAATGACATAAGATAGGAGCAGGGCTAAGCAGGGAATTTGAAAAAAAATATATGGCAATGAGGCTGGGGTTGTAGTTCAACGATAAGAGCATATGGCTCTGGATTTAATTCCCCTTAACTGGGGCAGAGTAGAGGATAAAAGTTGGCAAAATGTGCTGGGGGTGGTGGGGCACACCTGTAATCCCAGCAGCTCAGGAGGCTGAGGCAGGAGGATCATGAGTTCAAAGCCAGCTTCAGGAAAAGTGAGGCACTAAGCAACTCAGTGATACCCTGTCTCTAAATAAAATACAAAATAGGACTAGGGGTGTGGCTCAGTGGTCAAGTGCTCCTGAGTGTTCAATCCCCAGTATCTATCTATCTCTATCTCTCTCTCTCTCTCTCACACACACACACACACACACATACACACACACACACAAAGATAAAGTGGTAAACAAAAACATATGTGGCTTACCATGATGATTTTTGGAGAACAGGTATTAGCTTTTCATCACTGTGACCAAAATACCTAACAAGAACAATTTTGAGGAAGAAGAGTTTATGTTGGCTCCCAGTTTCAGAGGTTCAGTCCATGGTCAGCTGACTCCATTGCTCTGAGCCTGAGTTAGGCAGAACATCATGGTGGAAGGTGTGGAGGAAAAGCTGCTCAGTCCATGACAGGAAATGGTGATTGATAAACCCAGTCTGATTCCCTCTTAAAATTGGGAACCGTCTCGCTACAAAGACATAAAAGCTAATTTCGGCTTTACTATAAATTACTGCAAATTCTGAACTTGCTTGGAATGCCTGCCTGCCTGTGCCTTGAACTCACCCATGCATGGCTTTCCCTGACCAGATAACAACTCTCTCTGAGGCTCTAATGACTTTCATAAGTTCTGATGTCAGGCCAGCAAAAATATAAACTAGCCTTTGTGTTATGCTTGTCAGAGTTTTGTTATCTGTAACACCCTCCCCCCTTGTGTAACTTTCTGGGCTATAAAGCTGGGCTGCAAGAAAACTGCGGTGCTATCTTGTTCCCGTGGTTTATGTTGGGAGAGGCAGCCCGCCGGTCAAAATAATAAGCTTGCTTTAATTTGATTTTAATTGGAGTCAGTGGTCTTTTTTTTTTCCGTTGAGTTCTAACAATGATCACAAGAAGCCAGGGAAAAATAATATATAATCCCCATCATACACCCTTAGTGATCCACCACCTCCAGCCACATCCCACCTGCCTGCAGTTAACACCAGGAACCCATTCAAATTGTTACTCCATCAAATGGATTAATTCACTGTAAGGTTATATATCTCATAATCCAATCATTTTTCTTTCTGCATTAACACAGGAACTTTGGGGGGACACCTCATACTTAAACCATAACAAGGAAGAAACAAAATAAAAACACAAATGATTATGAATCTGCAGTAAGGATATTAGTATTCCTAGGGAAGGCCAGTGTTATAAAAGCAAATAAAAGTTGCCAGGCATGGTGGTGCACACCTGTAATCCCAGTAACTAGGGAGGCTGAAGCAGGAAGATTTCAAGTTCAAGGCCAGCCTCAGCAATTAGGAAGACCATAAGCAATTTACTGTGACCCTGTCTCAAAAAAAAGAAAAAAAAAGAAAAAATTTAAAAGGGCTGGGGATGTGGCTCAGTGGTTAAGTGCCCCTGGGGTCAATCCTGGGTACCAAACCGGGAGTAGTGGTTAGGGGGAGTGAATAAAGGGAAGCTGAAACTTGAGCTCGCTGAGATCCAAGGAAGGCATGCGGATGGTGTGGGACCTGTCTTCTTCTCAGGATGCTTGGGCTAACTGATGTCTTCCAGACCCTCCTCTGCTCCAAAATTCCCAAAAGCCACTCCTCTAAGGGCTTTGCAGAGAATAAATGTTTAGGGGTTTCTGCCTCAATAAAGAGAGCAGGTCACCAATCAAAGCAGTGGTTCTCACTCTAATGAGCATCAGAATAACCTGAGGAATTCGTTATCAACACAGACCAGCCAGACGCAGAGTGCATGCCTGTAATCCTAGCCACTCTGGAGACTGAGACAGGAGGATACCTCTGTCTGCAGTGCAGTGGCCATGGAAAATGAATGATGGGTTTGAAAGGCTGGAGAGATGAGAGAACCAGAGAGTCAAAATACTGAGTTCCCAACACTGCGAGATGGGGAAAAACAAAACAAAACGAACAAAAAAACGGGCTTGCTTTAGGTTGCGCCAAGGTTAAGTTCACAGTAAGCATTTCTGAGATGGTCGGCAAAGAGGAACTCAAGGAGTGGGGCTGAAAGTAAAGTAAGGAAAAAGGGCTTGGGAGCCATTGCCTAGGAGCCGGTTCTCTGGGACAGACTTGAGCCCACAAAGAGTGACAGCCGCCCAGGGCACAGGGCTGCAGCTCATCAGCAGCCACATTGGTTCTTTGCTTTTCTTGGTGCCCGGGTCCGTGGTCCCTCAAACTCAGCACCCGAAGCTCCCGATAATTTGGGAACAAAAGGTGCCACGCCATTCTGCTCACTACTAGCGCCAGGCGTTCAGGCTGCTCATTTGGAAGAAGCTATTCATCTGTGCAAGGATTCCTGGCGCTCAGCGGCGGACACAGCGTTTCTCCAACCCCGAAACAGGATGTACCCACCACCCGAGATACGCCTCCCGATCCCCAATTCAGCCGGAAACCGAGCCTCCCACTTCCGTCTCCAGCCGGAAGTATCTTTCGACTTCAGGCAAATGGGCTTCCGGGAGCGCTGAGCGGATACCCGGGCTCGTCATGGCAGCCTCCTTGACCGGGAAGAAGATCGTGTTTGTCACGGGGAATGCCAAGAAGCTGGAGGAGGTGCCAGGAGGGTGTGGGGAGCTGACCGGGAGGTGGCTGGGAATAGGGCTGAGATGGGGTTTCCAGGCGAGGGAAGCATGCAGAGGAGGCGTAGAGGGAGAACAAGAGTTGGCCCGCTGGGAAGCGTGGGTCAGGACCTGACCGTCTGCACGGCGTTGGGGAACCAGGATGGGACCGCGGCGGAGTGGGGGCTCCCTGAGAGTTGAAGGGATGAACGTTTTGACAGACCTCAGAGCTCGTCAGGTCAGGTGCTTCGGGGTCCGGGGGAGTGGCGAGGCCCTTAGCACAAGTCTCAAAGTTCTCCTCTTTTATCTAGACCCACACTGGAGCCCCGAGATCTCACTTGTATCTCTAAGACAAATCTAGATGCTGCTGCTGATTTGGAGGTGCAGGGATCCAGAGAGGGCGTGGATGGGGACTCAAACTGAGCAGGCCATGCCCCACTACGATCCAGAAGCACTTTTAGCCAGTTTTGGCTTTTGTGAGATGGAGTGAAACCTTTCCCCACCCATTATAAGAGTCATGGCTGACAACTAACAAAAGACAAGTTAGCGAAAAAGAATCATAAAATGTATTTAATCCAGGTTTTATATACAACAGAGTCTTCAGAATGAAGATCCAAAGATAGGGAATTCTTCTCTCTCAACCCCTCTGGTGCTAAGAATCAAACCCAGGGCGGTCTTCAGCTTACTACTAGGCAAGCACTTTACCGCTGAGCTATACCCCCAGCTTGAAAGAGGCTTATTTTTATTCTTAGATTTGATGGAACATGGACAACTGTGTGGAAATGTGATTAGACAAAAAGGATATAATCCCATGCTAATAGACTGAACAAAGCATGTTCTGATTCTTGGTCTCTGTGTGCAACATTTCTTACTTGTATGGGCAAGGACCCCCTCTGAATTGGGGGTTTTACCATCTACTGTCAGACAAGATAATTCAGAGAATTTCTTTATGGCCAGCTTCAGGACAGGAAGGCAGGGCAATATTAATATTTTTAGGCTTTCCAGCTCATTCTGGGGAGAAGGAGTTTTAATTTCTATGACCTACATTGAGAAGCATTTCTAGTTTCTCTGGCTTGCCTTGGGAGGAGAAAGGGGAGCTGGAGACAGAATAGAAAGCCAGAGACTTTGCTTTTTAAGTTTTTTAAAAATAACAATAATTATTATTATCATTATGAAGTATTGGGGATTTAATCCAGGGGTGCTCTAAATCTCCAGTCCTTTTTATTTTTTATTTTGAGGCAGGTTATTACTAAGTTGTTCAGGCTGGCCTCAAACTTAGTTCTTCTTGCCTCAATCTCCAGAGTCAGTGTGCCACCATGCTTGACTAGACTTTGCTTTTTGAGGCTTGCTTCTGAGGGACCAAGTTGCTACTTTGGGGTATTGTTTCTGAGTCCTAGCAGGATAGTGTGGGACATCTGCTTCACAGCACTATGAAACAGGAGTAAAAGAAGCAGTAGATCCAAAGTTTCTGTCTAAACTAGTTGAGAGGTCTCTGGGGGTTGACAGAACATCTTTGGCTACAAGTAACAGGCAAAGGTCTGGTAGGAATATGATGCTAAGGTATCCTAAGGGACTTGAGGATGAGCTCTCAAGGCTGACCTATCCTTATAGTTTCCTTTGCATATCCATCCCTACTTCTATTGGAGTCTTTCAGCTTTTTTTCCTACTGGTGGAGGGTACAATGAGACTTCTGCTAGACATCAGCTGTGATTGGCAGGACTTGAGTCAAGGGTTTGCTCCTTCTTAGCCATGGCCAAGGAGATGAGGTCATGTGTGGGCAATTAGGATTACACTTACTAAATATGTCTGAGACAAATGAATGAAGGGCAGTAAAGGAACCTGCATTTCTCTGTAACATAGAGACTGATGGCACTTCTGTGTCAGGACAAGGTTGACCTTCTTGGGAGCTAATACCCTGCTGAGGCCAGACCAGTCAGACAGACAGTGCCATCCAGAATGGAGTTCATACAGACCTCAAGCCTCTGATTAAGAATATGGCCTTCTACATTTGAATAACATTTGAGGATGTAGCTTAGTGGTAGAGTGCTTGCCTAGTATGTGTAAGTCTTGGGTTTGACCACCAGCACAAAAACAAAAACAGTCTGGGGTTGGGAGTATAGCTCAGTGGTACAGCATTTGCCTGGGCTTCACAAGGCCCTAGAGAAGATGACTTGAACTTCATCTAGAACAGAAGACTTTTCATCTCTTGAAACCCCATTGGTAAACTGATGAAGCCCATGGACTCCTTCTTATGAAAATGGTTTTAAGTGTACAAAAATACATAGGATTACAAAGGAGATCAACTATATTGAAGTACAGTTTTCAGAATATTAAAAATATTTGTGGTCTTGTTACATGTATTTTATTAATGCATTAAAGGATTCAATCTAGCAATGTGTGCAGTTTCCTTGATTTTAAAATCCCAAGGAGGCTGGGGATGTAGAGCTTGCCTTGCATGCATAAGATCCTGGGTTTGATCCGCAGCACCTCAAAAAAAAAAAAAAAAGGATTGTAAAGACTTTTTTCTTCTTTCCCTGTAAATATTTTGCGGTACAGGCAAAATTATAATATGGTACAAAAACATCTGTGATTTTAATAGGTTTAAAAGTCACAGGAACTGATAACACTATTTTGGTTTGTTGTCTATATTTATGATATTAAAAGAGGACAAAATTTCAATTGGGGGCCTAGTGAGAATAAAGGATATTTTTTTCCCATCCAGGTTCGCAGGTCTCCTGAATTCTGGGTAATCCCAGACAGAGAATTCCTGGTATGAGAGGATGGGTAGGGTTTCTGAAAGGATTGAGAAGCAAAAAGGTAGGGTGATGAGTAGCACAAGCAGAGGCCTGAAATAGGAGGGGACAGAGGAGTGAGAAGATAGGGTGCTAATTTGCTGGAATTAGACCCTGAAGGTTGGGATGAGGCTCATGGACTTGACTTGGTAAGCTTTAGAGGAGTGATGCATGAGTTACTTGATAAGAAATGTCAGTGACAGTTTAGGTACTAACAGGGAATTATTAGTAGATGGTGATAAATGTTCTTTCATTTTGGAACAGGTCATTCAGATCCTAGGAGATAAATTTCCATGCACTTTGGTGGCACAGAAAATTGACCGTATGTTTCTGTTTTGTTTTATTTTTAAAAGATATTTCCATTTCTCTGTCTTCCTTTGACCTGACTCTGTGTGTGTCTGTTTCCCTAAAAAGTGCCAGAATACCAGGGAGAGCCGGATGAAATTTCCATACAGAAGTGTCAGGAGGCGGCCCGCCAGGTGCTTATCTTACATTTGTCCTGCTTGTCCCACACTCAGTCCTCTTTTGTAGCTTGTTGTGGTGGTTCCTGAGGTTGTACCTGCTGAGAACAGTTAGAGAACAATAGAGAGGGCACAGTTCTGTTGTGATTTCAAGGAACTGCTCAGGCCCAGCTAGCTTTGGATCAGTAAATGTTGGCTTTGAAACACTTCCATTCTGTCTCAGCCTTAACTGCCTGGTATCCCCCAAGACTACCATAAACACACACATTCCCTCTCTAACCACCCTCTTCTGATTCTCAGTATGTACATTTCAGCCCTATGTTCTCCCTATACACATCCACACCTGCACTTGCATATTTTTGCAAACTGAGAAATATTATGAAGGGTTGAATTGCCTGGATGTGAATCCCAGCACTTCCATTGCTGTATCTGGAGCTAGCTTCACACTTGCCAATGGTTTTGTGTCTCTATCTCTAAAATGAAGATAAAGAGGGCAGGGCCTTGTGACTTTATCTCCTGCAGATCTCAACTGGCTGCTGGGTTGACGTCAGCCTGGGTGGCCCGGAAATTCAGGGCAGGGATGGAGCCTACTGCTGGTTGTAGGTCTCAGGGATTCATGTCCTTGTGCTATAGGTACAGGGGCCTGTCCTGGTGGAGGATACTTGTCTGTGCTTCAACGCCCTCGGAGGGCTACCTGGCCCCTATATGTAAGTGTTCCCACCAAACCCTTTCTAGGGCCCCAACCACAAAACCACTGGAACTGCCAAATGATTGGTTACTTGATATTGCAGATCATTCACTGTCCAACATCAACACCAGTATTTCTCTTATCCTAAAGAAGGATTAGGGATAGAGAGGTGTGCCTTTCTTTTGTACAGTGTGAGAATGTGATTGTGTAAGTGGAGATGGGAAAGGGGAACCCACCCATTTCAGTGGTACATTCATAAGCATATCAGTTTCAGGAAAAGAATAAGGAAGTTGAGATCTGAAAATTTATTTCTTTGAAACTACCCAGTGCCCTGGACTCCCTTAGAAGGTCTTTGTGTATCTCTAGGTACAATTACTCCAATTTGAAGACCCCTCCATGGGCTTAGGAACATAAGCACAGTTTTTAAAATTTATTTAGTTTTTAGTACTGGGAATTGAATTTAGGAGTACTTTCCCACGGAGTTAATTGTCAGCACTCTTAATTTTTTTTTTTTTTTATTTTGAGATGGTCTTAACAAGTTGCTAAGGGTCTCAGTGATTTGTTGAGGCTATCCTTGAACTTACTATCTTCCTGCCTCAACCTCTTGAGTCATTGGGGTTATAGGTATATACCACCATGCATGGTGACATATATACATAGTTCTGTTGCTAGGTTTGAGGTATAAATGTTTTTAACATTTAGATGATTGGTTTGCTTGCCAAAACAATAGTACCTGTATATATTTCTAGTCTATAGTATTATAATGCTCGCATCCTCACGGGCTCTGAGGATTATGATTTTTTAATATTTTGCACTTTGAGAAATGTGGAATGTTATCCCATGCAGTCTTAGTTTTCATTTCTCTTGTTACCAATGAGGTTGAGGCCTTTGTTTGGTTATTAATTCTTCTGTGCATTGCCTGTTTGCCTCCAGGCAAAAATAGTTTTCCTATTAAATCATTCTCTCCCCCCACCTCCCTCCCTCTCCTCCCCACCCATCCCCTCTCTTTTTTGTTGTTAGTGGGGATTGAACCCAGGGCCTAATGTATTAAAGACATGCTCTACCACTGAGCTACACCCCCTGCCCCTAGATTATTTCTCTTAGTTTTGAGTTGAGACAGTTTTTATCATTTCCCTGTGGTTTTTCTTGAGTTCTGATCCCAGTAGGACACAGCCCAGGGAGGGTGGCAGAAGATCCATCTGTTCCTGGTGTCTGACTCTTTTATTTCTTTTGCAGAAAATGGTTTCTGGAGAAGTTAAAGCCTGAAGGTACTGTCCCCATTGTTTATTCCCTTGGATCTGTTGGGAACTGAGAATCAGGGTAATTCAGGGGAGTGGTCCCCCACTAGTAAACAGGAATCCCAGGCTGTAGTCCCTGGCATTGAGCCTCTCCATCTCTATTTTCCTTTCTTTAAACTGACACTCATTTGTTCCAGAGAGCAGTGAGATGTGGGGGCTGGTAGGTGTTGTGAATTTGAGGGACAAAGGGGCTGTGGTTGATTCTGCATCTCAAGAGGGACTTGACCCTAGTGACTACATGCAGTTGCTTGCTTCAGCCAGGGCCTGGCTCATGGGTCGGAGGATCTGCCTGTCCTAGACCCCAGCAATCCATACCCTGTCACCCTCATGTGTAAACCAAATTGGTGCTTCTTTAGGTGCTTTAAAAAACACTTTATACCTGGAGCATTTCAAACATGGACAGTAGTAGAATAGAATAATAGACATAAATATATTCAATTATTTGTCAATTTTTAAAGTATAGTAAAATAATGAACTCTGTATCCCCATATCCAGCTTATCAGCACAAGGCCTATTTTGTGATATCTGTAACCTGCTCTAATTTTTTCTCAATCCAGTATTTAAAAGCAAATCCCCAACACCATAACATCTATTAAGTTCTTCAGCCTTTATGTCTAAAAGATGAAAAAATTAAAAACATTAACCAACTAAAATTACGTGTGTGTGTGTGTCTGTGTTATGTACACATACACACATACATACTGGTGCGAGGGATTGAACCCAGGGCCTCAGCCATGCTGAACACACACTCTACCACTTGAGAGTTACACCCCAGTTAATTTCATAGTATTACCTAATTAGTTTGGAGATTTCCTTGGTTGTGACAAAAATGCCTTTACATGGTTCATTTTGCACTGGAAATCAAACAAGGTCCTACTGTATTGGTTGATTTTCTGACTTTGATAAAAGCCTTGGTCTCATTATGCCAGAGGAAAGCGGATACCCAGAATCTTGATCTGGGTCTCAGCTCCCTTATGAGAGCTAGGATAAGCTTTGGCAGCCTCCCACCCAACCTAATCCAAACTTGAGGGACTCTTTCCTTCTCACTCTTGGTGGTCTTTGGCAGGTGGGACTGGGCAGCACAGATGCACTGAGCCCTCATAGTATCTACACACAGGTCTCTATCAGCTTCTGACCGGCTTTGAGGACAAGTCAGCCTATGCACTCTGCACCTTCGCGCTCAGCACTGGGGAACCCAGCGAGCCAGTGCACCTGTTCAGGGGCCGAACCTCAGTAAGTACCCACTCAGATGCCATTCTCCCATGGGCCACCAGAGGGCGTTGCGACCTGAGTGGACATCTAGGGTCTTTTGCTGGACCTTCCTGGAAGGGTATGGTGGTATCCAGAGTTAGTTATCAGTGCCTTGTATGAGGCACCCCTGAGCACTATCATTAGAAGTGTTGTCAATCTCCAAACCTCCGTGGTCTCTGAAGCTACTAGTTCAGGGAAACAAAATGACTAACAACTCCTGAGGCCTTGTACACCCAAATCTCTGCAGTGTGTACCCTATAAGAAACAATTGTACAAATTAAAGGTTACTGCTCCTGAAGCTACATCTATAGCCCAGACTTCTCTATGGCCAAATCTTCTTATCCATCTGCCAAGGCTAATGCCCACCTTGAGTGTCTCACAGCCTTTATGACTTCATGTTTGCATAGAATTCCTTTTATTCTCCCTCCCTCTCTCAATACTAGGGATTGAACCTTAGGAGAGTTCAAGTGAAATACATTTCATTGTATGCAATGCTAGGCAAGCACTCCACCACCAAGCAAAACCCCAGCTCAGAATTTTAATTCTTCACCTTAACTTATTCCTTTCCCAGCTGCCTGCCATTTAACACTTTATACCTACCTGTCTGACTCAGGTTTAGCTGCTTTTCTCAAGGTCTACACCTCTATCACAGCTGGTCAACTGCCCCCAGACCCTGTCCATTCTTTCCCTATGACAGGACTGTGCCTTCCAGCACATCACCCTGCTCAGTTCCTCTGCCAGGATAAAATCCAGACATTTTTCTGGGAATTGTTCAGATATTTTCTTTTACCCTGCTTGGTGGTGGTGGTGGTGGGGAATACCAGGGATTGAACTCAGGGTCACTTGACTACTGAGCCTCATCCCCCATCCCTATTTTGTATGTTTGGGTTTTGCAGTGCTGGAAATGGAATCCAGGGCCCATGTGCCAGGCAAGTACTCTACTGCTTTTTTTAGTTTTATTTTGAGACAAAGTCTCATTAGGTTGTCCAGGCTGATATGGAACTTGTGATCCTCCCTCCTCAGCTTCTGGGTGTAGCTGGGATTCTAGGCGTGTGCCATCACAGCTGGTTTTATTTATTTTTTGTGGCATTGGGGATTAAGTCTAGGGCCTCGTGCGTGCTATGCAAGTATGCAAGTGCTCTACCATTAAGCTACATCCTTGGTTCAAAACCATTTTTAAGTGTACATTACAGTAGCATTAAATATATTCATATGTATAACATATCTCCAGAACATTTTTATTTGGTACTGTGGATTGAGTCCAGGAGTGCTTTACCACTGAGCCCTGAGCCACATCCCTAGCCCTCTCCCCCTTTTTTTTTCCTTAACTTTTTAAAAAAATATTTATTTTTTAGAAGTAGTTGGACACAATACATTTATTTATCTATTTTTTTATGTGGTGTTAAGGATCCAACCCAGGGCCTTGCATATGCTAGACGAGTGCTCTACTGGTGAGCTACAACCCCAGCCCTTTTTCCTTAACTTTTTATTGAGACAGAATCTACTAAATTGCTTAGGCCTCACTAAATTGCTGAGACTGGCCTCAAACTCACAATCCTTTGCCTTGGCCTCCTAAATCACTGAGATTACAGGCATTTGCCACCATGCCTGTCACAACTTCATTTTAAAAAATCTGAAACTACCCATTGAATAACTCCCTTTAATTCCCGTCCTCCAGCCCCTAGCATCTACCATTCTACTTACTACTTCTAAAGAGTTTAATTACTTTAGATACCTCTGTAAATAGAGTCATACAATATTTGTCTTTTTGTGATTGGCTTATTTCACTTAGCATAATGTGTTCAAGGTTCATTCACTAGCATGACAGAACTTCCTGTGATTTTAAGACTAAAAAATATTCCATCGTATGCATAGACTACATTTTCTTTATTGACCTGTCGATGACCTTTGGATTACTTCCACCTCTCGGCTATTGTGAATAATGCTACAGTGACACGACATCACTTCAAGAACCTGTTGATGGGACCTGTGTCACTGCAGACCCCACAATTCCCTGTTTCTGGCTTTAGCTGTTTCTTGCATTTGTTGCCTGGCAGTCCCCACCTCCCCTGAGTAGCCTTGTTTCTTCGTCTTGTTCTGTTTTTACCTTGTACTCCTTATCCACATTGGCACACCAGACACACATTGTTCACAGTGGCAAGTTAACCACGTTGTTCTTTCCGCAACTCAGATGTGCTGAGTTTCAGAGACTTTGTGCCAGCTATGTTTGACACCTGGAATGTTGTTGCTGCAACCCTGTATATGGCTAAAGGGTCCCTTCCTCACTATGTCTTTCCCTGAGTTCCCCATCCATGTCACTGCATCCTGTTGTTCTGGAGCTCAACACCCTGTTGGTCCCCTTTAAGGTACTTTGCATTTGTTAATCACTGATTAATTTACTCGTGTCATGCCTATTTGATATTCACTATAGGCAGGAAGGATATGTTTGCTGTGACCCCAGTGCTAAGAACACTGCCTGGTCTACTGTAGGTGCTCAGAAAACATGTGTTGCAGGAGTGAAGCTCACAATGGTACACTAAGTGGCCTGAGCACACAGCTCCCCACTAGCAGAAGCAGAATTTGCCCTTGGCTCTGCATGACTTGGCATTTATGTGGCTTATCTCTATCATCCACCATGGCCTTTTTTTGTTTTGGTTTGTTTGTTTTGTGATGCTAGGGATTGAACCCAGGACCTCTTGCATTCTAGGTAAGTACTCTACCACTGAACTGCATCCCTAGCTCTGTTTTGAAAAGATTTCTTTTTTTTTTTTTTTTACTTTGATGGCAAAATGACATTTTACGACATTGGATTATAATTTGTTCTCTTTGTAACATTTTCATGTTGGAATTTGACTGTTATAGCCAGTATTACTTAAGCTCCTGGATGTGTTTGGCCACTGCTGAATACTTTCTTTCTTTATTTTTTTGGTGTAGATGGACACAACACAATGAATTTTATTTTTATGTGGGGCTGAGGATTGAAACCGGGTCCTGCCCGTGCTAGGCGAGCGATCCACCGCTGAGCCACAATCCCAGCCCAATACTTTCTGTTAGGGTGTTTACCTGCTAGAGCCTCTCTTGTTTTCTTTTTCTTCTTCTTTTTTTTTTTTTTTTTTTTTTTTTTTTTTTTTTTTGGTGGTGGTTGCTGCTGCTGCTGCTTTTTTTGGTTTTGTTTTACTAAGGATAAAACTTCAGGTCTCATGGTTGCTAGGTAAGCATTCTAGCACTGAGCTACATCACTGGCTATTTAACTTCCTCTTAGGAGAAAATGTTTTCTATTAGTTTTTTAGGTTGAATCATTTTTCTTCAATGAAGTCACAGTTTATCAAAAGTGTAGAGAGGAAAATGTTGGCCCCAGAGGTGTTAGTGGACCAATTGAATACATGGTTACTCCCTGTATTCCCTGATTTGCATTTTATTTAGATTTTCAACAAACATTTATAAGCACCTTAGTTCCCTTGAATTACATATTTTTTAATATTTTAACACCTTTTTATTTTATTTATGTGGTGCTGAGGATTGAACCCAGGACCTCATACATGCGAGACAAGTGCTCTACCACTGAGCCCCAGCCCCTTGAATTACATTTTGAGTGAACTGGGTTTAATCACATGCATTAACTAACCAAATTCAAACTGCCTCCTAGTGCATCTCCTCCATGCCCAGTTATACACCTGTGCTCTCTTTTCTGTGGCAGGGCCAAATTGTGGTGCCCCGAGGCTGCCGGGACTTTGGCTGGGACCCCTGCTTTCAGCCTGATGGATATGAGCAGACGTAAGGAGCCCATTTTTTCCCTGGGGTGTGGGGTTGGGTGGGCACCCTGCCCAAGTGCAGTCATGCGGATATGGGCGGGGCAGGTTCTGAGAGTGCTGTTCCAGCTGTAGGCAGCTCTGCTGGGGTAGGCACAAGGAATCTGGTGACACAGCCCACAGCAGGGCGGAGCTGGGTATCCTGAGCTCTCAGGCTCCAGCTTGTCCCTGAGCTGCTGTGCTACTGCTGGCTTTCCCTCTCTGGCCTTGGCTTATCAAAATATTTAAATATAACAGTTTTGTGGGGGTAATTTTGACTCTCCAGTTTGGGTTGGAAAAATTATTCAAATAATACTATATATTCTCAGTATTTCACACTACCTCCCCTCCCCATATATATTTTTTTTTAATTTATTTATTTAGTTAGTTAGTTAGTTTTCGGCAGGCACAACATCTTTGTTTGTATGTGGTGCTGAGGATCGAACCCGGGCCGCACGCATGCCAGGCGAGCGCGCTACCGCTTGAGCCACATCCCCAGCCCCCCCTCCCCATATTTATGTGGCACACATTGGTCAATATTGGAATCAGTCTTTCTAGGCTGGATAGGCCCTTAGGGTGCTTGGCCTGAGGCTTCACAGAAGCCACACAGGGCTAAGGACGTTGTCAAGCAGCACTGTCCAAGAATGCTCTGGGGCAGCAGATGTTCTATATCTGCACTGTCTGGATGGATAGCTATTAGCCGTGTTCGGCTGTGGAGCACTTGAAATGCAGTTAGACTGAAGAATTGTCTTTATTTTTTATGGTGCTAGGAATTAAATCCAGTCTTGAGCATGCTAGGCAAGTGCTCTACCACTGAGCTACACCCTGAGTGCCTGGATTTATTTGTGTTCAGTTGTGTTAACTTACATAGCCACATGTGGCTAATGGCTACTGTGTTGGATAACAAAGGTCTGAAGCCCACCAGTCGGGTGTGGATTCCCACCTCCCTGGATTCTTGGCATGGAGCATGGGCCTGTAGCCCATATCTGTTTGGGATCCTCCCCTGCAACTTACTCAGGGCATTAGAGGGGACTGCTGTGTTTGTTCTGTCAGGCTCTGCTGCTTCCTGTCAACAGATGACAAAGCTGATCAAACATGCAGCTCATCCACTTCTCCCCAGATTCCCTTAAGTTTTAGCCACACTGGAGCAAATTTAACATCCATCCATGTTCATTAATATCAACAGAGGAACTTAAAACTCCATTTTTTTTTTTTTTTAATTAATAGACTGCCAGGAGTTGGTGGCTCCTGTCCCACTTTGTGTATGTGTGGGGGCGCTGCTACTTGAGCTTTGGACTCTGTGATTTGGGGGTAAGATGAGGTGGAATGGAGCTAGGCATCCTCTGGGGTCTAGGCTCCCTGTTCTCTGAGCAGCTACTGTTACCCCTTAGGTACGCAGAGATGCCCAAGGCCAAGAAGAACGCCATCTCTCATCGCTTCCGGGCCCTGCTGGAGATGCAAAAGTATTTTGGCAGCATGACTCCTCCTGAGGCTGGAGGAGACCACTCAGGCCAGGGATCTGGGGAGGGCTAGCCTAAACCTGCACCATCAGGCAGGCACCCCTGGAAGTACTTCCTTCAGGGTTTCCCCTTGCTGGGGGTGTCAAGGCAATCTCCCTATCCTGGTCTGGAAGAGCAGCTAACTGCTTAGAGAAATTCTGAGCAAGTTGATGCCAGTCTCTTGCCCTTAGGCCATCTGGGATTCAGTGATCTCTAGGCCTAGGATCCTGAGAGGTCTTTAGGTGCTAAAACTGGCCTTGGCAGGATTGAGGGTTTGGGAAAGAACCAGTCTTCAATGTTCTTACAATGTGGGAAATAAAAATTCTGGAAGGTACTTGTTTCCAAAATAAACTAGATACATCTGCTTTGAACCCTGCCAGGCTGATGTCTTCTGAGTCCCCTTGGGGGTGGTGAGACAAGGGCATCGCTGTCAAGGATGTTTGCCTACCCTTTGCTGGCTTGCATGTTACATCTTCTCTGCTTGTGTTCTTTCGAGTCATGAATTGTGAGCTGGCCATTCCTTGCAGGATGTGTGTTATCTACTCACCTACCAGTCGATGCCACTGCCAGCTGGCCTCTATGGTCTTTGCTGGATTGTGGGGTGGTCAGTGGGGAACGTTCAGGATATTTACTTTATACTATTGTACATTTAAGCAGTTGAGATGTTGGCTTGATTGTAATACCAAGTTATTTTTCTGGTGGGGAAGGGATGGAATCTTTGACCCCAGCTGGGGTGATATGCCGTATGCCAGTTTTGCCTGGGGTCTAGAGGTCCATCAGGAGAACTGCCTCAGACCCTCACTGTGCCCTGGTGAAGCCATTCCCAGGGAGGGACTTAGGGGGTGTCAGGTGGCTGCCTTGCATTTCCTGCAGGCCTTTTTCTGATAAGGAAGAGTATACAACCCCAAGGATGTTTAAAAAAAAAAAAAAAAAACGGGTCAGGGCAGAAAGCAGGTTGGGGCGGTACTCCTCAGTCCTAGTAGACCACTCCCAGGGTAAGTTTTGTGCTCCCAGGCAGCTCTGGAGAGTCTCTACTCCAGCATATGTTCTTCAGTCCTGGCAAGGTGGCCCAGGGCTGGGCTCAGCCGTTGAGAACATTGTCTTCCCCTGACCTGGGGCAGTGCTTCGCTTCCCTCTTGCCTGCCATACCTAGCTGGGTAGTTTACCCAGGAGGTACCAGCACCTCACCTATCCTCCTGGGTGGTCTCAGAGTGGGAGGGTGATGTCTGCCAGGGTCTTAAGTATGTGATGCTGGAGATCTGCCTGTCCCTTGCCTGTGATTCTGGATATGATCCTACCTACAGGGAACACCCAGGCTACTGAGGAAGGGACCCCCAAAGTAGAATCACACACCACATGTGTATAGTAGATACATGGAGTTTGGGGCAGGACACCCTGGTATTTGCTGATTGGCTTCTTCAGAGTTCTGTCCTGGGTGCACACTATGCTTTGTTTGCTTTATCTTTAGCTACCCATCCCCATATAGGACTATGGAGAATATACTTGTACCTAAGCCCATCACCACCACTCTGGAGCAGAATTATACCAGACTCCATGCCCTGCATCCAACCCAATTTGGCCTTTAACAACTCATCAAATGTAAAGTGGCATCTCTGTTGGCTTGCATTTCTTTGATTACCAAGGGTTTTGTTTGTTTTGCAGTGCTGGGAACAGAACACAGGGCCTTGACTGTTCTAGGCAAGCACTCTGCCACTGAGCTAAACTCCCAGTCCTACCAAAGGGTTTGAACATCTTTGCCATTCCTATTTTCTTTTTGGGCTACTTCTTCTGTCCTGTTGGGGTGTTTTTTTTTTTTGTTTGTTTGTTTTATTGGATTGCAGGAATTCTTCACAGTCACTGAAGTCCAAAATACCTTCATCCTTGGGGACATTTGTTGAGCCAGAATCCTACAAGGTAATGTGAGGGAAGTCTGGGAGCCAGGTGTTCATCTGCCACAGCTGCTGCCCCCAGGTACACAGAGAGGCTCTGCCTGAGCCTCAGATCCATACCACTTCTGCTGGCTGCCACTATCATGGACCCTGACTAACCACCAAATGAATAAGCCAGAAACATGGCATTTTCTCCCTTCCATTAAACCAGTCCCCATGTCTTCCAATCTGCCATTCTCTCCTCAGTCCCTCTGTCACTGCCCTATGCAGGGAGCAGTACAGCCCCTGCTCTCCCCTGCAGCACTAGGCACAGCACCCCATAAGGCTGAAGCCCTATCCCCTCTGGGTCCTGGAACGTGTTATTCCTAAAGCATTTTCCCCACTGTGCTGGGCAACAGGGTGATGTTTTCACTGTTGGGCCAAGGTCCACTATGCAGGGCTGGAAGTGACAGCCCACAGGTAGTACTCAACATCAGTCCCCTTTATTCCACTTACACAGGACATGTTTCCCCACCCCAGATCTGGTTGGAGTAACAAGGAAGGATGTGGTACATAGAAGCACAGAAACAGGAGCTTTATTCTTTAATGTGCACACAGCGAGTTCCTTATACAATCAAGGAAATCTTTCTCTTTCAGGCATATGACTCTTTTATCAAAAGAAAATCCACCCTGCTTTTAGTCCCACCCTGGGCAGAAACTGCCCTGAGCCATGTTCCTGACCCAAAGCTAAAGGCTAATGAGGGGAGGAGTGAGTGCGCACACACTGAACCCCCACAATGTCCAGGCTCCCCAGGCCTGACAGCTGTGAGAACACAGCACAGAGAAACAACCCAGACCCCACACCTACACAGCCACAAAGCCAGTGTGGGAGGGTGGGGAGGGTTGGTTAAGTGGGTATGGCCAGGGCCTGCCAATCAGGGCCTGTGCTCAGCATCCATGGCATCCAAGTATTTGGCTTCAATAATTCGGGGCAGCAGGTTGTAGCTGGGGAGAGGAAGAACAGGCAGGAAGATAAGCCCTGAATAGAAAAGAGAAAGTAGGGGCACTACCCAGCCTACCCACCTCCCAACCCTAGATCAGTCGTCTTGCCCAGTACCCCAACTCTAGCTGTCCATACCGGATGGGGATCATGGCAATCATGATGAGGGGAAAGATCATTTTCATGTAGGGCAGGGAGCTCATGCCGAAGGCACACAGCAGAAGCAGCTGCAGGACCTGAAGGCCTGTGAAGTAGTGGATCTTCCTCTGGGGCACTCTCCGGATATAATGTGTGGGAGGGTACGATGTCTGCAGGCAGTGACCAGGTGTAGGCAGGGTTGGCCATGTCACCAACCCTACCTCCCTCCCAAGGCCAGGTACCCACCTGCTCTTTAAGCAGCAGGGCCACACGCGAGAAGAGCTGGTTGCCATCCAGGGAGGTGAGTGCAATATAGAGGAAGAGGCCATAGAGCACAGGCTTGGGGATCCACTGCAGTGGGAAGGGCAGCAGCAGCAAGGAGAGGCCCACCAGAACACTGGCACCCAGCGATGTCAGCCGCGTCTCCTTCACATTCACAATCCTGCAGGGGCCCAAACCAAAAGACCACATGGCCCACCTCAGGCCACATGTGGATGCAGGGCTACAGTACCTCTGGGCCCCATCCCTCCCTAGCTCACATGGCCTAAGGCTCCCCACCCTCCTCCAGAGTCCACATGGCTCTTTCCCCAGCTCTCTAGGAGCCACTCTCAAACTCACGTCTCGTAGATATGCCCATTCTCCACTCGCTCCTCCACTAAAGCCAGTGCTCGCACGTGCAATGGGGAGTGGGGGTAGGCAGCATGGATCCAGGGCAGCCCAAACAGTGACAGCCCTGTGTTGATGATGGCAAGGAGCAGGAGGTCCCAGTGGTAGGCAGTGCCCTTCACCAGCCTTTAGCATATGGACACATGTAGACAGAAACCTCATTAGCTCTCAGAGGGCTGGGCACTTACTCTCCCCACCCTTCCTGGTCCTATATACCTGTTCTCAGGTGCATTGACCAAAGCAGCCACCAGATTTTGCTCAATAAAGAAGAGGAGGGAGAGCAGGAAGCCAAGGCCCATGGTACTGCTGATGGCCCTCAGGGATAGTGAGTGCATCTTTGCCATCTCAAATAGGTTCTCACTGGGATTGTAGCGGAACTTGCTCACTGTAGCAGGAGACAGGATCCTGCTCAGACTGCAGTCTCCCCGCCCCAGCAAGCCCATACCACCCCCAATTAACGTAAGACCCCACTCACTCTCGATTTCCTGGAAGCCATAGGAGCTGATGAGGGAGAAGGTGAGCACCGCGATGGGCAGGGCACAGTCAGACAGGGTCTCGCGCACACACTGGTGCAGGTAGGGGCTGCAGACAGCCAGCAGATCAGCATGGCCCAGGGGCCATGTTGCCCTTCCCCTCACCCCAGGTCCCCCTCACCTTTTCTTGAACTGGTAGAGGGTGTAGCCCAGCCAAAGCGTGCCCAGCATGATGAGGAGGCTGAGCACTGCAGTTGCCCGGCCTGAATGTGTACCACTGGGACTTCCCGTCATGGCCAGCTCTGTAGGGCTGGCCAGGAAGCTGGTATTGAGGGTGGTGTGCAGGCTGGTGTTGAGGCTGGTACTGATGCCCAACAAACTCACTAAGGATGAAGTCCTTTTTGTATAGTAGTGGTGACCATAGTAGTACTTCCAGAAAACTGCAGAATGGGCCAACAGACCTCAGTCATACGGGCTGTGAAAGGTTGGGGCCCACCTTCCCAGTGAGAGAACGAGGAAATGAGAGAGAGGTAGGGACTCTGAAGGGACAGAGTGGGGCCTTGAAGGTAGAAAGCTCCTGAGGGGAGGTAGAGTGGGTGAGAAGCAGTAGAGAGCTCTGGCCTTTTATATTGACCAGGACCCCACTGACCTGCCCATCTACCCACTGTCCCCATACTCAGTCCTTGTTCCATCTCTGACACTGTCAGGCCTGTCCTTATTTTTGATCCTGTCTGGGGAAACCCTGTCACCCTCTAGCGCAGGGTCTGTTGCTCTCTGCCAATGAAGGATCCCAGAGTGCCCTTGACCATGGGAAGGAACAACCTTAGCTATGCCCAATGTGGCCACAACCCAGAGCCTCCCATCTCCATCTAGCTTCCTCTGCAGCAGATGACCACCAGCTCTGCACTCACTTTTGACCATGCCTTTGACAGCATCCAGCAAGAATGTGATGGAAATGAAGAGGGCAATGATCTCCTCTGTGGATCTGTCAGAAGCAACGTGCCTCATAAGATGGAGAGGATTGTTCAGAGAGGCCTCCCTTAGCATCTATATAGATCACCCTTCTCTCCCACTCTCTACATAGAGGACCAGGCCTTAGATTGCCCAATGAGCCCAACCCAGCTCCTTGGGGCAGCAAAAAAGGTAGGGGTACTCCATCCACCCCAGGATTACAGGGCTTTGGAAGCTGGCATAAGGACCCAGGTCCCTGGCCTTTAGAGTCCCCACAGCTCAGGAAGGATAAGTCACCTCCTGAAGAGACTCATGACCAGGCTGAGGTTCAAGAAGGCATACAGTGCAAGGAAGAAACTGTTCCACAGGCCCGTCCATGCATAGAAAGAGTTGAAGTCCAGGTCATAGTCATCACAGATGACACGGATCACTGCAGGCAGTGGGGCAGGGTGGGCAGTCAGGGCCCAGCTGGGACCCAGGACCTTGGGCACCATCTCCCGCCTCAACCCCCCACTGCACCCTGGATGTAGATGGCCAGGGGTGCGGTTGTCAGCAGTATCACCAGCGGCTGCCCAGAGAAGAGCGCATATAACAGGCCTCCGATGCTCTGCCCAGCAATGGTCTTCTGCACATCTGTAGAGGTGGGGAGGTCAGGGTCCACCATAGCCCAGGACCCTGCCCAGCACACCCTGGCCAGCCCCAGCCCCTCACCGATGGCCCCGTTTGTGTTCTCATCATTGAGGGACCCAAAAGCGATCGTGGGCAGGAGACAGGCGAAGTAGAGGAACAGGGTGGTAGTGATGTATTTGCCCACAGCCTTGCTTTTCCCAATAATGCCTAGGAAAGGGGGATGGACAGAGGGTTTGTTGGGGATGCAGGACAGATACCCATGTGTCCCTGGATAAACTCTGATGAGCTACGGAGCCACCTACCATCAGTGAAATCCAGTGGGTACACAGGGAACCTGCGCATGATGTCTTCCCGGATACCCTTCCCAAAAGGAACAAAGTCCTTGCACTTTGGGGGCTAGGGAGAAGAGAAGAGTGCTTGTTAGCCCTGGCCAACCCAGGCCCCCTCCCACCTATACCCACCAGTACCCTGTACCTGCGGGTGTTTGTGGGCATGAAGGGAAAACACGCTGTATTCCTTCATTCCTGGCATCACCATGGTGAGCAGCTGTCTCTGATGCACCAAGGCCTCCTTGAATTCTTCCTCTGTGCGGGTCTTCAGGAGCTTCTGGCGGAAGGTGATGTCAGAGAACATGGTGGCAAATGTGCGTGCCACCTCCATTGCAGTCTTGGTGCTTTTCTGGGAGGTGGAGGATGGAAGAGTTGTATCTACAGCCTGTGTAGAAAGAGGAAGCCCTGCCCTTGCCAAACACAGGCATTCCTAAGCAGGTGGCAGGTGCTCTTCCTGTGTACTGACAGTGAATTTTGTTCCCCCAAAGTCCAGGCATTAGTGAACTCCATCACAAATTCCACCAGTCAGAAGATCATAAGGACAACCATCAAGGTAGTATTGTTTTTAATTTTATATATTTATTTATTTTTAATTGTCAATGGACCTTTATTTATTTATATGTGGTGCTGAGAATTGAACCCAGTGCCTCACTCATGCTAGGCAAGTGCTCTACCACTGAGCCACAACCCCAGCCCCATAGTATATTTTTCTTTTTTGGATACTGGGGATTGAACTCAGGGCACTCAACCACTGAGTCACATCCCCAGCCCTATTTTCTAAATAAAAGAGACAGGATCTCACTGAGTTGCTCAGCACCTCTCTTTTGCTGAGGCTGGCTATGAACTTGTGATCCTCCTGCCTCAGCCTCCTGAGCTGCTGGGATTACAGCATGTGCCAAGGCGCCCGGGCTAGTATTTTTCTTATAAATTTAGGCATAGTCTTCTAAGCAACAAAATCTTTGGGATCAGCTGGGCATAAGCCTATAATCCCACTTGGAAATTTGAAGCAGAAGAATCCTAAGTTCAAGGCCAGCCTAGGCAACCCTGCCAATCAATCAATCAATGGATAAAGAGATAAAAATAGATAAGTAGATAAAAATAGATAAATAAATAAATATATAGATAAACAAATAAATAAATAAAGCTGGGTGCACTGGTACACACTGGCTCAGGAAGCTGAAGCTATTCTGGCCATCCTCCCTCTCTTCCTCAGCACAGTAACATAGACAGCATGTTTATAATGTCCCTTGGCAGGGACATTCCCCTCAGTACCTCTTTGCCTACAGAGAGAGAGAGGAAGGAGCCTGTATCAGAGGCAGAGGCAAAATCCTCAAGAAGAAAATGGAGAACCCACTGAGCACATACTGGGCTCAGTGGTAGAGCACCTCCTGCCCAGTAATGTGCATGGCCCTGGGTTCAATCCCTAGGACTACATTAAAAAACAAACTAATGGCTTAAATGTTAAGGTCCTTTCAAGGCCTGGGTCAAAATTTCCTATTCAGAATTTTAAAATCCTTTTCCTTTTAGAGAGTACCTCCAAAATGTACTAGCTTCAGCCTGTACAAAGGCAGAGTGCTCCTGACCAAGTTGTATACAGCCCAAGAAGGAACAGAGATCCTTGGCCAGAAAATCAGTCAATGAGAAGAAGGATGAGGTCGGGGAATGCAGGACAAAGAAAGGCAGTAATGTTGGAATCAATAATTGTAAAACCATTCTTTTCAGTCAAGAAGGAAAGACAAAGTTTGGGGCAAACTCTGGGGAAATTCGGACTTAACAGAGACATAACAAGGATGTTTCTGATAACTGTTAGGCAGACAGGAAGGGGAGGGGTGAGGTGATCTTCAGAGAAGCTCCCAAGGAGAGGGCAGGGCAACCTGGGACTCTGTCCCCAAAGAAGCACAGCCACCTCCAAGTCCTGCACTCACCATCTTGGGTGGGGCCAGCACCAGGATGACAAAGCGAACCTCACAGGAGTTTTCCCCCCAGTTCTGTGGGCGAACCAGGCGGCTGATGCACACATGCCGCTTCTGTAAGGCCTTCATGGTGCAGCTGGCAAGAGACAGAAGGGCACACAGAACACAATTGCCACCCTTGGAAGCCAGGGCCACACCCACCCAGAAACTCTTGACTTTGACAACTAGTGGCCAAAAAAGGGACAAAATGGGTTGGATTGCTTGGACCCTGTCCTCCCAAACTGGATGTACCACCAGATTTGTGTCACTCCTGGGTGGGTCAGCCTCTGCAGGGGTATAAAATGCTTAGCTCCAGTATAACAAGTAGAGGGGCCAAATGTGGTGGCCACAATTTGGCAACTCACATGATACAGAGCCACGACTGCTGATATTGCACCCCTGTGACTGTAGCAGTAACTCCTTGGATGGTATCCGACAGCAGGTGGACTGAGGAAAGAGTAGAGGGGAGAGGGAAGAAGGTATCTGCAGTTGCCCACACAAGCCTCCCCCGCACAGGCAGGAAATAGGCCTTACCTTTACCCTCCATGGGGGCCCCAGCATCTGTAAAGAGCTTGGCCATGAGTAGGTCCAAGTTGCAGTCAGGTTCAGCGTGGTTGGGGTCTTGAGCAAAGCGGCTTAGCATGGTCCGCAGCACATCATCCAGTGAAGTAGCCGTCTCATCCAGGATGATGCTGGCCTGTGCCAGGAAGCCATCCAGATCCCGGTGTGCACGTATCTCTTCCCCAAAGTTCTTTAACTTCAGGTACTGTGAGAACCCCAAGCACAGAACCCTCAGGCCCATAAATGAGACTGCTATCCCTGCCAGGGCCCCTCTTCTTTAATGGTCTCTGGCTGCCCCAACCTACCAGGACCAACAACCCTTTCCAGGAGGGAAGGCCCAGCTTGAGCTGGTTTGAGATCCCAGTTTAGGAATTCCTTTAGGCAAGGACAAAAAGGAACAGCATGAGGGATCTAAAAGCAGCAGCTCCCTCTACCCCAACTAGAAACCTCGGGACTGCCCTACAGGATGGGGCCCTCACCTTGCGGGAGGTATGTAGGAGCACACAGCCACCGGATGTCTCTTCACTACCTAGAGAAAAGGTAGGAGAGTTCAGGGTACCATCCCACCTCTGAGGGTCTCTCTTGGTAAAATTGGGCCATTTTTGCCCAAGTTCCTGCCCTCCTCCAGCCTGCCCCTGCTGCAGCCCCATACCAGATTTAGAGGGCTGCACCTCAAGGTTGACATTGACAAAAAACCGGATGCTCTCGCCAGATACAATGGAGGAGTTGACTGTGTCGAAGGCTTCATCCCCCAGGCTCTCCTCCCGGACCTCAGAGGTATCCTCCAAGTCATTCTTGAAGCAGCCCAGAGATGCAGCTGTCACACCAAGAGAGATCCAAGAGGGCCTGGTCATCAGTCCTGCGTGTCAGAAGGAGGAGCTCCAAGCCCCAGGAGCAGGCATCTCTAGACTTTTCCATAGGGCACATTCAGTGAATGATTAGAGGTCTCTTGCAGGCCAGAAAAGAAGCCTTGGCCAAGGGAAGCAGAACTTCTAGTCTGCCCAGCCCCACTCAGAGTGTGGCAACTAGCACACAGCTGGAGCCCCCAGCCGGGTGACTTTATCCAATGTTTTCCAGCTGCAAGAACCAGGTCCCTGCACTGTTCTGGCCCTTTAGCTTGAGAACAATGTCTGTTCTACAAACTTTGGACCAAGCACAAGTGAGACAATACAGATAAGACTGTCTAGCACCTGCCCTCCCACAATCCGTAGGCTAGGGGGCCCATGAGAAGGCAGAGCTGCTAGAGTAGCCAGATGACCTCCTCTACCCCAACTGCTTTGTTGGCATAGAGCCTAGAGTTCCTCCTCCCAGGGAGGATAGGAGAGCTAAACATCAAGGCTGAGAGACCCAGTCCAGACATGTGGCACAAGGAGGCAAGAGAGCTTGAGAAAGAGCCAGGGGGTGGCCTCTAGGAGGTTCACATCAGCCCTGTTCCCATCATGCCCCTCCTCCTCCATGATGCCAGACACCCAGGCAAAGATCCTGCTGCCCCTCAATTCCTACAGTATCCCCCACCACTCTGCCACACCCCTGGCAGGCCTCCTTCTATAAGACTTCCTAGCAACATGCAAATATTCCTCTTCCCTGAACCCTGCTCTGACTCTCTGTAGGATCACAGCCTGACCCGCCCTGCCTCTCTTCTAGACTAGCTGTTATCTCTTTCAGACAGTTCTATGACTGGTTCCCCATTTGTGGGTGCCCCCCAAAAAGAGGTCCTCATAGTCAGACCTCCCTAATGCCTGACAAACACCTGTGCAGGGACAGGGACGGGTCACCAGCACATCTACACCTGTAGTGACTCACCCTGACTCATTTCCACTCCCACCCGTCAGTTTCCTCCACACATTCCAGGCCTTGTTCCCTCAATGTCCTGCACTCAGGGACTGGCGACCCCAGCCCCAGGTCTGCACTGTATCCACAGCCCAGAGAACTATTGGGTCAAAAGATGTCCTCTGTGCTTCTGTCATAGTGTTCATGACAAACTGCCATTCCTGCCTTGTTTAAAACCACCTGTCCCCCAACCCCAATCTGCCCCAGTCTCCCCTTTGCCACCCCTATTAGCACCCACTAAACCCCATAACTGTTGTCTTCTCCCTCTACCCTGGGTTTTACCTTTTATCAGACTCAGCTCTTGGACCCCAGTTAAGGACCTACCCAGCTAGAGTCACCAGGTCCGTGAATGTGGTCCTGCCATGCCATGTCCTCATCCCTATCATATAGTGTAGCCACATAACTAATCTGCATGCCAGGCATCCTGGCCCACAGAGCCTCCATACCCTGGGGATCCTGGGTAAAAGCACATCCCCACTATGTTTAAGCATGGCCCCACTAAACAACCCTCTGATAGCCAGGCCAGTTCATGGGGCTGGGTATAGGACAGGCAGCCCAGAGCCAGCCCAGACATGATAAGGGCAGCTAAACCTATGCAAGCAGGGACAACTGATGCCCAGAGAGGTTAGGCTTTCTTAAAGGGACAGCTTCAGCCCCTCCCTCTGGGGGGAAGGTGAGGAATAAAGAAATATACAACATTTGGCCTAAGGATCCAGTGCATTGTAGCAGTGAACTACGGGAGCGAACACCAGGTGGTGCCAGTAACCCAGGAGAAGGAGCAAACAGCCCTCCCAAGGACCACAGCACCCCCAGGGACTGCCAATGCCAGTATAATCAGCTGCCCCTCTTATCACATCACAACCTCCTGCAAGATGGGATCCAAAGGAATTCCAGTACCAGTACTGAACCAGATAGATGGCAAACACCATGGGAACACTGGTATGTAGGCAAAAATCCCCTAGAGACTTCTGATAAAGAAACTTCCCATATACACACCTGAAAAATATTCACTGGAATCCTCAAGGTATCCATTCTGTGACATGACGGAAGAGTTTTCTGCAAGGAAAGCCAAACAACTGCCACCAGCCCCTCTGCTGTGTCCACCTGCAACTTACCCTGCTGATTCCTTCTTTTCTGTCCCAAGAACCTGCCCCAGGCCACCCTGGGGAAAAAAAGAGGGAGGGGACAGCAACACTAGGGAGAGGGGGGGCCCCTGCAGACCCAAAGTCAGCCTTAACTTAAGGAATTAAATTCCTTAGCCCATCTGCTAGCGGTTGCCCAGGTGTGCAAGGGGTGAGGAGGAACCTTCTCAGGAGGTCTTCCCCATCAAATTATGAACAGTGCCCAGTTAAATCAATAATCCAGGTTTCATTAGAATCCAGCCCTGGCCTTCGGAACTGGAGGGAGGAGACTAAAACCAGCCTTTCTCCCAGGCTCCCGCACTGCCAAACCCACACTTGGGCCGGGACCCTTCTCTCTGCACATCTCTCCTCTCCCTCAAATCCATCCCAGGGGCCACTAACACCCATCGAAGTTCCTCACGTGCCAAGGATAACCCAGGGCGACCAGCAATGGCCTCCTCCCTTGGGCGACTACACTATTCTGGGCCGTCTGGGAGGAGGAGCCCTTGGTCGGGGAGGGAGAAGGGGCGGGGTGTGTGTATTTGTGGGGATTCTGTGCACACTCCAGCGCGGGCCCCGGATGGTCCTGGCTGTTTGTGCCTCACTGCAAGGAAGGAAGCACAGGAGGGGCCGCGTGCACGAAAGGAAAACGGCTCTATGCTAGCAGACCTGGGGATCGATCCGGGGCAGGATGCGGATGTACGCGCGAGGTGGGAGCTGGCTGCATCCAGGAGGAAGGGAGCGGGGCGGTAAAGGTAGCGTCCAAGGTCGCTGGGACCGGCAGCACCTACTCTCATCCCGCACACCACGTGCAGGTAAATGGCCGGACAACCCGGCTTCTGGCTAGGTCCCTCAGATGTCTGGGCGAACCAGAGGCTGCTGCGGTCTCGCCGAGCACCGCCAGAGGCCCGGGACCCCAGCAGCCGGCGGCCTCCCCGGCAGCGCCCGACAGAAGGTGCCAGACAAAACATGAGATGAGGCTTTCTCAGGCGGCGGCGTGCCGGGCTCGGAAGAGCTCTGCGCTCGGGGGTGCTGGGGACCCCACAGTTCCACCCTGCCCACCTCCAAGCCCCCCAACCCTTCACTGCCTACAACATTCGTTTAATTTCAAGACGGCGAGGGCAGAGCCTTCAGCCCAGCGCGCAGTGCCCACAAACCCGTTCCCGGGCCATCCCACGCCTCGCGCGCGACCATCCCGACTCTAGTTCTCGCGCGGCCGAACTCACACCCGGACTCCCGCCCCAGGCTGAAGATGTGTA
>NW_026000026.1:28913417-28930302 GCF_001458135.2 Marmota marmota marmota
GTCGTGGGCGTCCGCTTTAAAAGCGTCGCTGGCCCCACCCCCTTTGCTGGGGATCCTCCGCGCGGGCACGCCCGCTGGCTGTCCCGCCTCCTCCATTCAGCGTTGAAGATCGGGCCAGGATTTAATTCGGTTCTTCTTTTTCTTCTCCTCCTCCAGGAACTTCGCCCTATCTAGCTAGATTCGCCGGCGTGCGTCCCTGGGTTCCGCCCTGGCCCGCCGAGCCGGCGGCGCTCCTGGTTTGGGGGCGTCGGGTTTGCTCGCAACGCATCTCCGCTCTCTCCTATCCAAAATGGCCCCGCCGCCCTCTTTCTCTTCCTGGACTGGCGGGAACCGGGTCTTCTGCAAATAGTGTGTGTGCATGTGTGGAGGGAGGCGGTGGCGCGCTGGGTTCTGGCAAGCCCAGTCGGTGCGATGAACCCCGACCTGACTTAGTGGTTTCCCAGCCAACAAGATTCCTCAGCCCTAAGGCCTCGTTTGCCCCAGGAACACATACCCTGGTGGAGTGCTAGTTCCTCAACCTCCTCCACACTCTGGTCGCTAGCAGAGAACTGTAGCAACCCGGTGCCCCTATCTGCTGCTGGGACAGAGTCCTCTGCCCTGCACCCAAATAGTGGAAGAGGGGAAGGCAGAGGGCGCATCCATCTCTATGCTAGAGATGTATGACAGCCCCCAAAGTAGAGTTGGGGGAATGTGGGGGTGGGAGTCGAGGATGGCCTGGAATCCCCCGCTCACACCTTTTACTCCAGAAGCTCCAAATGGGATTTGAACAATTGAGAGATGGCCCTATGCTTTTTTTGTTGGGGTGAGCAGGCCCTGGGAGGAGAAATGGGGTCATACGTGCACCCTGTGCATGGGAACTTCTCTAAACATCTTCCAGCTACAGTTCCAGCAGAGGGGAGGGACACCTTCCTGGTATCATGAGGCAGCAAGATGAGTGGGCGGGGGAGTGCAAAGCCCGCTGACATGCCTGGGGAGCAAGTATGGATGGGCAGGCACAGGCTTAGACCCCTGAAAATCCACCTTTTCACCCCCATTTGGGAATATCTTGGCTTCTGCGTCTGCTCCCAGCAGTGCTCAAATGCCTGGTCTTTCTAACCCAGCTGTTTCGGGAAACCACCTGGAACCTTCTCTCCCCCTTATCACAGCCTCCCCCTCCCTTATCAAAGGACCTCACCCCTCAGCTCACTGAACAAAGTGGAGTCCATAGTAAGCCTTCCTCCAGTGTCTGTGGCCCCCTCTGCACACTTCTCCCTGTCTTTCAGAGAAACTGACACTGACCCCTTTCTGCTTCAGCTTCCTGTGCTCTGGCCCCTACTGCCTCCAGATTCTGACTTGCTATCAGAGTTTTTTCCCTTTAGTCCTTACACCTACCTCCCCTCTTCCTGGATCAGAGACTGTGAGCAAATACAGAAGCCTAGGCCTCCATACCTATGCCCCCACTGGGTCCTTAAAACTGGCAGGTAGGCTAAGGGACCCAGACATAGACCCAGACATCTCTCATTTTCTCCTTGGGGCCTCTAAATTCGTTGGGTTGTGAACGCAAAACCCTGTAGAACCACTAGATTTTATGAGGCACCTAACTCTTTCCAAAGTGCCTCCAGTTCCGTTTGCCTCTTGTTTGGTACCAGGGATTGAATTCAGGCATACTTAATCACTAAGCCACATCCCTAGTCCTTTTTATTTTTTTATTTTGAGACAGGGTCTTCTAGATTGCTTAGGACCTCCGTAAGTTGCTGAGACTGGCTTTGAACTTGTGATCCTTCTGCCTCAGGCTCCTGAATTGCTGAGATTACAGGTGTTTGCCACTACACCTGGTTCCATTTGCTTCTTTTTTTAAAAAATATTTTTTTAGTTGTAGATGGACACAATATTTTTATTTTTATGGGGTGCTGGGGATCGAACTCAGGATCTCACACATGCAAAAAAAGCACTCTACCCCTGAGCTATAATCTCAGCCCTTCCATTTGCCTCTTAAACCACTTAATTTTTTGCCTGCCATTAGAATCTAGGTTGAGAAATAACGGTATAGTATCCCACTGAAATATCTAAACATGCTGATCATGGTGGCACATGCCTATATTCCCAGCTACTTGAGAGGCTGGGGTAGGAGGTGCCAGTCACCAGGAAATTCCAGGCCAGCCTTGGCAATTTAGCGAGACCTAATAATAATTTTTTTAAAGTGGGGAGACTGGGGATGTAGTGCAGCACTTGCCTAGCACATGTGAGGCCTTGGGTTCAATCCCAGCACCACAGAAACAAAACAAAACAAAAAACACTCTTTGTGTTCAATCCCCTCCACCCCTACTGGGACAACAAACAAAAAAAACTCATTCCCTAGAACTCCTTTCCTATCCAGCTAGCGCCCATTCCTCAGCCACAATTTAGAGTGAACTTCTCCAGTTAGCCCCTTTCCCTACATTTCAGTGCACCACCTTGCAATGTAACCTGCTCTCCAAGGTCACTCTTCTTAAGTTTCCTTGCCCCTCCCATAACAGCACCGGGTTGCAGTGTTTTCTTCTCTGCCTCTGAGAGCCCGCTCACATTTCCTCACCCTTGGCAGTCTGCCAGCCACAGCTGATTGTCATATTTCTATCTCCCATATTTCTATCTCCTGTCACAGCTCCTGACTTTCATGTGCCACGGCTTACCTGCCCTATTCTCCATAAATATATGGATAGTCAATATGCAAATCAAATGAAATTCATGTAGAACAGGACCCCTGAACCTACCATGCACCTAGCCAGCTGCTCTAGACCTGAGAATCACTCCATCCATCTACATGGAATCCTCCAGGAAATTTTGTTGCCTCTACCTTCAAAACTGAATTTGTCAGTCAGGCATGGTGGCACATACCTGGAATCCCAGCGACTTGGGAGGCTGAGACAGAAGGATGACAAGTTCAAAACCAGCCTCAGCAAAAGCATAGAGCTGAGAATGTGGCTCAGTAGTCGAGTGTCCCTGAGTTCAATCCCCAGTACCAAAACAAACAAAAACAAAAAACTGAATTTGTCCACTTGCACCTCAAGGTTGGCCATTATGTGGCCTTCTGGCTAGTGCCTTCATCCTGCTCCCATCCACTGACCATTAGCTACTCTTTATCTCTGATGCCTTTCCACCCACTTAGCACCCATTTTCCTGTCTCCTGTCAAGAAGCTCCTGACTTCCACACACCATAGCCTGCTTGCCCCATACCTTAGACTTACCCGGATAGCTAATATACAAATCAAATGAAATGCATGGCGTGACCTATGGAGGTGGGGCTACTGTACAACCTGGACTCTGCCTATTTCCCTAGTTAATGGTACACCTGCTTTCCCCAGGAGTGCAGCACTGCAGCTGCAATGGTTGCTGGCTGGTTCTTGGACCCACAACTAGCTCCTACCTGCCTCAAGTCCTCCATAATCCATGTCCCCTGGCTCTTACCATGGCTTATTTCACCCTTCAGATCCTAGGGACCTTCCCTGATCTAATTGTCTAGTTTTCTGCTTCCTTTCTTTCATAGATCCTCATGGCCCCAAAGTCTGGAGTTGTTCCTTCTTTTTACTATACTGCCCCAGCCCTACATGAGCACCCTGAGAGTAGGCCCGTTTGTCCTTTAACAGTTCAGCACCCGGTAGAGTAGGTGCTCAATAAACCTATGACATTTTGAAGGCTATCTCTTTGGATAGGTTTCAGAGGCATTTCAAGCCAGTGATGCTCCCAGATGACTTCCTCTCTGTCCTCTACCCTCACACTCAGCCTTTCTAGCCTTGCCCAATGGGTGCCCCAGGCAAATACTCCTGATTCCTTCCTTTCACCCCAGACTTTCCTGAGTCCTTTTATTTCTGCCTCCTGCCTGTCCCATCTCGGTGGCTCTTACTGTTCTTGTTCAAGACCCTGAGCAAGCCTTGAAGCAGCAGCTCTTCACCGGGATTCCCACTGCCCTGAGTTACATGTTCTCAGCCCCTCACAGCCCTTCTCCGCAACTTCATAGGCTGTGCTGCTGTTGCTGGGAGGAGAGATGCTGTTCCAGACTATCCTTCTGTGTGAGGATAGTCTTGTCATCTCTAATGGTTACTTATTTGTGGAAGCTCCATACTCAGCTAAGTAACAGGCCCAGGGGCTGGGTTCAGCTGCCCACTGAATCAACATCCTGATACTTCTTGGTTGTCCAAGTGGACCTCACCAGCCTGTTCCTCTCCAATTCCTTGTTTAACAGACTGCCTTCCCCCAGTGCTTTTCCCCATCCCTTCAGCTTTTACTTTTGATCCATGGAAGCTCAGCATGAGACTAGACAAAATTGGTAAAGCCCAGACAGATGGAGAAGGGAGCAGAGTCTCACACTGGCTTCCATTCTCTTAACCAATAGGGTTCTGTTCCCCTCAGGATGACATCCTTCTGTCCCCTCTTCCCCAATTCATACTACCTAAGAATTCAGCACTGGGCAGGAGTCTAAGGACTCTCAGCTTACTGATTCAATCTAGCCAGCAGACTACTGGGCAGGAAGGTTCTGCCTTTCTGCCTTCTGATCTGGGCTCCAGCTCCATGGCCCAGCTTCTCAATCAAGAAATATCTGGTGGACAGACTAGACCAAAGCCTGACCTACTTTTACCCAATAGGTCTTAGGAAAAATGCTACAGAGTAGGCCCAAACTTCCCAACCTTTCATCTACCCCCAGGCCTTTTCTTACTGAAATCCCATTATCTGCCACTGGAGGAACTGAAGCTGGTGGCTCTTAAGTTCTTTGGGTGGCCTGTCACTTCGTTATCCTTGCCCTCCTTGGCCAATCGGTGCCCCACATTATCCTCCTCACCCACGGCTCCCCTGACTGGCCCCGGCTTGCCCAGGAGCCTCCAATTTACCAACGGAGGCTGGAGCTGCCTGAGGCCCCCACCCAGATTCCCCTTCTCACCAATGCCAGCTCCAGGGTGCACAGAGCTGCAAGGGGCTGTTGCTTGGGGCAACCCTCTCAAGGTAAGACCTCCTGCTTCTTTGGGTCTGGGATTATTTCATTTACAAAACAAAGAGGAGGAAATGGAGTCTTTTTAGCTAGAAAATTCCATAAATATTAGTCTCTAACTGAAATAATCTTTCTTATCAAGCCATCTTTCCTTTTCCTGTTGTCCTTATTTCTCTATTATTTGTACATTCATCCAGGCATGAAATTTCAGAGTAAAGATGTTTCTTAAGAATGTGAAACCAGGAGGGGCTGGGGCCCAGTGGCAGAGTGGTTTCCTGGCATGTGTAAGGCACTGGGTTTGATCTTTAGCACCTATAAAAATAGACAAAATAAAGGCATGCTGTCCATTTACAACTATTAAAAAATATTAAGATAAAATAAAAATTCAAAAAATGTTAAACCAGGAGAGAGGAAAAAATTAAACTTCTTTATTGGTGCAGGAAAAGCAGTAGTCATTGTAGAATAAAGTAGAAATATATTCATACTGTATTTGATTAGTAATTCTTGACATAAAATTTACTCTCATGTAAATTTTAGCTGACCAGTTTTGCAGTGCAGAGGCCTGAGGAAAAAAAGGAATAATTTGTGGATAAACAAATTTATTTTTCTTCAAATTTTTAGAGAATGAAACAAAAAGTTTTTGGAATTGTTTCAAATTACTGAGTTTTTTTCCACTTGGGCTTTTTCCACTTTTACCTCCGGGTCATCTCCTTGGTTCTTGTCTACTTAGTCACTTTGTCTTGGCACTTGTTCCTTCAAAATGGCTCCCTGGTTGGTCCTCTTCTTACCACCTTCATCGCTGAGCAGTAGCCCATCCCCTGCATTAGTCTACATGACTTTTCTTCTTTTCTACTGATTTATTTAGTTATTATGGTACTGGGAATTGAAACCAGGAGGGTACCTGGTTACTACCACTAAACAACATGTGCAGCCCTTTTATTTTTTATTTTGAGAAAGGCTCTATCTAAGTTTCCAAGGTTGGCCACATAATCATTCTGATCTTCCTGCTTCAGGAAGAAAATCTTTTTTTTTTTTTTTTTTTTTCCCTTAGTGGGTACCAGGGATTGAACTCAGGGCACTAGATCACTGAGCCACATCCCCAGCCCTATTTTGTATTTTATTTAGAAACAGGGTCTCACTGAGTTGCTTAGCTCCTCACTTTTGCTGAGGCTGGCTTTTTTTTTTTTTTAAAGAGAGAGAGAATTTTTAATATTTATTTTTCAGTTTTCAGTGGATATAACATCTTTATTTTATTTTTATGTGGTACTGAGGATTGAACCCAGCGACCCGCGCATGCCAGACGAGCTTGTTATCGCTTGAGCCACATCCCCAGCCTGGCTTTTTTTAAACTTTATTTTTTATGTGGTGCTGAAAATGGAACCCAGTGCTTCACACGTGCTAGGCAAGCGCTCTACTACTGAGCCACAACCCCAGTCCTGACGCTGGCTTTGAACTCAAGTTTCCTCTTTCCTGTAATCCCCAGCTGCTGGGATTATAGGTGTGCACCAACATGCCCAGGCTTGAAAATCTTTTTATTAAGTAAAAGAAAGCTCATATTAGGCATGGTGGCCCATGCTTGTAATCTCAGCTACGCAGGAGGCTGAAGTAGGAGGATCCAAAGTTTGAGACCAGCCTAGGCAACTTAGTGAGATCCTGCCTCAAAATTTAATTTTTTAAAAATATATTTATTTGGGCTGGAGTGGTGGCTCAGTGGCAGAGTGCTTGCCTAGCATGTGTGAGGCACTGGGTTCGAATCTCAGCACCAGGTATCAATAAATAAAGGTCCATTGAAAACTAAAAAAAATATTAAAAAATATTTATTTTTTAGTTATAGGTGAATACAATGTCTTTATTTTATATTTATGTGGTGCTTGGAAAGACCCACAGAACACTCCTAGGCACATACCCACCCTGCTGAGTTGTTTATCTACAAATAACAGGAGAGATCTGCTGCGCCAGGTATCCCTGACTCAGTCAGGCTAGGTGAGGACCCATAGCAACCCCCTAGCAACCATCAATCAGCCTGAGACAGGGAAAATACCTGGGATGCCAGATGACCCTCCCAGTAGTTTATGGTGCTTGATAACATGTTGGGAAACCATGTAGTTCAGCTCATACTCCCCTCGAGGCTTAAACCAATCAGGTCAAATGAATCCCCCTCTTGTACTGACCAATCACCCTTACCCAACTTGTTCCCGCCAGTGAATGTGCTAATCATGTTTTAGAGTTGTTTTATGATTTTCCCGAAGTGTGTGATGATTTGCTAAGAGATGCTATGATGTATGTGAAGTCCTTGCCTTCCCCAGAGTGTATAAAACTGTTGCAAACCCTGGGCTCAGGGCCTCAGCGTCTGAGCTAGCTTGCAATAAACACCTCTTTGCTGCTTACATCAATCTTGGTCTCTGGCGGTCTTTTGGGGGTCCCAAATTCGAGCCTAACAGTGCTGAGGATCAAACCCAGTGCCTCATGCATGCTAGGCGAGCGCTCTACCTCTGAGCCACAACCCCAGCCTCAATTTTTTTTTTTTGAGGGGGTTACTTTTTTTTGGTCCTGGGGATTGAACCAAGGGCACTTTACCATTGAGCCATATCCCCAGCACTTTTTGAGACAGGGTCTCACAAAATTGCTGAGGCTGGCAATCCTCCTGCCTCAGCTTCCCTGATCACTGGGATTACAAGCATGTACCACCATGCCAGGCAAGAAAAGTTTTAGAACGGCTGAGGATGAAGCTTGATGATCACTCTCCAGTACCACAGAATAAACAAAGAAAAAGAACTGGGGTATAGCTCAGCAGTGGAGTGCCCCTGAGTTTCATTTCCAGTATCCCCCCCCACAAAATTTTCCATTTTATATTTATTTATTTTTGATACTGGGGAATTGAATCCAAGGGATTCAATTACCTTAGCCCTTTTTATTTGGAGACAGTCTTGCTAGTTGCTGAGCTGGCCTCAAACTTGTAGTCCTCCTGCCTCAGCCTCCAGAGTTGCTGAAATTACAGGTGTACACCATCATGCCTAACTAGACTATTCCATTTTTCCTGTGCATTGTGAGGGATCAGGGTTGGGAATAGGACCCCAGACTTTGTGGATGCCTCTGGAGGAGGGGTCTTGCCTTTGTGGGTGTTGAGGCTATTGGTGACATAGAAGATGCTATTGATAGGGGAGAGTGAGGCCACCAAGGATGAAGTGAGGACCCTAATACCATCTGAGCACTCAGGTCCAGATGAACTTGAAGCTGGTTTTATTTTGGTCTCTGTTAGTGGTAATCAAGTTGTTCCTTTTTGTCATGGACTAGAAGTAGGGTGTATGGTTATGTTTTGTCTGGGCTTGATTGTCCCCTAGAGTGCGGGATAGAAATTAGTATATCACTATTTCTCTGTGCTCTTCAGAGAGCCCTGTCAATTATCAACTGCTCTACATGAAATTCTGCTCTAAATCACATAAGTCTGTACCACCAGGATTCCTGCTTCTGGGTCTCCATTCTACTGTCAAACAGCCCTCAAGTTTCAGTTGTCCTCTGTCCCCACTGAAGGGCCCCCCCTTCACTATCCCTTTTCTGACACTCAAAAGTTTCCCTGACTCTCAAAGATTACCCAGGCCAGGAAGCTCTTGGACATTTAGCATCTCCCCCACAATTCCCTGGCAATTCTTGGAGGTTAATTTCCAGGCCCTGGAGGTTTGGCGGAAGTGAAAGCACAGGAGCTCAAGCCTGCATTCTGTAGAATGGGAGGCAGGAGGCTCCAGGGGAAAGGGATTTGGGGAGGGTGATGGTGCTTCTCTATCAGACCCCTCCGTGCAGTATTGCATTTGACTTGTACATGTCTAACTGATCTCAGAGAACTTCTACCATCATCCCAACTGTTTCAGGAAGACACCCGTGGAGGCTGCACCTTCCTCTTTGGGCCAGCAACCAAATCTGTCCATGGGGCACTTCCCCTTGCCCTGGGCCGGCATGTGTGTGACAGGAAACAGGCTCTTTATGGACTAGGCTGCCTGGGGTGGGTGTCCTCCCAGATCAGCCCTTTCCCCCACAGGCATTGGATCCTGTGGGGGTGGGGGGTAAATCGAGGGAGGTCTGAACCACCTGTGGTGGATGCCTGGTGAGAGGAACCTGGGATGCCCTCAAACAGTTCCTGCATTTGTATTTCTTCTGCTAATGCTCTGAGGGTTCCAGCCAACTTCTGAGAACTTGAGATTCCAAGGCTCTGCTTCAGATCTAAGCACTGCAAGGGCTCTCTGACTCAACATGGGCAAGAACAGAGGCTCTGCCACCTGTGCTAGTTACTGGACCCATTTGTGCCTTAGCCACCACATTTTATAAAGTGGGACCAAGGGACCACCTCACAGAGCTTTTACTGAGCAGAAATGAGTCCACACAGCCCTGCCAGAGCTGGGGCTCTACCCAGAGCTGGGGCAAAGACAGGGCAAGGGGTTGGGGGTGCAGCTCAGTGATACAGCTCTTGTCTAGCATATGTGAGGCCCTGGGTTCCATCCCCAGCACCCCCCAAAAGAAAGGAAAAACCAAAAAAAAAACCCACTAAAAAATAGAAGGTGAGGCATTAGCAGGCAGAGGTGGGAAAGCTTTCTCTGGGCTCAGTAGGTTTTCCTGAGCCCCTATCCAGCTTTGGGGGTTCTCCAAATGCCCACCCTGCGAACCAGGGTGGTTTCTTTGTATGAATTCTGTCCTCCATGAGTATCTAAGGACTGGAGAGAGAAAAGTGAGCCCCAGCCCCAGCAAAGGGGAGTCCCAGCCAGGCTGATGGAAGGTCCCCAGGCCCTAGAGGTGTCCCTTCTCCATATTATCCCAGGGACACCTCGAGATAGTCTACATGCTAGGCAATAATGGGAAGCCTTGCTTGTTCAATGATAGTTTATTGGTCTTTAGCATTACATCTTAATTACCAAGGTAAATTCACATACACAACTGCAGGTAAAAACATGTAAAATAATATAAAAATAAATTGAAGACTACTTTTTATATATTTACTGAATTAAGTAGTGTAATAAATATTATAATAAGCAAAAAGCTTCAATCACACAATTCAGTTTCACTGAAGTTACAGTAGTGTTTGTAAATATGAGTTTTAAAATTTAAGTTACAAATATTAAAGCACTGAAAAACTAGTATAAAAGTGAATTTTGGCACATAAGTGAGCTCTTATGTCATTAGTGGACACTGAGAAAGCCATTTCTCACCTACTTTTTGAGGTACATCTATCCAACTAGTCAGCAACATGGCTGGAATACTTCATAGTTTACAATCTTTTGAGTTGAACTTTTCCCTTTTGAGAAGCCCAAAGAGCAACCCAGAGCTTATTACTGTGCAAAAATTCTCCAAAATCCTAATAGAATTTAGGAGGGAACTTTGTATCACACCTGAAGGGCCAGTGTCCAGGCTTCAGATCCGAGAGCCTCAGGGATCAGCAGGGCAAACTAAACTTCTTGCCTGTTGCCCCCTCCTAGGGTGATCCATCTTCTCCAATTTCTGCCTCCTCCTTTCAATTAGGGAGAAAGAGAAATGGAAGACACCCCCCCCCCAAAAAAAAAAAAAGGAAAATAAACCATAACTTCAGTGATTTCACCATTATTCCACTCACTCTGGTGATATAAAACTGAAGCTGCTAACAGGAAAGTTGGCAAAAAGCATGTAAGCCCCTGGAGGACTTCTGCCTGTCCCTGGGAAACGAACCCCCTGTCTTTGCTGGGTCCCTGGTATCCACTTCTAAGATCAAAACACAGTGTCATGGCCTTTTCTCTGGAAACAGCCTACGACCCTGCTCCCTGACCCACAGGATAAAGTGGATATTAAACTCTACAGTCAGAACGAGAGAGGCTTGCATGCTCCCAGCCCCAGTCCTCAAAGAGCTCACAGTGTGCAGCTACTGTGCCCTTCACCAGGAGCACAGCAAGTGTGCCCAGGAATGCCCTTTCACCACGGTGCCCTTTCGTACTCCCGAGCAGGCTGGGGAGTGTCTATAGAGGCCTCAGCCAGTTTTGTCATTTTGGCTTTGATACTTCTTAACATTTTGCCTTTTTTCAATCACAGTTTCGTATTCATGTTGAGGTAATCACAGTTTTTCCTCTACAAAGAGAGGAATGGGGACAGTGGGGCAGGTTGGTGAGAGAGCATTTCTATGGACAATGGTCAGAAATCAAGATCACCATGTAGTGCAGCCCCACGTGGTGGGAGGCCCACTTTCATGGGTGGGTTCCGACCCCCCTTTAAAAACTCTTGTGCAGCAGCCAGACTGCCAGGCCAGGGCAGCCAGGAAATGGCTCATGCTCCTACATCTAGAGCTTCCACTGAAAACTTCACAGCAACCCCCTGGAGGAAATGAAATGGCCTGTGTCCCCCCCACCCCCTTCCCTTTTCTAAGGCTGCTCAAGTTTGAGTTTTTAAAAAGAGCTCGGTAGAGCTAAAGGAAGCCACAGTAACTCATTGCTTATTAATCAATTGCACTTAAGATCTATGTTATTGATTTTGAAGCAGAGGCAGGCCCTTTGTGGCCCTGAACTCTGGCCAGCCAGAAGTCAGGGCTCCCAGACTTGGGCTCCACAGAGAAGCCCTTGTCACCAGTGGCTTTTGGAGGTAGGACTGAAGCACATGGATCTGAATTTCAGGAGCCTTTCTTAATGCAAGATTTCTCATTCAATGGTATTTGTAATTTTATTCATTTGATTTCAAGCATAAATTGTTTTTCTCTAATGCACGTATATTTTACTGACGAGCCCTTGATAACTGCTTTGTTACTTGCATTGCAGGCTGCTGTGTGACTCTGCACACAGACTCCATGTGCTCCATCCTGGCTCCATCCTCTGCAACAAGGGTCTTTCCCAAAACCCCCTCTACATTACAGGAAACTATGCTGGTTTTACCTATGTGCTTCTTTCTAAGGCATGCAAAAGAACATGAAATTCAGAAAACATTTACAACCTAGGCAGCTGAGGTGCTGAAATCCTAATAGATATCACCTAAATATCAGTGCCTGTGATCTCCTGTCCCCCACACTAACTATGAAGGTCAGATATGGAACACAATTTAATTCTCCTTTGCTTTATGGTCCATCTGAAAACAAAGCCACTGGAAGGAATTCTAACTTGCATATTAGAATTCTTTGACATTTCTGATCCATTGGAGCCAAGAAAACTCAGGGTTAAGAAACAATGGTTGGGGGGTGAGGGCATGAGTTTTCTGAAGTTTGTGGCTGAAAAGCAGACCTTCCCTGGGCCTAAGACTAACTACTTGCAGGATGCTCCCCTTGATAGGAAACCAGTGTCAATAGGCCTTGGGCCACAGGTTTGGTCTTGTCCCTGAATTTGGGACACAAAGTGATACCACAAGAGAGCTCAGAATGAATCACAAGGGGACTGCTGATATCAACTGAAGAGCCACACACTTCTAGAAAACATGCCTTTTTCTCAGTTTAGTCCACAAGGGAAATCCCCTCATTTTCGAACATGCTGTGGATCTTAGCTGGCTATATGGGTTGGGCTTGGGCAGGGCTTGTGCTGCTCCCCCACAGACCAGGCCTAGGGCCAATAGGGCCAGCTTCTTTAATGAAAGGACCTAAGCAGAAGCAGCAAGCCCCACTGGGGATGAGGGTCCTGGGGTAGTATCTGAGGCCTGAGGCCTGGAGTGGTCTTATTACCCAGGCACTGCCATGGTGGGGCAGCCAGGGTTCCTTCTAAGTCCTGGCAGTTCCTTCGTGCAATGCAAATGCTTCTCCCTTTACATGGTACCTCAGCAGCTCAAAAAATCTACTGTTACCAGAGACCCAGAGGGCCTGGACTGACAGCTGCACACAATGGGCAGTCCTGTCTGCTCATCCTTGAGGATCCCCACCCCCACCCCCCAATCAGTGGTGCAGGTGATGCCTTTCAGCGCTGTAGAGAGAAAAATGATAACATGTACTCCAGCAGCACGCAAAAGTCAAGGAGGACAAAGACAGCCCCTCCAGGAGGGTGCCTGGGAGAGCTGGGGTTAGACACCCCATTTGTCCATCTCTGGTGGGTATATGGACCCAGCTTCCTCTAGGACTTCTGCTCAAAGAGGTCATGGTACTCCTGCTGCTCCAGCTCCCGGTTGTACCTCTCAATTTCCCGGTTTGCTTCTTCTACATAGTCATTCATGAACTGATCCATGACTGGTAACTAGTTAAGGAAGAGAGCCCTGAGCCTGGAGGATATGGAAACCTTCCTGGCCCCAAGGAAGCAGGTGAGGAAGGGGACACTGAGGTAACTGACAGGCAGTATCACACCTACAAAAATTGTGACAGGTATTGGCACAGGGCCTTTATGAGGTCCCAGAATGCAGCTTCATTAGCACACAGTGGATCCCCAGTCTCACAGTTTACTCTGCTTATCTTTCAGAGATTAACTATTATTATCAGGCTATTTCCAACTTATAAATCATGACTGTGGTGACTACAAAACTCAGGGTGTCACTACAGCTCCATTCAAACTATACCCCACAGGGTAACTTGAAAAATCACTCAATAAAGGACAAATTAAACTTTTGTTATTATTATTGTTGTTCCTTTTTGAGACAGGGTCTCTATATACTGCCCAGCCTGGTCTCAGGTGATCCTCCCACCCCTCAGTCTCCTAAGTAGCTGATACTACAGACTCATGCCAGAGCATCCAGCTGACAAATCCAATTTTGACAGCTTTAAAAGGTCAAAATGGAAAGTGTAACTCTTTAGTTTGCTCCTGTTTCCCCAGTCCCTGATACTGCAGGACCCTGATTGCTCCAGGGGCTTGGCTGTGCTGGCCCTGGCAGACACCTGCTTTACAGACAGGCTTGCACCTCCCAGACTGCCTCAGTTTCTACTCAGAAACCGAGCTGCTCCTAAGGATACGTGGGTGAAAATCGGTCTTGTCACCAAAGAAGTTAACAAACTGAGTGCCATTGTAAAAATAGCCTGCAGGTAGTGGGTCCAGGTGGCGCTTTACCTGTTGGAAAAAAGAATCCTGTTAGAATTATCTGACCACTTTCTATCATTCATTAAAAACAAATGGGCCATTATCCCAGTAAAATAGTCTATTCTGCCATGTTAGGTGAGCAGGGAATTTATTCCCCCAGCAACCTTCAGGCCATGATTGATACCGGTCCCCTGCTCATAGATGAGGATCAGGAGAATACTCTCCTGATCTACCAGTTCATTACTGAGACTGGTAACACAGCCCATCCTAGGGCCTAGACTCTCTTTCTTTTGACATTTTCCCACTAAATCCCTGGGAGAAAAGGCCCCAGTAGCCACAGGGCCTGGGACAGAGGCCAGAGGTCGGCTTGGAGTTTTGCAGGGGAAGGCTCATCAAGGGAATCCATTACCATCCCACAAGCAGCTCTGGATCTAGAAAGTTTTTTTCTGGGCCCTAGTTGGTTTCTCTGAGGTTCATCTTGAATAGAAGTAGATGTTTGAAGAAGGTGACAAATCCAGGTCTTCCATGACCTACTACTCCCACAAGAACTGGATCTCCTTGATCTTAAGCCAAGGTCATGCCAGAGGTTGCCCACTACCCTCTCTAAGGATGCAAGGCTGGATTTCTTTGTTCTATGGCCTGAGAGAAGCAACACTTCCAGCATGCCCTACAAATAGCCCCTCCCAGAAGACAAAAGCTATGCAAACCCAGGAGGACCACCTTGGGCCCATAAGGGGAGGTCAACACAGGACACTCACATGGATGTTCCTGATCTCCTGCTGAGTCAGCATTCCCCTGGTCTTCAGAGCTTTTCTCTGAGGCTTCTGTGCAGAAATGTAGGGAGGGGACAAACTATAACCAAGCTGATGGAGCATGGTGAGGTCTCAGTGCTCTGGGGGGTCAGTTACATAATGAAGTTCTCAGCAAAGGGAAAAGCATATGAGCTGTTCCAGCCTGTGCACGATATCCTGCCTACCTAACCCCAAAGGAGACCTACTTTCCCACCAGATCCCTGCAAGGCAGTGGGCAAAAAAACAGCAGGTAGTCCAGTAGTTTAGCAAATGGGCCTGCCTGGTCCTGCCTCTTTTCAGGTTCTCATCCCTAAGCCCCACCAATGACAGAAGTGCTGACAAAGGCACAGTTCAAGTCCCACAGTCAAGCACCATTTAAATGAGTTTACTTAGGTGGGCTAAGCCTCAATATAAAGACTGGTCCCAACTGACCGTCAACAGAAGACCCAAGCCTCAGCCAACTCTATTCCTAGAGTTCTAGGGTTAGCCAAACCTCTGAGGCTGTGCTGAGAGGTTTAGCATTCAAAGCCTGCAGAGAACCTGGATTCAAAATAGATGACATACGATGTCTGCCTAGAGTTTGTCCCAAGGGACTTCCTCCTACTCTCAAAGTGTCTTTAGAAGTGCTGGCTGAGGGCTGGGGTTGTGGCTCAACAGTAGAGTGCTCACCTAGCACGTTCGAGTCCCTGGGTTTGATCCTCAGCACCACATAAAAATAAGTAAAATAAAGGTATTGTGTCCAACTACAATTAAAAAATAAATAGATATATTTTTAAAAAGTGCTGGCTGAGCCCATAGGGTTTGGACCAGTGAGGAGGTAGATGAGGGGGGGCTTGTCATGGCCATTAGCAACCTGGAGTGTGTGCTGGGCACATTTGTGACAGGTCTGTCTGGGCTTTTGGTAGTCACCTGCTTAGCTGACTGCCGTAGCCAGTCCTTGAGACTATCTTCCTTCAGGGAGCAGCCAATGAACACCAGGTAGCACTCTTGTTGTCCATTGCTGTCTTGAGGTGTACTTCTTGAGTCAGAAGGTGGTGTGGGTCCATCCAAAACTGGCACGATGCTCAGGGAGTTGGCCAGAGTGTTGTGGCAGACCTCCATGGTCCTTTCAGAGTCTGCAAGGAGAATATAGGTTTGTCTCTGAGACACTACTCTGAAAGGATAAGGCTATACTAAGACTAACAATGCAGATGATTGGAACAGATTCCTAAGAAAGTACAGAAGGGAGAATTGATGTGACTGCTGTTAAGTTAGAAAAGATGCAGTAAGAGAGGAAGAAGCAAAAGAAAGTTCAGGCATGGTTGATTTGGGTGATTAGATGGACACTATTAATCAGGAAGGATAATATAAGAGGAAAAAAGGTTTTTAGATAAGAAGAAGAGAAGTCTGACTCTTCACCTGAAGCCCTTGAAGGACAGTAAGAGGAGAGATGTCTGCATTGACAAAGATACCCACAGGAGCTGGGCATGGTAGGGCATGCCTGTAATCCCAGCTACTCAGGAGGTTGAGGCAGAAAGATCACAAATTCAAGGCCAGTCTCAGCAACTTAATGAGATCCCATCTCAATAAAAAAATTAAAAAAAAAAAACCCTGGGGGTATAGCTTAATATTAAAATGCTTATGGAGTATATGTGAGACCCTGGGTTGATCCCCTGTACTGCTGTGTGGGTAGAGGGATACCCACAGGAAGAGCCAGCCTCTATTTGCTGGATACAGTATCTGGCTGACACCTAGGCCTGCAGCACTACCTGGCAACCATGAGGGCCAGGAACCTTAGGACAAGTTGACATGTTAAGAAAAGAAGAAAGTGGGGATGGGACTATAAGCTCAGTGATAGAGAGCACTTGCCTAGCGCATGTGAAACACCAGGTTCAATCCTCAGCACCACATAAAAATAAATCAAATAAAGGTACTGTGTCCAACTACAACTAAAAAATAAATATTAAAAAATAAATAAATAAAATAAAGGCAGACTATCCATCTACATATGAAATAAATAAATAAATAAATAAGATTTTTAAAATGGAAGAAAGAGGAGCTCTGGGGGCACAACTGATTAGTGCAGTACTTACAAGAATGGATGAACACACAGACACACATTACCTGGCCTCAGAGGCTTTGTTCTGCTAGTCAGCCTCTTGACTTCTTGCAAAACAGCCAACAAATGCTAGTTGAGTTGGGGGCTGGGGTTTTTCTTTTTCTTTTCTTTTCTTTTTTTTTTTTTTTTTTTTTTT
>NW_026000026.1:28930327-29020962 GCF_001458135.2 Marmota marmota marmota
TAGGTTTTTTTTTTTTTTTTTTTGGTACTGGGGATTGAACTCAGGGGCACTTGACCACTAAGCCACATCCCCAGCCCTATCTTATATTTTATTTAGAGACAGGGTCTCAATGAGTTGCTTAGCGACTTGCTTTTACTAAGGCTGGCTTTGAACTCGCGATCCTCCTGGCTTAGCCTCCAGAGCCGCTGGGATTCTAGGCGTGCACCACCGCGCCAGGCCCAACTCCTAGTTTTGAGGCCTTATCTGGCCCCCAGTCCAGGTTTGACTTTGAGGTCACAAGGGCAGGGGTCTAAGGCTGAAGAATGGGCCTGCCAAACAGAAGGAAGGAGAAGGCAAGTTAGAAGGCTCAAAGACTTTGGTCATACACAGATTGGGAGCCAGAGAGATCAACTTTGGGCAGCTCCTGGTAACATGTCTAGGAGAAAGCCATGGTGGGGTGTGAGTTTTTACAACAAGGAAATTAAGGAACTGTGAGGAGAGGACTGAGCAGGTCATCCAGGGGTGATCCCAGATGATGAGGGTGAAACTCCACTGTGGTGCAAGAGAATTTAAGGAAAGTGGGTCCTTGGGAAAAAGCACTCTGATGGTAGGAGGCCCAGAGGAGGGTGCTAGAGATTTGGAGAGGCATCAGTGGTCTACAGTGTACCAGCAGAGGCTATGAACTCTTGTCACAAGCTGTAAGCACTTCATGATGTAGGGTTCCCAAATTTAACCCCCCAGTTACCTGAAAACTTCACTTTGCCCAGGATGTGGTAGATGTTTCCAGAGAAGGGACTTGGCTTGATGGAGGACTGAATTGCTGGTGGAGGAAGAGGACAGGGTCACCACCTGGGTGCAGAGGCTAAGTCCAGGGTGGCACATCTGGGAGGGTTAGGAACTGGGGAGGACCCTATTCCAGGTCTAGGATTCATAGCTTCTATCCCCACCCTCTTGTTCCTCGGGCCTCTGCCACTATTTCCAAGAATGGGAAAACTTTTCCAATGGAGTGGAGATCAAATTTTATGGCGTCACAAGATCAGAAATAGGGGATTCCTGGGTCCTCAAATCCCTCTGCTGCTTTTGGTCACAAATGTGAGAAGACAGCACATAGGATACTGAAATGGTGCCAGGGAGCAGGACAGTCTGGGGTACCCTTTTCACCAGGGTCTGGGAGATGTCCCAGCCAAGGCTCACCTTTACACTTGGCCACAAAGCGAGTTTTCTCCAAGGGACGGCCAAACCATACGCAGATCTGAACCATCAGTGGGAAGACTGATCCAGAATTGAATTTACCTTCATACCTTTAAATGTTTAAAAAAAATTTAAGTACAAGTACTTGGGTCTCTGAGTGTTGTTATATACTACTTTGGGATAAACTGTATATCATTTATCCTATAATATTTAATTCTCCTTTACTGGTATGCCATTCTACATATAAAACAATTGTTTAATTGTTTAAATCCTCCCCCAGCCCCTACAGGGCTCTAACCATGCCCTACCATCTCCTTGTGGGCAGCTTAACAGACTGTACATGTGGATTAATATTTTCTCTAAAAGGAAATGACAGGCTGTATTTTCTCAGTTCAGCAGACACAATGCCTGTCACAGATTCATTAAGAGCATGGTCATCTGGGTATGGTATCCCACACCTATAATCCCAGCTACTGGGGAGGCTGGGACCAGAGGATTAAAAATTTGAGGATACTCCAGGTAATTTAGAGAGATCCGCTCTCAAAATAAAAACTAAAAAGGGCTGGTATGTAGCTTTTTTTACAAATATGTGGTCATATCCACAGTATTAAAAAGCCCAACTTTCTAATACGGAAAATGTCAAACACAAAAAAAGGTAGAACTATGGTAGTATAATGAGGCCTTATGTACTCATTACTTGCTTCCACAGTTGAGGAATTGTTAGTCCTTCTTTTGAATTATTTCCTTGAAATGAATCCCCATGACTGTATTCACTCCAGCAAAGGGTGTAACCATTGCATGAGTAAAAATTTATACCACCCCCAGCAGCAGGCAAGTATACTAGTTTCACAACAATTTCTCAGGAGATGAATATTATAAGTATTTTTGATTGAATATAGTGTCAATCAAAATAATGAGTACAAGTACTTGGGTCTCTGAGTGTTGTTATATACTATATACCATTTAACATTTCTGAATGTTATTGCACTGAATTCTGTTTCCATGATTGCTATTTACACTTGCTTTTAAGTGAACTGTTCTCATCTATATGACCTGGGGTCTTTTTTGTTTTGTTTTGTTTTTTGGGACTGGATTGAACCGAGGGGCACTCTACCAATGAGCTACATCCCCAACCCTTCTTATTTTTTTATTTTAAGAAGGTTCTCATTAAATGCCCTACAGCTTTGCTAAATTGGTAAGGCTAGCCTTGAACTTGTGATTCTCCAGCCCCAGCCTCTGGAGTTGCTGGGATTATAGGTGTGTGCTACCCCTCCTGGTCCTTTTCTGAACATCTAACCAAGTTTCCCAAATATTGTATTATACCTTTGCTACATGTAATGCAAATACTTTCTCCTCATCTATCATATCGTATCATATTTAGATAACTATATTACCTTTATTTGTATAGTTACCATATGAGTTACCTTATTTAAAAAAAATAATTATTATTTGTTATCAGGAATTGAACCCAGGGGCCCTTAGCCACTGAGTCACATCCCCAGCCCATTTTTTTAATATTATATTTACAGATAGGATCTTGCTGAGTTGTTCAGGGCCTCGCTAAGTTGATGAGGCTGGCTTTGAACTTGTGATCCTCCTGTGCACCACCATGCCTGGCCTATTATTATTATTATTATTTTGTAGTACTGGGGATTGAACCCAGGGATTCTCTACTACTAGCCCTTTTTATTTTGTGACAATCTCACTAAGCTGTTCAGCGTTTTGCTAAATTGTTGAGGCTGGCCTCAAACTTACAATCCTCTTACTTCAGCCTCCTGAGTCACTGGGATCACTGGTATGTGCCACCAGGCTGAGCTGCACCCCCCACACACTTTTTTTTCTTTATAGCACAGTACAATCAGTTTTAGTACAAAAAATTGAGGGCCTGGGAAAAGTGAGTAAAGATAACAAAGATAAGCCAGACAAAGCTCTAACATTGTCTTCCCCAAACTTTCAACAGAGCATAAATGAACTGTCCATTCTGTATAGGAACAGGTATAGCACAAGGGTTAAGAGAAAAGGCTTGGAAGCCAGACAACCTGGGTTTGCAATCCAACTCTTTTATTTACTAACTATAACTTTTAAACAAGTCATTTTGTTCCTTGTTGTCTATACCTATAAAATGTGGAAAATAATGGAATCCATTTTGTGGGTTTGGTGTAAAGATTAAATGACACAACACAGGCAAAGTTTTCAGAGCAGCACTGCCCAACAGAACTTTCTGGAATAATGGAAGTGTTCTGGATCTACAATGTCCCATATGGTAGCTGCTAACCATAGGCAGCTTTGGCACACTTGAAATGTGGCTGTGTGACTAAGAGACTGAATTATCAATTTCGATTTTTATTCATTTATATTTGTATTACATAAAATAGTCACATAGCTAGTGGTGGCCACATTGGAAAGTGCAGTCTTAGAACAAGGCCTAGCACTCACAGTGAGTTCTCACGTTATGTTGGTATTACTACGATTATGGTGGACTTTGTACACTCTCTTCCCTCCTTTCCCCTCTGCAGAGGTTTTCAGGCTGACATGTAGTTTGCAGAAAACAAGCCCTGGCCTCATCAGTAGGGAACCTACCTGTCAGCTGGGAAGTAGAGGACTGACTGACTTACTCTCAGGAGAGATTCTCTCACCTGGGAAGTTGTAATGTTCCACGCCAGTCACCTCACCCTTTCTAGTGGCCAGAGGAAATACAGAATCCTGTTGTGCTTCATGCCTGCAAGATAGGTGCCTTAAATCTCAATATCTAGGAAGGCTTCCAGTTTAGATCTCAAGACATGAAATATTGGGCTCTCAGCAAGAACAGTATCTGGGACATGGCACACCATTCCAACAAACATGTATCACTTGTGTACAGCATATCTGATATATTCATTTTTTTCTCTCTTTTTTTTTCTGTAAATAAACAGATTGTTAGGCTTCCAAAGAAATTTTAGCTACTTCGTAATGATACTTGCCAGCCAGGGTACATTAAATATCGGGATCGCAGCATCTGAGGACTTGAAAAACTATTTTCTGAGAGAATCAGCTCAATGTCTTCATTCCTTTGAAAACATTTAGAAAAGACCCAAGTCAATTAGAATTGTCAATCTTAACCTGCATAATTTGCTTCTTCCCCACACCCCCACATATACATAAGCACACATGCATGTAATTTTTTTCTGTCAAACCATGTGAAAATCACTTGTAAGCATCATGACATTCAGTGTGCATTTCCTAAGAACAAGGGTATTCTCTTACAGGACTACCATGCTTTTATCACACCCAAGGAATGTAATATTATATATGATCAGCAGTGGTATCACATGGGAGCTTATTAGAAATGTGAAATCTCAGGTCCTACTCCAGATCCACTGAATTAGAAATTAATTTTAACAAGATTCCCAAGAGATTCATGTATATGATAAAATAGGATGGCCTGGGGTTGTGGCTCAGTAGTAGAGTGCTTGCCTAGCACGTGTTATTATTTGCACCCAAAACTAACATGAAGAGATAATTTCTCTATGTTTTCTATGCCATTTCTCTCATATCTTTTTTTTTTCCCCTAGTATGTGGGACTGAACCCACATTGTGCATGATAGGCAAGTGCTCTTAAGTTATATTTCCAGCTTCACTCATATCTTAACACAAGTAACACTGAGACAGTCTTGACTTCCATTCTTTAATGTATGGAATACGAATGCCTTAAAACAAAATGCCACAATTTAGCAAGGCCCTAAGTAATTTGGCGAGACCTTGTCTCAAAATAAAATATAAAAAAGGACTGGGGAAGTGGCTCAGTGGTTGGGTGTCCCTGTGCTGATCCCTGATACCAAAACCAAATAAAATGCCTCAAAATAGTGTAGGAAACTGACATAAGGTCTTTTTGGTGACTTTTACAGAACGTCAAAAACACTTCAAAAACTGGCTTCTATAAATGCTCAGGTCTTAGATACAATGGAAAGGCCTTGTGGGATCAGGACTCCAATAAAGCAGAAATCTGAGAAAGGGGCTGGTCCTGCAGAGTGGAGTCTGTGAAAGTTTACCTGGTGACAATGCCATTTTCTGCAAGAATGAAGGCTGTGGTAGGATTGGCAGCCCTGATGAGACTCTGTAACTGAACAAGGAGGGGGTGCCTCTGTTCCGTGGTGTGACTGGTGAACACCACATTATTCACCAGGCCTGTGAAACAAAACCAAGAAGAGTTCAGCTTTCAGAACTCACACAAATGTGGGTTCCTTCCCCTGATCATCCCTTTCGGTAGCTTCCTGGTATAAACACACACTGATATATCTAGCCATCATTTCTTCCCCCGACTCCAGGTCTGTAGCTACTTCATTTCCTAACCTTTCCAATCTTAATTCAGCTTTCTGGCTGTTACCTAGAGTTTTTGATTAAGGAGCCTTTCCATATTCCCTGTAGTTAATCTGATCACAAATTGGTACCATTTACATTCATACATTTACTTACCAACCACTAACCATATAGATGTACTAACCAATATATTATCAAAAATTGCACAGCCAAGGAGCCACATAATTCCAAGACAGATGTTCATAGTGATATGGTAAGAAAAAGTTGTGAAGTAGGCCCAATCAGATCCCTCACAACCTTTTTGTACAAATACAGACATAAAATTCCCAAGACTATGGAGAATTTCTAAGTCAGAAAGGTACCATAACCCACCAACCCAAAATAATTATAATACTTCTTCCAAATATAGTCCTATTTTTATAGTTACAATCATAGAATATACAGCATTTCTGCAGTAAGATCATTTGAATTTTTGTTATTCAGTAATTTTATTTATTTCTTACTATAAAAATTTCAAACATATAGTAAAATAGTAAAATCAACAAGCATTGTCTGGCTTCAAGAATTAGCAAGATGGGGCTGGAGATATAGCTCAGTTGGTAGAGTGCCTGCCTTGCATGCACAAGTCCCGGGTTAAAAAAAAAAAAAAAAAAAAAAGAATTAGCAAGACTGGGGCTGGGGTTGTTGCTCAGTGGTACAGTGCTTGCCTAGCACATGTCAAGCACTGGATTTGATCCTCAGCACCACATAAAATAAATAAATAAATAATAATTAGCAAGACTCGGCTAATNATAAATAAATAAAATAAAGATCCATTGACAACTGAGAAAAAAAAAAAAAGATGGACCTTCCTGCTGGGCACAGTGGTGCATGCCTATAATACCAGTGGCTCAGGAAGTTGAGGCAGGAGGACTGCAGGTTCAAAGACAGCTTCGGCAACCTAATGAGGCCCTGAGCAACTTAGTGAGACCCTGTCTCAAAATTTTAAAAAATTTTTTAAAAAGGCGGGGGATGTGGCTTAGTGGCTAAGTACCCCTGGGTTTAGTCCGTGGTACCAAAAAGAAAAATGAAGGAAAAGAAAAAGATGGACCTTCCTTGGCCAGTGCCATGGAAGCCATCCCCAAAATATGGCACATGAGCAGGAATCTGGAAGGTTCAATATTTTCTGGGGATGGCAACCATGGGAGCTGGATCCTACAAGTGGCCTGCAAGATTCGCAGGGGTCAAAGACAAGAAGACTGTCATGGGTCTTAGAGTGAGGATCCAGAAAAGGTTGAGTAAAGATCTATAAAGGCCTGGGGATTCTGGTATCATCTTATGCAAAATAAATAGGAGAGTAAAACTCTAGTGCAAATTTTCCACCTGAACAATATACACGAGAAGCACAAGCCCACTCTGGCCAGCCCAAGAAAAGACTAGGATCTGGGTCTCTGACAGGAATATACTGTCCAAAGTCCTATCTGTGCACATGTACCATATGGATAAATCTTGTGGGGTTGGGATTCTAGGTCAGGAACTGGGCATGTAAAAAAGACTTTGCTTTATAGGGAAACAAGCTAGAGGATTATCCTCAGCATTCCTTAGGCCAGCTATGTAAACTGCCACCTGCCAAGAGGAAATGCCATCTGCAAGGCAGGTACAGCAGTTATCTGGAACATAAACAGGCCATAGTGAGTTTTCACCTTGGCTGGGCCAGGAGCTTCCTTCTGTTCTGTTCTGCATCAAGGAGTGGACATTCAGATTATGCCAAGGTCTCACCAATCTGTGCTGTGAGTGATCAGGAAGCCTGGGCTGGTCTATTCCTAAGAGTAGAAAAACACAGCCTTGCAGCCTTCTTGACCATCTAGACTGGGCTAAAGACCTCTAGCAGTCCAGGAGAAAATGAAGTTCACTTCTTTTATCTACATATGCTTCTAAAAGCAGGCCACAGCAGTAAAATATCTCCACTTTGCTTGCAAGCCAGAATTATAATGAACCTTGTTTGCTGTTTTAACATCGAGATTATTTCCTAGTCCTTGGATTTGTGTAAGATAAGTCATCCTGGGGCTACAACATAGCCTTTTTTCTCATCATAAAATAATCCTTTGTTGTTAAAAAGCAATGAATCAGCAAGCCTGACTCATGAACAGAAGCAAAAGGAGGCAATATGCTCCCTTGGGACATGAAGCAGTTGCCCACTGATGGTAGATTTCCTCTCCAAGCAAGCCATCAAATGGCCAAGGAGAAAAGAAATATTTGCCTTTTATCTCCACCCTCCCCAGACTGCCCCTGCCCATGGCAAGACAAAGTCAGGACACACCATAAGGTCCTGTGGACCTAGATGCTAAGGGAAAGTATTCACCAAGGCACTGCCACTCGATGAGACTCTTGTTCAGAAAACAATATATATGGTGTCTCAAGGTCATCTGTCCACATCTCTAGCTTTATGTAAGCACAGCATTTGACATATATTGCTGGGAATTTTTTTGGTACTAGAAATTGAACCTAGGGGGTTCTACCGCTGAACTACATCCCTGGCCCTTTCTTTCTTTCTTTCTTTTTTTTCTTTTTTTTTTGAGACTAAGCTGCTTAGAGTTTCACTAAATTGCTGACACTGTTCTTGAACTTGTGATCCTCCTGCCTCAGCCTCCTGAATCACTGGGATTCCAGGCATGCACCACCATGCCTGGCTCACATATCATCTTTGAACAATGTGTTGGAAGGCAGCATTAACGAAATATACCTACAAGTGCCAGAGAGAACTCAGCCTCACTCAGCCTAGAAGGATTCGAATTAAAGGGTCTTTCCTTTTTGGATACAGGCCCAGGGTTGCCCAAAGTTCATGGACAATGAAGACAGAATATTTCTTTAAGGCTGTCTGCCAAGGAAGCTTAACCATATGTGTTGTCCTTCATATAAAAAAGTAGAGAGGGCCTGTAGGAGAAAGTGCCAAGGAGAAGATGGCACCAACACTAAAAAGAATAAGACAGGGCCTTGGAAGTCTTGGCACAACTACTGGCTAGTACCATTAATCAGGCAAACACTTCCTCAACTTCCCTGGAAGACACTAGTTTTCTAAGTCAACCTTTACTTCCAATCTGAGCTTTGGACCCCTAGAGACTACTTCTATCAAGTTTAGTTATCTTCCCATGGCCTTGGCCCTTCTCTTCAGCAAACAGGAAGGAGCAAATTATTCAGAAATAACAATTTTTCTTTTTTGTGTGTGGTACTGGGGATTGAATACAGGGGTTCATGCAAAGTAGGAAAGTGCTGGATCACTGAGCTGCATCCCCAGCCCTTTTAAAATATTTTATTTCAAGATGGAGTCTCACTAAATTGACCAGGCTAGCCTCAAATTTACCATCCTCCTCCTGCCTTAGCCTCCTGAGTAGCTGGGATTACAGGCTACCATATCACTATGCTCAAAAGGTACTGTGTTGATATACAACTAAAAAATAATATTAAAAAAAAGATTTGTTATCGACACAGTACCTTTTTTTTTTTAATGTGGTGCTGAGGATCTAACCCAGTGTCTTGGCAGTACCATTGATCAGGCAAACACTTGCCTCACACATCCCAGGAGAGCGTTTTACCACTGAGCAACAACCCCAACCCCAAGAAATAACAATTCTGAGAACACTGCCCTCTAGCTACTATCCCCTTCTTTTCACCCACCTTCCTAGGCTGTCTCCTCTCTTGCGTTTTCTATTTAAAGAACAGGTACAACCAACCTCCCCAGTCTCCTAAGCTGGAAACCCAGGAGTTACCCTAGACACCTCTTTTTCCAACTCATACTCCATATCTAGTCTGTCACCAGATCCTAAGGACCTGAACTCCATATAGTCTCCTTAATCTGCCTGAGGTAGACACTATAGATGGACCCAGTCAACCTCCATTCCTAGCCTGCCTCTGGGGCATAGTGCATGGAAAGTAAAAGGGGTCTCTAAAAGCTGCTACCTGGTTTAGCAGTCTAACATGCACATCCCTCCCCACACAGGGACTAGTCTCCTGCCCTGGGCAGCACCCAATTTAGCTGTTTCCCAAGACAACAGCTCTGGTATGCTGTTGTCTCTGCTTCCTGTGTACTGGCAATGGGAACATCAGGGCACAACCATGCTGGGGACTCTGAGTTGTTTTCTTCCATCAGATTTCTGCTTGCTGGGCTGGCTCAGGGAGACTAGCCCCCAGGCATATCTCCTAACAACAAAGAGCATTTCAACACCACTGCAGGGAATTTACAATTTATTCTGCATCTCCAGGCAATCACAGATAATATGACTAAAAGTGTAGCTGCCAGGGTTGCTAGGTAGTAGGACAATGACACATGGAATGAAACCTGCAGGATGGGTGGATTTTTCTAAATGGTTTCAAGGAGGTGTGGAAAATTCCAATGTGTGTAGGAGGACATTAAGGAAGACAGTTTCTGCTGGGTCAATCTCTGCACTCTTGGAACAGAAGCAGTGTGTCAAGATCTTATTGATCCAGAGGCTAGGAATACCTCCTCAGTCGACTGATATTAGCTGAAAGGCCAGGGCAGACCTGAGTTCAGGAGTGGTGCTGCTATGGCAGTTCATTGCCATTAACACAAGAAATCTGTCTACCAAATATGATAAAAGAAATATGTCAAAGTTTTCTCTGGGCCGAGTTGGTTTGTTTTAGATTTCAGAATGGTAGCAGTAGTCTGTTTCGATGAATTGAATGTAAAAGGCATGCAAGCAGGAAGTAAAGCATATTGCTCACCTTGTGAACACTGGTCAAGACACTTAGGGAAGAGAAACCTAAGGAGAAAAAAGATGGGAGATTTTAAAACCATGCATCTCAAGGATGTCTTTGATTATTTCTCACAAAAATGTGAATATCACTGACATATAAGTCTCCACAGCACCATATTAGGAACTGATCTCAGGGGTATTCTACTACAGAGCTACAACCCCAATCCTTTTTTTTGGGGTGGGGGTGGGGCAGGGTGCTTAACCATTGAGCTACCTCCCCAACCTTTTTTATATTTTATTTTGAGACAGGGTCTTGCTATGTTGCTTAGGTCCTCTCTAAATTGCTGAGGCTGGCCTCCTGCCTCAGCTCCTGAGCCTGGGATTATAAGCATGTGCCACCAAGCCCAGAATGTCACTAAATTGCTCAGACTTGACCTTGAATCTGAGATCCTCCTGTCTCAGCTTTTCCAGTAGCTGGGATGGTAGGCATGCACCACCAGCCCAGTGATATGCAAATTAACCTACCTGATGAGGCAAGCAACAGGTAGTATTGAATATTAAGGACAGCTATGGTTATTCAAAACTTAAAATTCTGCACTAAACTTCCCACCTCATAGAAATCTCTGTGGCTAACTGGTGATAGAATGAGGCTGAGGGGATATTGAGAGGCTTACCAGCTCTTTAGTCTATAGGAGATGGAGAATGAGAGCTGGCTTTCATTTTTTTCATGAGGCACTAGGGATGCAACTCAAGGCCTCGGACTGTTGTTGGAGTAGTTAGAAGGTACTAAGTGCTATAGTACTGATCTATATTCCCAGTCCAATCTTATTCATAAATCCAAAGGTCTGGGGTTGTGGCTCAGAGGTAAAGCACTCGCCTACCATGTGTAAGGCACTGGGTTCGATCCTCAGCACCACATAAAAATAAAATAAAGTTATTTGTCCACCTATAACTAAAAAATAAATATAAAAAAATTCAAAGGTGAATGAAAGCAGGAAATGGACTGAGTGGGTCACAAGTGAAGTAGGAGTTGGGGGTGATGGATCCCAAGCGTGAGTGAACTTAATAACTCTAGTGCTATAAGTTGCTCCAGAAAAAAAACTCATGTTATCATGGTGCTTTAAGATTCCCAAAACATTACAAAGCTCTTAGGGTAGAAAGCTAATACTCATGAGAGTAGCTAACTTTGATGGAGTCCCAACTATGGTCTGACCTCCCGTACATCCTGTGTTTTAGGTTATTTAACAGATGAGAAGAGTGAGTTTAGGGTAGCGAAGTACCTTGTCTAAGGGCTCATATGCAGGTGGGAAGTGGTGGGGCTCAGGAAGACAGCCTGGTCCTCTGGCTCCACAGAGCTCTTATGTTTTCTTCCCAATAAAGTAGGATGCTTGGGAGGCACTATTCCGAACTGTTATTGGAGTAGTTAGAAGGTACTAATGCTGTTCAAAAATCAGTGGGTTGGGGTAGGGCAGGGATTTTCTTTCCTTGCTGGTAGCAAGTCCTAATCCTTTTATTTGATTTCAGCTGGAACCAAATATGGTGGAGGAGTGAGCTATATGAATACTACTTTGGGTTGTGGACCCATTTCTCTTACCTAACTCTCATAGTTTCTGAATAATTCCAAGGGAAACCTCCATGTGCTATAAGAAAGATCAGGAAGCCTGCAATAAGGGAAAAGACATCCACACCAGAGGCTCCCAAGAAGAGAACTCACTGTACTCATTGTCCACTGAGTGCACAGTGGAAACATTCTTAGAGAGTCTGTGCCCTCAAGAGCCTGTGACTTCTGAGTACACTCACTTAAGGACCTTCTCATAGGTCTTTTGCACAGCAGCCCACAACAATTCACACACCAGAGGCATCTTAAATAAACTTGAGCCAAACTCCTCTTCAAGGCATTGTACCCAATCACAGGTTAGACACTCACACTTCAACTTCTGGTGAGAAAGAGGCCATTAAACTGCTGACTTTAGGCAGCTGGAAATAAAAATATTTAGAACACATGGGCTTGCATGTATATACAATTTCCTACAACTGGAATGTAATTTCTCATACCCTGACATCCTTGGCATCCATGTCCTTCCAATTCATATGCTGGCTTTCCTCCTAATACAACTAGAAAATATTGTTGCTTCTTTAAAATTCTTATAAAATCATATTAATATGGCAACTATCCTATATTAATTAATTATGTATACACCACTAGTGTGACATTTAGAAAATTAATTAACTTTTCAGAGCATAGCTCCCTCATGATAAATCCATAGTAGTGATACCTTCCTTAAAAGGGGATTTTGAGGATTAGTAGGGGTAAAGCATCAATGTAATTTCTGACAAATAGTACAAAATAAATGCTGGCTCATTTCTTTCCTTCTCTACATATTATCCTCTCTACTAAACTGTAATACTTTTGAAGAGTATCTGGCACAGGAAAACATATCAGGCAAGTTCTATACCAACAAACACAGAAATAATGTATATACTGTTTAATGACCAGCTCTCCATCTGAAAATAAAAGCAGCTAAATTTTTTTTTTAATGTGGCCCCACTCTGTTGCCTAAGCCCAGTTATCTTGAACTCCTGGGTTCATGTGATCTTTCTGCCTCAACCTCCTCAGTAACCAGGACTATAGGCACACTCCATAGTTCCTGGTAAAAGTAGCTGTGATTATAAATATATTCCTAAACCTTCCATCAGTGTTTTATAGTATCATACATTTAGTAGTGTACCAACAAAGAATCTTATTTATACAAAATTCTTGTCAATTAAAAAATGATGATACTGACTTAACCTATCTCAAAATATGGAACAATCCATTTACATTTATTCATAAATATAAAAAAAAGAAGCCTCAAGAGTAGACACCTGGGCTGACTTATTTCTTGCTACACTCTCAATGAGTAGAACAGTCCCGGCACAGAGCAGACATTCTAAGAGTATTCACTGAACAAAATACATTGAAATAAAGATAGCAGGCAAGTATCACATGGACCCATCCTGAATCCAAGCTAAGCCCATCTGCTAGATTAAAGAAGCCACACTAATTCTCACCTCCTAGAAAGGAAACAGACGTGCTATTATGTTCTACCTCTACTTGTTTACTTACAAAACATTATCTAGAAGCAATGATATAAATTTTATTTTCCTAAGGTGGTCACTAAAAAACAAACATCAACCGAATGATATTAAGAGTTTAAAAAAACCTGATTCTCTGGCAGTTATCAAGAATATAAACAACAATAAGTGTTGGTGAGGATGTGGAGGAAAAGATACATTCATATCACTGGTGGGACAGCATATTGGTGCAAACAATATGGAAAGCAGTATGGAGATTCCTGAGCAAACCTGGACTGGAACCACCATTTGACCCAGCTATCCCACTCCTCAGTTTATACTTAAAGGACATACAAACAGCATACTACAGTGATGTAGCTACTTCAATGTTTTTTTATAGCAGCACAATTCACAATAGCTAAACTGTGAATTCAACCTAGATGTCCTTCCATAGATGAATGGGTAAAGAAAATGTGGTATATATACACAATGGAATATTACTCAGCATTAAAAGAGAATAAAATCATGGCATTTGCAGGTAAATGGATTGAGTTGGAGAATATCATGCTAAGCAAAGTAAGGCAATCCCAAAAAACCAAAGGCCGATTGTTTTCTTTGATAAGTGGATACTAATCCATAATGGGGGTGGGTGGGCATGTGAGGAATGGAGGAACTTTGGATAGTGCAAAGGGGGGAGAGGGAAAGGGAGGGGGGATGGGCGGTAGGAAAATGGTACAACGAGATGGACATCATTACCCTAGGTACATGTATGATGACACGAATGGTATGACTCTACTTCGTGTACAACCAGAGAAATGAAAAATTGTGCTCCATTTGTGTACTACAAATCAAAATGCATTCTGCTGTCATGTAGAACGAATTAGAATAAATAAATAAATAAATTTTAAAAATCTGATTCTCAAAAGAACTTTTTTTTAAAAAAATATAAAAACAACATGCAATTCAAGAGTAACATCACAATGGCAAAAAACTGGATTGCTTTCCCTTCTATTCAGGAATACAAGAATGTCTACTCTTTCTACTTCTATACAACAATATATCTAGTCAGGACTATTAAGCAAGAAAAAGAAAAAAGGGCATCCAGATTGGAAAGGAGAAAGTAAAATTTCTGTTCATAGATGACACAGTTTTGTATAGAAAATCCTCGTCAGGTATAGTGGTATATGCCTGTAATCCCAGCAACTCTGGGAGCTGAGACAGGAAGATTGCAAGTTTGAGGGTAGCCTCAGCAACTTAGTAAGGCCCCTAAGCAACCTAGTGAGAATCTGTCTCAAAATTAAAAGAAAGGGGAGGGGCTGGGTTAAATTCCTAGTACAATAAGTAAAGGAAGGAAGGGAGGAAGGGAGGAAGGAAGGAGGGGAGGGAGGAAGGAAGGAGGGGACGGAGGGAGGGAGGAAGGAAGGAGGGGAGGGAGGAAGGAAGGAAGGAAGGAAGGAAGGAAGGAAGACCGACTTTAGAAGTCTACAAACGCACTAAAAAAAAAACCCACAAACTGAATTAATAAATGATTTCAGCAAGGTTGAGGATATAAGATCAAAATCAGTTAAATGTCTGTACAGTGGCCATTTAAAAATACAAAAATTAAATTAAGAAAACAACTCCTTTTATATTAGCATCAAAAATAATAAAACATTTAGGAATAAATTAAACAGAGGAAGCACAGGATATGTACATTGAAAAATATAAAACATTGCTGAAAGAAATTAAAAACCTAAATGGAAAGATGTATACATATTCCTGGACATGATAAAGGATTTAGATTCAGAATATATGAAGAACTCTTCCAACTTAATAAAAAGACAGAAAATCTAATTTTAAAATGGGTGAAGGATATGAATAGACATTTCCCCAAAGAAGATATACAAATGGCCAAGAAGAAAATGAAAAGATGTTAAATATTATTGGCATCAAGAAATGTAAATAAAGAACACAATGATGTCACTTTACACTAGGATGACTAAAATAAAAAAGACAGACGAGTATTGGTGGGGATGTGAATAAATTGGAACCCTAAATCATTTTGCTGGTAGGGTTGTAAATGGTGCAATTTCTTTGGAAATTAGTTTCTGGGTCTTCAAACTGTTAAACATAATAGTTACTACATAATCCTGTAATTCCACTCCTACTATATACCCAAAAGAAGAGAAAACATATATCCCTGTAAAAACTTATATACAAATGTTCACAGAAATATTTATTTATTTGTAGTACTGGGGATTAAACCCAAGGCCTCATGTATGTCAGGTAAATGCTCTACCACTGAACTATCCCAGAATTATTTTACTTTATTTTATTTTGAGTCAGGATCTTAGTTACCCAGGTTGGCTTGGAACTTGCAATCCTACTGCCTTAGTCTCCCAGAGTAACTGGGAGACTAATACCTGGCTATAGTGGTATTATTTATAATAGCCCAAAGATAAAAATAATTCAAATATCCATCAGCCAATAAATGGGCAAATAAGATATATTCCATGTGACAAAATATTTGGCCCAAAACAAACAAACAAAAAACCCCAAAAGTAAGCATTGATAAAGCTACAACATGGACAACTCTTGAAAATATGCTAAATGAAAGATGCCAGGCACAGAAACCACATATTCCATTTATGAAATGTCCAGAATAAGAAAATCCAGGGCTGGGGATGTGGCTCAGGCGGTAGCGCGCTCGCCTGCCATGCGTGCGGCCCGGGTTCGATCCTCAGCACCACATACCAACAAAGATGTTGTGTCCGCCGAGAACTGAAAAATAAACGTTGAAATATTCTCTAAAAAAAAAGAAAATCCAGATATAGACAACAGATTCACAAGACAGAAGGACTAGTCTCCCCCTCCCTGGGGAAAAAAAAAAAGATTTAAGGTCAGCCTCAGCAACTTAGCAAGGTCCTAAGCAACTTAGTGAAACAAACAAACATACAAAAAAGTAGATTTAAAGTTGCCAAGCATTGGGAAGAAGAGGGAGGGAGGAGTGACTGCTAATGGATAAGGGTTTCATTTGGGGATAATGAAAATATTTGAAATCGGATGGTAATAATGGTTGTACGCTCTGAATGTACTAAAAAACCACTGAACACTTTATTTATTTTTAATTTTTTTTTCAGTTACAGATAGATACAATACCTTTATTTGATTAATTTATTTATATATGGTGCTGAGGATCGAATCCAGGGCCTCACATGTGCTAGGCAAGCACTCTACCACTGAGCTACAACCCCCGGCCCTGAACTGTACCCTTTAAAAAGGGTGAAATTATATCAAGAAAGCTATTATATTTTTAAAAGGCAACACACACACACACACACACATACACACACACATACACACACACACACAATGAAGCATCAAATGATCTCTTCCTCATTCAACATTTGCCTTGAAAGGCAATGGCCATTTTCCAGAAGGAAGCACTATTAACAGTTTGGTATATATCCTTCTAATTATTTCCTATGCTTATATAAACAAACATTTTGAAAATACATACCACATGCTGGTGTCATGGTATGCACCTACAGTCCCAACACTGGGGAGGTTGAGGTAAGAGGATTACTTAAACCCAGGAGGATAAGCAAACATTGTGGGCAGTGTAGTGAGGCTTCATTTCAGAAACAAAACAAAACCCTAAAACAACCAAATGAAACTAAAAATGTAAAAAATATATAAAAATGCATATTGTTTTGGCAATTTGCTTTTGAAATTTAGAAAATATTGTGAATATTTTTCCATGTTAGTACATAAAAGTCTACTTGATTTTTTTAAATACCTGCATAGCATCTCATTATATATCTATATCTCAAATTTAACCAGTCTCTTACTAATAAGCATTTAGATTATTTCCAGTTCTTAAATATAAACAGCATTGTTGTGATATCACAGACCACATCTGCCATGTTTTAGAATGCCTAATACCTTCTAATCATCTTTTCTCTGCTTGGTTAGGAAATCTATTCCCTAATAGAAGAGCAGAAAATTGCTTTTCCAGCCTTCCTTACAGTCTGGTGCATATATGTGAACTATACTTCACCAAATAAATAAAGGTACCACAAGACTCCAACTGGCAGTAAGCAAGGTAAGGGAACATATGGTTAACAGATCACACATTCTAGTGAAGGAAGTAGTAGAGATACACCTTATGAGAGCAGCCCTATGGAAAGTTGAGGGTTCCTCCTGGCTGCCTAGCCAACACCACAGCCTGAATTTTTGGCTCTCTTGGAGAATCTGCAAGTTACTTAATGTTCTTTATAGATTCCCTTCTATGTATACATGCTCCAGTGGGTTCAACTGCTTGAAATTAAGAATTCCCCTTGGGGTTAGGGGTGTCAGTCAGTGGTAGAGGATTTGCCTTGCATGCACGAGGCCTGCGTTAGATCAATTCCCAGCATTGAAATAATAATAATAATAATAATATTATTATTATTATTATTATAAAGCTGCATGTGGGGAAAAAAGAAAATTCTCCCTGAAACAAAAATAAATACATGCATCTTTATTCACTTACAGAAATAAAACTATATGATAAAACTCTAGCAATAACATGGCCAAATTTATCTCCCAAGAGATTTTACATTCCTATCATCAGTATACTTGTAACAGTGTACTAAATTACCCTAAGGCTAAATGGCTTAAAATTATGACCATTTAGCCAATGGTGGTGGCACATGCCTGTTCCAGCTACTTGAGAGGCTGAGGCATGAGGATCACAAATCCAAGGCCAGCCTTGAGACCTTGTCTCAAAAAAAAAAAAAAAATCAGCAAAAAACAAAATGTAAAACCCTGATAAAAAGTATTACCATTTATTATTTCTTATGATTCATTGTGCAGAATAGAATCAGAAGGACTAGGCAGTTGGTTTTTGCTTGCTTGGGGCAGTTCAGCTGTGGCTGATTGTTTAAGATAGTCTTACACAAAGGTAGAAATGTGGCCTTAGTCCAGATGACAGGGCTGGGATGGCAGGGCCCCACTCTCCCTGTGGCCTCTTGATCCTCCAGCAGCTAGTTTAGGCTCCTGGAGCCTAAGCTCCTAATTTAGTCTCAGCTCCCAGAAGCAAGGGAAGAAAAATCCCAATGCGTAAAGACTTCTCATGCTTCTGTTTGTTTCATGCAATGTTAATGTCCTATTGGTCAAAGCAGTTGCATAGTCAAATCCAAATTTGCAGGGTAAAAAATACTAGATTCAACTCTTTGGTTCTTTTTCTTTTTTTCTCTTTTTACATTTAATATAATTTTTAATAACATACTTCTTAAAAATTTATTTATTTATTCTAATTAGGTAGATATGACAGCAGAATGCATTTTGATTCATTGTACACAAATGCAGCACAACTTCTCATTTATTTGGTTGTACACGATGTAGTGTCACACCATATGTGCATTCACACATGTACCTAGGGTAATGATGTCCATCTCATTCCACCATCTTTCCTGACCCCATGTCCCCTCCCTTCCCCTTTGCCCAATCACAGTTCCTCCATTAACTCTTTGGTTCTTGTTGAGAGGGGCTGCTTTCGCTGTAGCATATTTTTCATCTACCAAAGTTGGCCATTTAAGGATGTAAGAATAGTTTTTCTTCTTTCTTTTTTTTAAATTTATGGACATAATACTGGCTAATTAAATACACACACACACACACACACACACACTTCTTGTATTGGGTGCTAGGGATTGAACCTTCCAGCTCTTTAAATTTTTTAATGGAATGAATTTAAGTTTATTTAGTCTCCTCCTCCTCCTCCTCCTCCCCCCCCCTCCTTTTTTTTTTGGAGGAGGGTACCAGGGATTGAACCCAGAGGACTTGACCACTGAGCCACATCCCCAGCCCTACTTTGTATTTTATTTAGAGACAGGGACTCATTGAATTGCTTAGTGCCTCACTTTTGCTGAGGCTGGCTTTGAACTAGCAATCCTCCTGCCTCAGGCTCCCAAACTGCTGGGATTACAGGTGTGCCTCATCCATCTATTTAGTAACTTTCTATTCTTCTCCTTCTCCTCCTTCTGCTCTTCCTCCTCTTCCTTTCTTCCCCCTCTGGCCCCCTACTCCTTCTTTTCTTGTACTGGGAATTAAACCCAGTGGCACTCTACCACTGAGCTATATCTCCCCAGCCATTTTAATTTTTTTATTTTGAGACATAATCAAAGTTTCCAGACTGGCCTCAAACTTTCAATCCTGCCTAGCCTCCTGAGCAGCCAGATTGCAGATGTGTGCCACTACACCTGGCTATAACTTTCTATTCTTGATTACAGTATCCATAACTCTTTTATTCTATCCACGTACACCATGAGCTAATCATTAATTTTTCAATACAGCATTGGTAAATCTACTATAGTAAATTATTTTCTGGAAGGAATTCAGATTAGTAATTTTGAAATTTCTCATTAATATCTAAAAACTGAGCAAATCAGTATCTTTGAATTTATTTACTTAAATATTTCTAATCTCCCAGTCTGAAAAAACGAGGAAATGAGTATACTCATATTTCCTATTACTTACCCCTAATTCTATTGCTTATATTTTATATTCTATAACCATAATCACCTCACTTTAGTCTCATTTCTATGTTTAGACAGATTATATTATACACTCATCCTCGGTTATTTTATTTTTTTCATTTGTTTACAGTGCTGGGTTTCAAACCCATGGCTTTGCACATGCTAGGCAATGGCTTTGCTCTTGAGCTACACCTCCAGCCCCTTTGAGACCTTTAATATCTTAAACTATCTTTGAGGACACTTAGTATACACATATTGGAGTACCCATTCTTTTTTTTTATTTTTTTTTAGTTGTAGATGAACACAATACCTTTATTTTATGTATTTATTTTTATGTGGTGCTGAAGATCGAACCAGTGCCTCATACTTGCTAGGCAAGTGCTCTACCACTGAGCCACAACCTCAGCCTGGAGTACCCATTCTTGTACTCTTTCTTTTCAGTGCTGGAGATTAAACCCAGAGCTTCACATGCATAATGGGTAAATAAGTGCTCTACTACTGAGCCACATCTCCAGCCCTCAATAGATATTTCATGAGCACTATATACTAAGTATTAAATGGAAATGGTTCTTGTCCTCACAAAGGCTAAGAATGTACCCAATATTGACTCTCTTCCCTTGGGCTTTTTGGGTCCGTTGATGACCTAGCACTAATCAAAGAGTGACCGAGCACTTATTACATACAAGGCACACTGAAGTGTTCCAAAAGTCAAACATACATAAATATTTGTCTTCTGGTGGGTAAGGAAAATGTCGATTTCCGTACATTTACTCACACCACATCCCATGGGCTGAAGGTGGTCCTAAATATCTACCTGTGCTCCATGTAGCAGCTCAGGGGCTCCATGCAAACCGTGATGGCACCAATGGTGAAGAAGGACTTGACATTTGAGTCTGGGTGGGTCTGCAGGGCCTGGATGACATCAATTATATCCGTGTAGCTGAGGGGGAAAAAAGGAATACTGGTTAGAGCTACAGAGACGGGTAAGAGGCATGCTGAGTGGCTGAGTTAGCAGGGACAGAAGGAAGACCAATAGCCTATAATTGAGTTCCTTGGTGTCTGTTATTCAACTTCGTAATTCAGAATCCCAGGAATCCCCAAAGTGCTTCTACATTCCCAAGTTCTGTTAGTCCTCCTAACTGTGAAAGAATGGGTAGAAGAGCCAACCTGTTCATGGGGTAAAGGAAGCCTGCAGTGATTACAGGGCTCCCCTACTTGATGTGCCTAGGCCTGTTTTTTTCTAGATCCCTTTTTTTTACGCTAGGGATTGAACCCAAGGGTGCTACATTCCAAGCCCTTTTTATTTTTTATTTTGAGACAGGGTCATGCTAAGTTGTTGATGGTTTCACTAAGTTGCTGAGGCTGGCCTCAAACTTGAGATCCTCCTACCTCAGCCTCTTGAGTCACTGGGATTAGAGGCCAGCTTTGGGGCATGTTTTCTAATCAAGTTAGGAACTCCTGCTGATGTCTATTTTTTTTAGTTGCTCTTTTCCCCTCCTTCCCACTTCAAAGGATCATCAGAGGGGCTAGGGTTGTGGCTCAGTGGTAGAGCACTTGCCTAGCATGTGTGAGGCAGTGGGTTTGATTCTCAGCAGCAATATAAATAAATGAATAAAAGGTCCATAAATATCTAAAAAAATATATTAAAAAAAGATCATCAGACCTGTTCAGAGCAGTAGATGTGTCAAATACTGATTGCATTCTTGTCTTCTGCTTGGAATTTCCTCCAAAACCCAGATTTAGAGCCAATTTGAATATCTTTACTTTGAACCTAATAGTTCATAATCTGACTCCTCCAAGTCTGCTCCTCCCAAGGCTGTGTCTTCCTTATCAGAGGGGACTCTATACTTTCAGAAGCTGGGCTAAAAGATGTATTTGGAGTCTTCATTGACTTCATTTTTTCTCAGTTTTCAACATGTAACTAGAAGAGATTATTGCTCACATACCTGCAGTACCAGTGAGTCCAAACTGCTACAATCTCCTGCCTAGATCATGCCAACAGCCTCCCAGCTGGTCCCCTACTTCTGTCCTTTCCTCCTTCCAATTTGTTCTCAGCACTGAAGCTAGAGGGATATATTAACCCCATAGTCAAATAATGGCATCACTGTTCAAAACCCAGTCTGAAAGCCAAAGCCCTTAACAATAAGTCAGGTAGCCCTTTATGATCTAATCCCCCACAATACAGGGAAGAATTTCATCTACCATCCTGTCCCTTTCCCTAATCCCACCACTCTGGCCTCCTGGCTCTTCCCTGAACATGCCAGGCATACTTCTACCTTAGTATTCTCCTTTCTCCTCTACTTGGAATGCTCTTTTTTTCTGATATCTGACAGTTCGATCCCTTTCTCCCTTCAGGTCTCTGCTCAAGTGGCATTTTTTTGTTGTTTTCATTTTTGCAGTGCTTGGGATTGAACCTGGGGCCTTGTGCATGCTAGGTAAGTGCTTTAACACAAAAATGGCATCTTATGAGAGGCATCCTCTGACTTCATACACTGTGTTCAATACAGCAATACTCCCTTTTTGAACTCCATGCTCTTTTCCCCCAGTTTTTCCCCCCTAAAAGCACTGATCATTAGTTATGTAAGTTCTTTTTATTATTTTTGTTGGGTTTTTCTTTTATTGTGTCTTTTTCTTACATGTTGTCTTTTCTCATTTGTTTACTGATGGTCTGCAATGAAAATGTAGTTGTTGTGTGCTATACTCCCTAGTGCCTAAAGTAGAGTAGATGAACAGGGTAGGGATATTTGGCACCCCACCCTGCCCCACTGTAGACCCTTGGCCACACAGAGGAGACCTGCCCTCTTCACATGGTGGACAACACTCACACTGTCCCAATTGACCTAGACTATCACTAAAAGGTCTGTTTTTGTGGAGGGAAGTCAAACCTGACACACAGCCTTGTGTATTAGATCAGCCTCGGTCTCTCTGTGCCCTTAGGAGGTCAGTGGCAGGTGGGGGAAGGTAAAGCCTGCCTGAGCCATTTCCTAAGTTTCCACAAACAACTCATCTGCAAAAAAGCCTTTGGCTTCATTCCACACTACAACATCTCCTACCTCCTACCCAGGTCTGGCCTCAATCCTGTCCAGTCAGCAGAACTCCATTAGAGGACAAGGGGTGCTAAGTTCAGGAGTTTCCGTATGAGGAGTTGAGGATTTTGCTCAGTGGTAGAGCACTTGCCTAGCATACACAAGGCCCTCAGTTCGGTCCTTGGCCTTGGTGTGGGGGGAGTTCCCCCATGAGGCTTTGTGGGGAGCCACTCTGAATAGATTCACGCCCTCCATCCTGGAGCAGAGAGGCTTTGACCTTCACTACACCTTGTAGTGACCTGCACATTGCCCTGTCCCGAAGTTTGAGGGCACGTCTTCAGAAGTAGGCATGTTGCCCCATGGCCCCTTAGGCGTGTTGCCCCATGGCCCCACCTGTCCTTTGTAACCCTGCCCCCCTTCTGACCTTTTTTGGATGGAATTTTCTAAGAATAAAGGTCCCCCCAGTAAGAGCCCACTTCCAAAAGTGCTCGCTTTCTCTTGCCAGCCTTTCATGACTTTCTCTTGGTCTCCTATTTGGGGAGCTGAGAGCGGAGAAGCCGTCCTGAAGCTTGTTTAAAGGTTAAGTGTGTTGTGTGTCTGTGTTTTATTTATTTGGTGTCTCTGGAAATTCACACAAAAGACCTTAAGTTTAGCTGCCCATGCGCATGCTTTGAGAGCAAGCCCTCTGCTTGATGACTTTTCTCCCTGTCTGGACATGTGTGTATGGATAGTCACATGGGGATCTTTCCACTGTAGTGCCTGGGTAGGCCTGGATACCAGGAGAGCACCACACACTGTAGGCACTGCCAAGTCTTGATAGCAGCACACATGGTAAATGGGACGGACACTTGCATATTGCCTGCTCCAAAGAACTTTGTGGGAGCATTAAATGGATTTAACTTTCAACCACACTCCTCAACAATAACTTTTCCCCCTTCTGAAAAGGGAGGCTCTTTCTTGGAGCCTCCCTTTCTTGGTGATTGGAGGTTCTTTCTTGTCCAAGTTCATTATAAGCAATAGAGTCCTATTAATCTCAAGGATATAAACTCAGCTACTTGAGAGGCTGAGGAAGAAGTATCACAAGTTCAAGGTCAACCTCAGCAAATTAGAGACCCTGTCTCAAATAAAAAATTAAGAGGACTGGGTTCAACTGCCAGTGTCTATCTATTTATCGCTCGCTCGCTCTCTCTCTCTCTCACACACACACACACACACACACACACGGATTTCAGTCATTTTAGTGCAATAGAATTTCCCTTAGAAAGGGTGGCTGGGGAACCTGGAGATTAATGGAGCATCTGTTAATCTTCATTAATTTTAGTGGAAAAGGTTAGAGTAAAAACAGGCTGCAGGCTCTTTGATAAGGCTTGTGCATTTGGGACTGCCCCAAAAGAGAAGGTCCTTGGCCATTCACTCTGGTCATCAAGAGAATCCTGCTAGAACCTCCCAAAGGAAATTCTATTGCATTAAAATGACAGTTTTACTCCTTCATCCTGCAGAATTGCTGAGGTGGCTCTGTGTGTGTGTGTGTGTGTGTGTGTGTGTGTGAGAGAGAGAGAGAGAGAATCATCTATTGTACTACAGTTCAGACTCTGAGACAGCTGATACTTTTGCAGGCTTGTAAAGTCAAAGAAAAGGGGTCAATGATGCTTTGTAAAATGATGGAGGGTGAAAATGACCTCAGCTGCACAGTGGCAAGCTGCCAAATTTCCCTCCAGGTCCACAATCCCAGTGACTCTCAACTCTGGTAGGAGCAGGTGATGAAGCTGGGTCAACCCACTCCTTTGACCAGTAGAAGTAATGAAAAACCTAAAGAAATCAAGTAGTTTCATGTCTAGACTCTTCCTCTGTAGTTTCCATGACCTGAGCTCACAGGTAGGACAAGAGGGCTGACAGAAGAGAAGATGGAGGAAGGGTGCGATAACAAGGTCTGCCAATGCATGATGGCCCTGAATATGCACAGTTCCACCTGCCCCCTTCCTCGGGACCACCATCCCAGATCCTTCAACTTCCCATCATCACAGCCAGGTGCCCAACAGGGCCTTGGATCCTGGCCCATTCTTTACTGGAAATGACTAACTTATTGCAAACACTGATTATTATGACCGCAAAAAATGTAGCATGGCACAAAAGCACTTTGTGAGAACATCCAAAAGCTTCTTTATTATCAACCATAATAAAAGAGTGAAAGGCAGAGCACATGTTTTCCTGGCCTGGCATGTTCCTCTCTGGGCCCAGATGATAATGGGCCTGTGAGGGGCTCCTCCCTAGAGGCCTGAGAACAACAGGTCAAGGGACCATCATTCAGTCAGGACAGTAGTATATGCTCTGTCAAACCTGACAGTAGTAGAGTACTTGCCTAGATATTGCATGCCCATGATAATCCTACTTACACAGGGACTTAAGGAGCTGGGAGGCTATAATAATGGTTCTATACCAGTCATGAACAGGGGGCTTCTTACCTAACTGGTCAATACATGCTCCTTACTGAGGGTCCTAAGAAACCCTTCAGAGCTAGCCATACAGGGAATAGGGGTACTGCAGACAGCTGAGTATAGGAGCCACCTCTGCAATTCTGCAGGAGGAAGGAGTAAAACAGATGAGGCCCCCTTATCTAGATGACAAAGAAAGAGGGTTAGAGACCACTATTGTTCCAAGAATTATCAGAGAAACTTGAATAGATTCCCTAATTTGCACCTTCTGGTATTGAAACCAAACCTGAAACTTATGTAAACTACTCTAGCCACTCTAACCCACAATATGGTAATAGGATGCTTGTTGGATCGAGGCCTAGCCTGTCTGTGTAGCATGGACAGTGTTTGTGCCCATGCAAGGTTTATTCTGTGCCCCAGGTTTGCTACACATTAAGTAACAGTAATGCCAAGGTTACTACCATATCCAACTGTACCCAGATGTCAAATACTTACCCTTGTAACACTACCAGCAGTCTGGTCTTCTTGCAGATGTAGGCTGATTGACGGGCAGAGCGATTCTGTTGGGCCTCCAGGGCACTAGAAAGGTACTTCTGGAAGTGGGCAGCATGAAAACATTCAGAGCTATCCATGATTTGGCGGTACACCATCCACCTGGAAATGGAAATGTAATCTCAGCACCGGGGCTACCTGATGGCTTGGCCCTGTAGGCTCAATAATGGATTCAAATGTGACCTGTATTCCAAAGACATTCTGCCCACTGAATCCATATAGGATAAAGCAATCCTAGGGTCACAGAAAAAGGCAGAAAGTACTAGATGCATTGAGAGCCCCAAATTCGGAAGCTACTATCACTGGCACTTTTGACAGGAAAACCCCTGCCACAGGGAAAACAAGTAAGCTCATGATCAATAGACTTCAGAGGTGAGAAAGACCTCTCACCAGGCAGTGATTTTCTGAAGAACCATGCAATAAATGGTTTCAGTACAGCACTTAGTAAAACTCTTGCTAAGAATAAGAAATAGGCAGGTAAAGAATTCAGAATGTTTATAGAATAACAGCACTAGACATGATGAACTGGTTAGCCATTAAGTGTTTATTAAACAAGGCCCAATAATTCCCTAGCATTTCTCTAAAACTGTTCTCCTCATTCCCTGCAATTTCTCACACTAAATTCCTAATGCAATTTTAGTTTTCTTAATTCCTTTAAAGCCTCCTGCAGGATTCTTTACTTTGGAGTACACTGACTAGATATTCTGTACCCAGGTCAGTCAAGAAGAGTTGATTAATCATCTGCCAGTCCAGTGAAGTGATGGATGAATAATTTTCCCAGTTTCACCTGAGCCAACATGTCCCAGTTGCACCAGTACTCATGTGGTCCCTCTGTGGTCATGGAAGGTTCACTAATTCTACTAGCTCCCAAGTTCTTATGATCACCATGGCACAGACCGTCCCCATGCTGATCAGGCACACTTCCATCCCTTTGAATTTGCTCAACCTGCTGCTGTGCTCTTCCCCAGATACCAAATGATTAGCTCCCTTATTTCTTCAGGTCGTTGTGGAAATATCACCTTTTCAGTGAGGACTTCCCTAACCATCCACTCAATTTAAAACTGGAATCCCTCTCCCAGTCTGCACTTCTCTGCTTTATTTTCTCCAAAGCCTTTTACACCAGCTAATATAGACTATTTTCCTTACCTGGTTAAGTGTCTTCTCAAACTAGAATGTAAACTCCATTAGAGTAGAGACTGTCTTCTGTTTTGCTCAGTGATGTATTCCCTACACTTAGATCAGTAGCTGGCATACAGGAAGCACTCAGCATAGTGTGTTAAACAAACAGATGGATGGATGACTACTGTGCCAATACCAGTTGCACCAAAGACCAGTATGAGGTCTAAAGTCACCCCATTACTAGACAGGCCCAGGCATAGAATCCCATTCCCAAAGCAAAGGCAGCAGACATACTAACCTGCCATATTCCTTATGGAGAGTGACCAGAAAAGCACAGAGCTCACTAGCATGACAGCCTGGCAGGCCAGTTACAATGTTGATAATTACCTACATGAAAGAAAAGTCATGTGGGTTTGCAATTCAACCAAGAGGCAGCACTGAGTAAGAAGTTAAGAGAACTGAACTTCTGGAGTCAGGCTCTGTGGGCTTGAACCTCAGCACCACTATTCATCAGCTCTGTGACCTTGGGACAATGACAAAACCTATCTTGTAGGGTTGGGTGTAAGGAGTAACAGAGTTAATTTATTTCAAGTGCTTAGAATAGTGCCTGGCATATAACAAATACCATACACAATGTAGTCTTACTATTCTAATTGCTGTGAAACAGGTTGTGAATATATCAGTTAAAATTTAATGTATTAAAAAGCCGATCTGCTTGAGACCACAAACCTCTTTTGTAAAGCAGACATTCAGGGATAAGATGACTATTTCCAACAATAATACTTCTTAGGAAAATAATAGGCAGAAAGGAGGTCTGAGACAAAAGTGCCTTAGGCTATACTGGTGTGACAAACTTGGCAGAGGACAGGAGCTGCCCTGTGGATGTTTCTGCCTGGCTGCCTGTGTCCCTGAGCCACATGGCCTGGCCTGAAACAAAATTCACTGGGCATGGGGAAGCACTTCTGATTCCTAAGGAAAAGAGAAGCCAGCTGGATTGTCCTCACCTCATTACGTGGCCACAAAAAACAGGCCCCTCTTGGGCTGGGGATATAGCTCAGTTGGTAGAGTGCTTGCCTTGCATGCACAAGGCCCTGGGTTCAATCCTCAGCACCACACACACACACAAAAAAAAGAAAAAACAGGCCCCTCTTTAGGTAGATACTATAAAGCCATTTAAGAAATTCACTGAGACTGGGTGTGATGGTACATGCCCATATTCCCAGGTATTTGAGGCTAAGGCAGGAGGATTTGCAAGTTCAAGGCCAGCACAAGCAATTTCTTGAGACCCTGTCTCAAAATAAAATATAAAAAAGTCCGAGGATTTAGTTCAGTGGCAAAGCACTTGCTTAGCTTGTGTAAAGCTCTGTGTTTAATCCTCAGTACCAAAAAAAAAATTTTTTTTTTCATTGAAAAAGAAGGGGTCAAGCAGGAACCAGGCAACTACTGAATGATGTCTATGCAAATGACAGAGCATAGCAAAGACCTCAATAAGTATGTATTTTGTTTTATTTTACAATAGGCAAGACTCTTTGAGACAGGCCTAGTCACAGGTAACATAGACTCAAGCTAATCCCTGTGGCCCTTACTATCCAAGCTGACCACATCAGCACAAAGATGGCTAGGGATCCCTCTTTTTGTGTGTGTAGGAACCCAGAGCTTTCCCTCCTCCCCTCTAACCAGGGCCTGTACACTGTAATCCTTATTGCCCCTGTGCAGTACTCCACATCGACATTTTGTTTATCCTTCTCCATTCAGCTTTCCCCATATCAGTTCCTACTCCTCACTCTGCCCAGGTCTTAGCCCTTCATATCACAGTACATATGTATAAAGGCAGACACTTTCTAACTTTTTTTTTGTTGTACTGGGGATGGAACCTAGAGGCCCTCTACCACTGACCTACACCTCTAGCCCTTTTTACTTAATTTTGAGGCATGATCTTGCTAAGTTGCCAAAGCTGGCCTTGAACTAGTAATCTTCCTGCCTCAGTCTCTGGAGTCTCTGGGATCACAGGTTTGTGCCACCACATCCAACTTGATAGCACTTTTTTAAATAAAATATAAGAAGCATTGTCAAACATTTTATACTTTCATCTAAGGGAAACAAATGATGCTTCTAATGGTTTAGTGATTCTATTTCCTTTTGCAGCTGATTTGCACAGAAACGAATGCCCTCTTTGAGTCTATTATAACATATGTCTCCTGAAGGAACAAACGGACAGTGGGAGGAGGTCAAGAGGAGAGAAGTGTGAGGTAAGAGTAGTTAAAATCCACTCTGTGGAGACAATGTTTATAGAGTATCATCTTACTCTGGTGATTCCACCCAGGCCCAAATAACATGGGCACTCTAACCCTTATTATGTGCAACAGATCCACTGCTAAGTAAGTCCTTTGCACAACCAGAAAGAGCTGAGAGCACTGAATGAAAGTTTAAAAGACATGGAAAAGCAAAGGGAGGGCATGGCAAGATGCCAGGATTTATCACTGTCATGAGACTTGGCCTGACACAGTCATTGTATAGAGCAGGTTTCATGTATATTATTACATCAGTATCCAAGGAGGTAGAGCGTTTTATAAAAGGGACTCCACCTGAGCTCCTTTTGTTAACTGACAAAAAAAAACCCAAGGGCAGGCTTTAAGGATTATCCTCCTGTGAATTCCCAGCATATTTGGTGAGCTTCTCTACCTTGTCATTTTCTGCTCTGTGAGGAGGGCTGATTTCAGCTTGCTGCAGCAGGATCGGAAGATGGATCCTCATCACAGGCTCCCGACTAATGCTGCTGACAGCGAAATGCTGAAGAAACCTGGAAAAACAAAGACAGTGCTAACATGTCACCATCACCAGCCTTGCCTGATCTGCCCACTCACAACAACTTCTTACTGAACTGCTAAAAAATAAGCCTTAGAGAAATTCTCTCTAGAGAATAAAATTGTATATGGTGCATCACTACTACCTTTTTACAAGGATCCCTAAGAAACTATGGAGAAAAGGGGGGTTTTAGAAAGGACCAACCCTGAGGTTTCTGACATTTCAAAAGCTAGAACATTAAACATCTAAAATCAGACACCCAAAGCTCACCAGTCCAGCTCTGGGAGTTTAGCTGAGAGCAGCTTTGAAGAACTCCACTTCTCCCCAGCAGGATGGTTCAGGGCACAAAAGAGTTTCTGCGCACTAGAGTGCCTAGAATACCAAAAGATCACAGATTAGAATTCCACTTCCATACAGCATGCATACTTTACACAACTGGTTCTGAGGCAGGCTTTCAAGCCAAATCCCATGACAGAGTCAATGCTTCCAAAATAAGCATCTCACTGACTTAAAATGTGGTATGAGTGCATGACGACTGGCATGCCCACAGACGATGAATGGTCTGAAAGCCCTTGACAGTAGTATCAGTTTCTGATTCTTAGTAGATTTCATTTCTCTTGCCTTCTATTTCCCAAGAGCACTAGCTACTTGCAAGTTGGCATCACTGAAATGACTGCTGGCCCTTTCAGAAGCCAAGACCCCTGTGTTACATAATGTAAGTCATCCTACAGAAAGCACACCCACAAAGCTTAGGGAAGCAAGCACAAACACTGAAGGCAGCCACTTACAATTTCTTTTGTTCCACAGATAATCCATCTTCCTGGATCACTTTTAAAGAGAGCCCTGAGTTATCCTGCTGTTGCCAGGGGGAGAAGACCTAAACAAAACAGAATTTGAGCAAAGAATACTTTAAACCCAACAACAGGATATGGAACCCACATGGGGATTTGATGATTGTTGAAAATCTAGACTGTCTGTACAGAGAAAAACCATTTTAACAAACAGGGTTTTGTTGTTGTTGTTGTTGTTTTAAATAAGACCTGAAGCAATTTTGTTCTGTATTTTTCAGAATCAGAACTATCTTTTTGGGTTCTGCTCCTTGAGTATTCTGCTCTTCCAGAGGTCAGGAAGCCTTGAGGAAGGTGCTAGGAAACAGGGGCATGTTCTTTCCTGGAGATAAAGTAGATATCAGTGGTTTAAGTAACTTCTGTCTAGAGGCAGAAGAATGGCTGAAGAGAATCTGAAAGGCTGTCTCTAGGTTCCCAGATTGAAAGGGCAACAGCAAGGAGGTAGAAAGTCCAGGAAATAGTTAGGGGGAAGAATAGACTAACTGAAGAAGCCAATCTGCAGCTGAAGTCAGCTCTTGTTCCTCCACATTCTGTGAATCTGTCCTGAGGGAGGGACACTGTCCTCTCACAAGCTGCTGTAATCACACCTTTCCAAGAATCTCCCCCAGTCATGAAGCTGACCATTGGTTTGATTGGCTGCTGCCTGGTCTCTAAGTGGGTCAGATAATTCCTGTGCAATCTGTGCTAAGTACCTACAATTGGCCAGCTGCCAGGTGGGACTATCCACAAGGACAGGGCTATGACCCATAGGGAAGGAGAGCCTGGGATAAGGTGGAGAGCTCTAGTTCAATAGGTAGGTCCTATGATTCAATAAAATGGCTGAAAGAAAATAAGTCTAATTAGGATTTAAAGGGGACAAAGCAGCCAAGTGTGGAAGTGCATGCCTATAATCCCAGAAATTTAGGAGGCTGAGGCAGTAGGTTTTCAAGTTTGAGGCCAGCCTCAGGAAATTTAGCAAGACCCAATAAGCAATTTAGCAAGACCTTGTTTCAAAAAATAAAGAGAGATGGGGATGTAAGCTCAGTGGTAAAGCACCCCTATTTCAATCCCCAGGACCAAGAAAAAAGTGGGGGAAGGGAAAAGTAGTTTTTTTTTTTAACTTTAAGTTTTTGCTTGTTTTTTGTTTTAAAGGTTGAAAACCCTTTTACTCAGTTTCCTTTAGGCTCTTACTCCTCACTAGCAAGAGCACCATGCCAGAACCAAAAGAATATATAGAGAAGTTGCCTCTGTGCCAGGCCCTCTCACACCACACCATTAGCTCTGACACACTATCTTACTGTTTAAATTGCTAAGGAAAAAAAATGACGGGATGTTACCTCTGAGTAAAATGCTTGATATATCTTTGATTTGGGGAAAAGAGCAATCATCAGAAAGTTGCTTGATCCATGGAAATGAACTGGGAGATGAGGAAGCAATGAGCTTCTGAAGTTGATAAAAAGGGCAGCCACAACACTGGTAGAGTCCTAAGGAGAAAAACAGTAGCATTAGCAAGAAAACTCATTTTCATGATGCCTGTCCTCAGAACTAAAATCAGAATACACAAGAACAATTTCAGTGCAGTTATTTCACACTGAGTGATTTACTGGGGTTCAATGAACTTTCCAATACAGTTACAGGAGATTGGGCAGCACAGGAATTTTTTTTCCAAAAATAAAAATGTCATCTCAAAATTCCTTCTAAAATATTAATACCTTAATCAGATATATGATTTGCAAATACTGTCTCCCATTCTTTGGTTCTTTTTACTCAAGTGAGTGTCTTTTGATGTGCAAAAGTTTAATTTTGGATAAAGTTTAATTTATATATTATTTCTTTTGCTATTTGTGCTTTCAATGTAGTATCTAAGAAATAACTGACAAACCCAATGTCATGAAGCTTTTCCTTTATGTTTTTTTAAAAACAGTTAATCATTTTGCTTTTATATTTAGATTTTTTATTCATTTTTAATACTTTTTGTTATATATGACAGCAGAATGCATTATAATTCATATTACACATATACAGCACAAATTTTCATATCTCTGGTTGTACACAAAGCAGAGTCACACCATTCGTGTCTTCATACATGTACTTAGGGTAATGATGTCCATCTCATTTCACCATCCTTCCTACTCTCAGGCCTCCTTCCTTCCCCTCCCTCTCCTTAGATTTTTTTATTCATTTTGAGTTAATTTTTCTACTGTGGTTGAAGGTAGGGTCCAACTTAATTTGCATGGGATATCCAGTTTTCCTAGCACCATTTCTTGAAAGACTGTGTTTTCCTCACTGAATGGTTTTGGCATCCTTATCAAAAATCATTTGATCACCCACTTGAATCAAAGTGTGAAATATGATATATCAAGAAATTTGTAATGTTTTGAACAACCAACAATAAAAAATTAAAAAAAAAGAAATTAAAGGCATTCAACGGAAAAAAAAATCATTTGATCATAAATGCAAGAGTTTATTTCTGGCTCTCTATTCTATTTTGCTGGTCTATACATCTGACTTTATGTCAGTATTATACTGTTAGGTTACTGAAACTTTGTTTTAAGTTTTGAAATCAGAAAGTTAGAGAGCTCCAAGTTTGTTTTTCTTTTTCAAGACTGTCTTAGCTAATTGAGGCCCTTTTTAAATTCCATATAAATTTTAGGATGGTTTTTCCTATTTCTGTAAAAATTTATATACTGCAAAAAATGCCACTGGGATTTTGATAGGACTGCACGGAATCTACAAATTGCTTTGGGTAGTAGTGTCATTTTTTTAACTATATTTTTTTAAAAAATACTTATTTTTTAGTTGTAGTTGGACACAATAGCCTTATTTTATGTATTTATTTTTTTATGTGGTGCTGAGTTAATTTTTCTACTGTAGTTGAAAGCACTCTACCACTGAGCCACAACCTCAGTCCCAGTACTGGCATTTTAATAATATTAAATGTTCTGATCCATGAAAATGTATGTCTTTCTATTCATTTAGATTGTCTTTAATTTTTCAGTAATGTTTCATAGTTTTGGGTAAACAAATCTTTTATTTCCTCATTGAAATTTATTCCTAAGTATTTTACTCTTTTTGATGCTACTGTAAATGGAATTGCTGGGGGTGGGGGTGGGGGTTGGTACAGGGGATTGAACTCAGGGGCACTCTACTATTGAACCACATCCCCACATCCCCAGCCCTATTTTGTATTTTATTTAGGGACAGGGTCTCACTGAGTTGCTTAGCACCTTGCTTTTGCTGAGGCTGGCTTGGAACTTGTGATCCTCCTGCCTCAGCCTCTGGAGCCACTAGAATTACAGGTGTGTGCCACTGCACCTGGCTTGGAATTGCTTTCTTTCTTTCTTTTTTTTTTTTTTGCAGTTATAGATAGACAGCATGCCTTTATTTGTTCAGTTTTTTATGCGGTGCTAAGGATAGAACCCAGCACCTCACACATGCTAGGTAAGTAGGTAAGTGCTCTGCCACTGAGCTGCGGCCCCAGCCCTTGGAATTGCTTTCTTAATATCCTTTTCAGATTGCTCATTATTAGGAAGTAGAAATGCAATTAATTTTTGTATGTTGATTTTTTTATCATACAACTTTGGTGAATTATTAGTTTTAGAAGCTTCTTATGGAATGATTAAGGTTTTGCAGATGTGAGGTCATGCCACTTATGAACAGTTATAATGTTACTTATTTTTTTCCAATTTAGATACCTTTTATTTCTTCTTTTTGTCTAATTGCTTCCGCTAGATCTTGCAAAACTGTGTTAGAATAAAAGTGGCAAAAGCAGGCTGACATCCTAATCTTATTCCTGATATTAGAGGGAAAGGGCTTTGTTTTTTGCTTTTAAAGATCAAGTAGTATGTTCATTAAATAAATTTTTGGAAAAAATAGAACAGGGAATGAAGGTTAAAAAATTGATAAAAAGTCTCATCCTTAACCCAACTATAGCTAATATTTTGGCATTTTTTTCTATTTTTGTTTTTTAACTCACTGCCTTATCCTTTTTTAAAAAATACTTTTTAGTTATAGATGGACCTTTATTTCATTTATTTATTTTTATGTGGTACTGAGGATCAAACTCACTGACTCACACATGCTAGGCAAATACTCTTATCACTGAGCCACAGCCCTGGCCCCTGACTTACCCTTTTGATGTGGTAGAAAATCATATTTACAGTTCCACATTATTTTTAAAATTTATTTATTTTTGGTGCTACTGGGAATTGAACCCAAGGGCACTTTACTACTAAGCTATATCCCCATCCTTTCTTAAGTTTTTGAGATAAGAGTCTCCCTCAGTTACTGAAGCTGGCCTAGAATTTATAATCCTCCTGCCTCAGCCTCCCAAATCGCTGGGATTACAGGGATCTGCTGCCACATCTGGGTCCATATCCTGTTTGCTTTTTTTTTTCCCCCAGTCCTGTGGCTGGAACGCAGGGCCTCGCATGTGCTAGGCAAGCACTCTTAATCACTGAGACACATTCCCAGCGCCCCCCTGCCCATATTCTATATTTAAGACTGAACTGACCATTACCATCTACCATACCATCTGTAAAAATTTATATACTATCTATAAACATTTCCAATGATTGTCCTCTATTCTCATCTCAGGCACCCCACCCCCACCCCCTTGGTAGGACATTCATATCGCCTACTCCATTTCTCCTCTGCTAACTGCTTCTCTTATTTACTCTTTGTTTATTTACTATTACATATGATAGCTGTTTCTGATGTGCTTCCCTCTATTGATTAAGAATGCCTCTTAGGAATCACTGTTTTCGTGTTAAAAAAGATAGAGCTCTTTATAGAAAAGAAAATATTAACTCATTGGTTTTAATCACCAAAGATATTTTTCCAGTGTTTTTTGCCTTCCAATTCTCTTTTCCAAACATCTTTAGAGTTTTATATTACTAATTAGTCTAAAAATCTTTACAATAAATCCATACAATGGAATACTACTCAAACAAAAGAAGAAAAAAGAAAAAGGAACAAACTATTCATATATATTATAGGAATAAATCTAAAAATCATTCTGAGTAGAAAATGTCAGACTCAAAAGGGTACAGAATACTTGATGATATATCAGCAATGCAAACTAATTTACAGGGATAAAAATTCAGGAGTGCAGGAAGGGCATGAGGAAACCAGAAGTAGGAGGAAAGGCATAAGGAGACTTTGGGGTAAAGAAAATCTTCTTGGGGGCTGGGTCTGAGGCTCAGTGGAGAGCACTTGCCTAGCACCTATGAGTCACTGGGTTCAATCCTTAGCACCACATAAAAAAATAAGCAAATAAAATAAAGGCATGCTGCCTATCTACAACTACAAAAAAATTAAAAATTAAAAAAAAGAAAATTTTCTGTTTTGTGATAATGGTTTGTTTCATGATTGTACATAATTGCTAGACTGTTAGAAGTTTTTTTTTTCTTTTTTAAAGTTATAGAAAATAATTAATGTATATAAAAAAGATTTATATATTGACAATGAAAATTTGTTTTCACATTTCTAAATTACATCACATATATAGGTCCAATTTTAAAAACTCTAAAATTACCATAATAAAGCTATGTATTAAGGCAAGTGCAACTGAGAATTTAGTTCTTGGATTATCAGAAAGACCTTAAAACAATTTTTGAATTATATGATTCTCATCATAAAGACCCTAAGCATAAAATTTCAGCTTTATGAATTAATAAGATGAATTTCTAATCACATCTAATTTCAAGACTTCCTTTTGTCATCTCAAGCAAATAATGGAATATGAAATTTCCCTTCATCTGGAAGATATGTTTTGCCTTAAGTAAAAATAAGTACAAAACAACTTTTTCAGGTAACCTATACATTATGTAGTACTTATGTATTTATTTACTGTACTGAGGAATATACCCAAGGGCACTTTCCCACTAAACTACATCCCCAGCCCTTTTTCAATTTATTTTTTTGAGATAGGACAAATTGCTCAGGCTGGCCTCAAACTTATGATCCTCCTGCCTCAGCCTCCCAAGCCACTGGGATTACAGGAATGCCCTACCATACCTAGCCTGTAGTAATTTATGACTAATGACTAAATGACCTTATTTTGTGATCTAACAATTTCCAACAACAATTCACCCCTATTGAAGTTCCTTCTGAGACTACAGTGGGGAAAATTCTCACCTAGAGTTACCTAGATAAGAGCAGAGTTGGCTAATAGGTTGGATTTTTAGTTCTTCTAGTGGTTAAGAATGTAGAATGAGACTTATCTGAGGTGGTAATGAAGCAAACCACAACTTAAACCTTCAGTTTTAAAAGATTTGTTTTATCTCAAGTTTGCTAACCTCTCAGAGCTGCTTCTCTCTGTCAAGTCTTGTTAATGCCTACCTCATAGGATTGTTTTAAGGACTTAACAAGATACATCATGTACAGTATTTGGTATAAAGTAACACTTAACCAGTATTTTACGGTAGAGTGGCTAGAACTTATATATAAAATGTTAATCTTATTGTCCTTTTCACTTTATTATTAGTAATATGGACAGAAGATTGTTTTCTCAATGTTAGTTTAACATTTTACATGAGCTACCTCTAAATGCCCAACTGTCAGAGCTGTCAATGGACATCGTTAACTGTATTTAAAGAACACTTCAATGAATTAAATCATGTTTTAAATTAAAAATCATTAAGTGATCAATTTTTGTGTGTGTGTGTGTGTGTGTGAGTGATACTGGGTGTGTGTGTGTGTGTGTGTGTGTGTGTGTGTGTGTGTGATACTGGGGATTGAACCCAGGGCCTTGGGCATGAGAAGCCCTCTACCAACTGAGCTATATCCCCAGCCCCAAGTGAGCAATTTTGACAAACATTTTTTCTTGAAAATTTCTTTCTTGCTTGCTTTATTTCTTTCTTTTATAAGCACTGGGGATTTAACCTAAGGGTTCTTTACCACTGAGCTACATCCCCGGTCCTATTTATTTCTTATTTTGAGACAGGATCTTGCTAAGTTGCAGAGGCTGGCCTTGAACTTGCAATTCTCCTGCTCGATGTTCTAAATTGCTGGGATTACAGGAGTGAACCACCCTACCAGCTCTTCAGAATTTCTTACATCATTTCTAAGTTTTCTTTTTTTTTTTAAAGAGAGAGAATTTTAATATTTATTTTTTAGTTTTTGGTGGACAGAACATCTTTGTTTTGTATGTGGTGCTGAGGATCGAACCCGGGCCGCACGCATGCCAGGCGAGCACACTACCGTTTGAGCCACATCCCCAGCCTCAAAGATAGGATTTGTGGTTTTTTTTATTATTATTATTTTAATTTTTTAGTTCTTGGTGGACACAACATCTTTATTTGTATGTGGTGCTGAGGATCGAACCCGGGCCACACGCATGCCAGGCGAGCACACTACTGCTTGAGCCACATCCCAGCCCAACCATTTTTCTTTTTTGACCCACTTATAATTCTTTCCCATGGCTAAGGGGTGGAGCCTTATCAATGTCACAAAGATTCTTTCCAGTTCTAAATTGGGTGAGCCTTTGTGTCCTTATGCTGGAGGCCATTTGCAAGGAGCTACTGGAGGTCTTTTCGGCTTGCTTTCTAAGCCTTTTGGGGATGAGTGAATGGGCACAGGTACTTCTAACCTGGAAGCCCTTACTAGCCTTTAATAGAGAAATGAGGTTGACAAAGATCACAAGCATTGTGACAGTGTAAAGACCTTTTCTCAACCTCACTGCCAGCCTGCTTCAATGGCCATGCTGGTTTCTGACATCCTACCCCTCAGGAGATGAGGAAGACAGGAAATTATATTTGATTTTCACCTCAGAAGTGTGGGTGATTTCTGACTGCCAAAGACATGAACTTGTAAAACACCTACCCCATCATAGAAGGAAAGGGAATTCATGTGATCCTTGGAAATGATGATACTTCCATGATGACGGTGAGAAAACAGAAGGCCACTAGAGAAGAAATGCAAGTTTCCTGGAAGAAAAAGAGGATTGGTCAGAGCTGTAGAGCTGGGTCCTGTGGACCAGAATCCAATATTCTTCTTACAGGTACTAGGGCACACCACACAAGAGACCAGTATTAGTAGCATTTATGTTCTTAGTTTGTATGGTGAGTGCTATGCTCTGGAAAAGCCAAAGTAACCTCAGAGAAATTAAGCCATTGCCATATGTCTTTGCATAAAAATTAGAAAAACAGCAAGTGTATAAACTATCAGCCTTGGGGAGGGGCAAAATTCACATGCCCTTACAGGTGCTTTCCAAGGAAATACTCTAAGACTTTGGTTCTGTCTGCTCCATTACTGAGTTTATAGATTCTCTTTTCTTTTGCCTTGGCAGAAGCTGGATCAGCTCTAAAGAGATCACATTCCTTACTAATGGCTCAAGAAGAAACACTGGGATTTCATTTGAAGGGTCTCAGTTTGTGATGTGTCCAGAAAAAGAATATTTGGATTAGGCAATAAATGGCTTCTACAGACACTGGGTGCCCCCCGCTGTTCTGATGTTCTCTCTCTCCCCGCCATCTATTTATCTTACACACGCACGCGTGTGTGCATGTGCGCAAAAGACAAGTGACAGCTAGGCATTGAATATGAGTTCCTCAGGACAAGGATTCAGATCTAAGAAGGACTGTTGTTTCCTTGGTGGACAGTTACACAGCTCAGTCTATGTCCTAGGAAGCAGACTACAGAAAGGATGGATAACTAAAATGATGAAGATTAAGGTTTGGCCTGGACTTGCTCTGGATCCTCAAAGGAAACAACCAGAGTACCCATTAGACTCTTGAGTGAAGCTGCTTTTGGGAGCTGGTTCAAGTTGGATCCTTTTTGTTCCTATAACAGCCATTCTTTGTAAGTGTTCACATACAAAGATGAATTATATAAGAAACAGTACTGGGATGATAGGTTAGCTAATTTGGTGGGGAGAGAGACAGATTCTTACAGAGATAAGATAGCTCAAGGCACAGGCTTGAAAATACTGTCACCAATACCTTATTGCCAAGGCAAAGGACTAGAGACAAAGAAGAGAAACTGGTTCCTTGAATTATAGTTCTAGAAAAGTAGCTCCAAAGTTCTGGAGGTTGCAATGATGAGAAGTGCAAAGGCCAGGAACCCGAGTGCTGCTTCCACCTTGAAGCTATAAGTTCTGAAAGCTTCCTGAGGAGGTGGAGTTCCAGAAGGAAGAAAGAGGTCTAGTAAGTGTGTATTAATGGAGAATGGAGAAAAATGGGAGAGACAGAGGCAGTTTTTAGGTATAGAGGAAGGGATGGAGCCTGACTGAAAAGAAGAAATAGATGTTTAGTCAGAGAGACATACCAACCATTCCATCTGGGGCAGCAGTAGCAGTCAGTGTAATTCAAGGCATCCAGCTTCAAGTCCTGTAACCCTCCCATCCTCCGACAAGTACAGCCTGGATTTCCCTGTGCACTCCCTTGCATGTAGCCTGGAATGAACACAAGTTCCTCACTGCTGCTTTGGGGTCAGTCTTCTCCAACCTTGATATTCTTGTTCCCTTGGAGACACAATCCCTTTTTTTACTGTCCACATCTACTGCCCTGATCATGCCACAATATTTCCAATAGTTTCTCAAGGTGCTTCCCTTCCAAAGCCAGTATTACCACTCCTTCTGAAAGATCAGAGGAACGTTCAAGCCAAAATGGCCTCACTTTTCTTCTAGGCCAACTCCACAGCACTGAAGAGACACCTGGAACATTCACCTTCTGATATCTTCAACCCCAGAGCCTACTCTCTGACTCCAGCATCCTATCCTTTTAGCTCTCACAACAACCCATCCTGTGATGCCACTGAACCCTGAGAGTCTACAGTCCTCCTATTTCCCCCTAATTCAGAAATTTCTGACATTCCTCTCATTCACATCAAGGGTTGATTCCCTGGGACAAGGACATACCTTTAATCTCCATTTTGTCAAGGGAAAGGGATGGGAGCAGATTTTATTAGTATTTCCTAAGCACCAAGCATATCACAAACATTATTGTTTTCCTTTTCAGTCCTGAGAAACCCCTGAAAGGTGTGTCGCTTTACTACATTTTGATAGTCAAGAATTCAGAGCAGGGGTCGGGGCTGTAGCTAAGCAGTAGAGCACCTGCCTTGTGATGCACTGAGTTCAATCCTCAGCACCACATAAAAATAAATAAAATAAAGGTATTGTGTCCATCTACAACTAAAAAAAAATTTTTTTTAAAAAGAATTCAGAATATCTGAGATGGGGTTGTAACTCAGTGGTAGAGCACTTGCCTAGCACATTGAGGAACTGGATTTGATCCTCAGCACACATAAAAATAAATAAATAATGGGGCTGGGGTCATAGTTCAGTGGTAAAGTACTTGCCTAATATGTGTGAAGCACAGGGTTCAATTCTCAGCACCGCATATAAATAAATAAAAAGATCCACTGACAACTAAAAAAAATTTTTTTAAATAAATAAAGGTATTCTGTCTATCTACAACTAAAAAAATTTTTTTAAAGAATTCAGAGCAAGAGGTGGTTAATGATTCTTATAGGACTAATGAAGAGACTCATGTTTAGAGAGATTTCCCTAAAAGTCACAGAATTACTTGGTGATGAAGGCAAAAGCACAGTACCATGCTGGACTCCTCTAATTCCTTCACCACTTTTTTCCTTCATTTTTCTCTTCCCAGAGCCACATGTGGCTAATCTAATGACATGCCTTCCCTGACTCCCCAGCCACAATAATTCTCTCTCTCGGGGCTGGGGATGTGGCTCAAGCGGTGGCGTGCTCGCCTGGCATGCGTGCGGCCCGGGTTCGATCCTCAGCACCACATACAAACAAAGATGTTGTGTCAGCCGAAAACTGAAAAATAAATATTAAAAAAAATTCTCTCTCTCTCCCTCTCTCTCTCACACTCTCTCTTAAAAAAAAATTCTCTCTCTCTCTCTTTAAAAAAAAAATCAGCATATTCTAGTGATGCAGCCACTTCAATGTTTATAGCAGCTCAATTCACAATAGCTAAACTATGAAACCAACCTAGGTGCCCTTCAACAGATGAATGGATAAAGAAAATGTGGTATAAATAAACAGTGGACTATTACGTAGCCTTTAAGAAGAATAAAATTATGGCAATTATGGTAGATGAATGGAACTGGAGAATATCATGCTAAGGAAAATAAGTCAATCATAAAGAACCAAAGACCGAATATTTTCTCTGATATGTGGATGCTAGTTCACAACAAGCAGGGATGCCTAGGGAAGAATAGAGGGACTTTGGATCAGACTGAGGGAAGTGAAGGGACGAGAGGGGGGTATGGGGGTAAGAAGGATAGTTGAATGAATCGGACATTATTACCCAATGTGCATAAATGATTACATGACTGGTGTAATTCTACTTCATATACAACCAGAAGAATGAGAAGTTATACTCCATTTAGTATTATGTGTCAAAATGCATTCTACTATCATGTATAACTAATAAGTAATTGGAACAAACAAAAAAATACAATATCTGAGAAGCAAAATACACTAGATAAATTAATGGCATTAGAAAAGGCAAAAGAAAAGACATTAGAATACATTTGGCTCTCCATATCTGTAGATTCAACCAATTTCAGGTGGAAAATATTTGTGGGTTTTTTGTTTTGTTTTAATGCTATGTTAGCTGGGCACGATGGTACATGCCTGCAATCCCAGAGATTTGGGAGACTGAGGCAGGAGGATGGTAAGTTTGAGGCCAGCCTCATCAATTTAGTGAGGTCCTATCTCAAAATAAAACATAAAAAGAGTTGGGGATAAAGTTTAGCAGTAAAGCACCACTGGATTCAACACTCAGTGCCAAAAATAAATAAATAAAAAGCTATGGTTCTACTGAGGTGTTCCATGTAGTTAGGCCTATGATGGTTGCATCTGTACTATGTATGTACAGAATTTATTGTCATTATTTCCTAAACAATACATATTACAATGATTTATATTGTATCCACATGGTATTTTAAGTAATCTAGAAATGATTTAAAGTATAAGTCTATGGAACCAACTTAGATGCCCTTCAACAGATGAATGCATAAAGAAAATGTGGTATATATACACAATGGAATATTACTCAGCCTTAAAGAAGAATGAAATTATGTCATTTGCAGGTAAATGGATAGAGCTGGATAATATCATACTAAGCAAAATAAACCAAACCTAAAAAACCAAAAGCTGAATGTTTGCCCTGATAAGTGGAAGCTAATCAAAAATGGGGGATGGGGAGGGGAGGGAAGAATGAAAGAACTTTGGATTATGCAGAGGGGAATAAGGGGAGGGGAAGGGGTGAATGGGAATGACAGTGGAGTGAGATGGACATTACTACCCTATATACACATATGATTACAATAGTGGTGTGACTTTACACCATGTTCAGCCAGAGGAATTTGTGAACAATATGTCAAAATGCATTCTACTGTCATGTATACCTAATTAGAACAAATTTAAAAATTTTTTGGGCTGGGGACGTGGCTCAAGTGGTAGCGTGCTCTCCTGACATGCATGCGGCCCGGGTTCGATCCTCAGCGCCACATACAAACAAAGATGTTGTGTCTGCCGAAAACTAAAAAATAAACATTAAAATTTTCTCTCTCTCTCTCTCTCTCTCTCAAGAAAAAAAAATTTCAAATAAAGTATATGGGAAGATTGTTTAGGTTTTATGCAAATAATATGTGATTTTATATAAGGAACTTCATTGAGTACATGCAGATTTTGATGTTCATGAAGTGGGTAGTGGAGTCTAGAAACAATTCTCCAATACAAAAGAATGATTATGTTTTCAGCAGAGGTTCAATGACTATATGTTAGAGATGCCACAGAGAGGAAAAAAACAATAAATTAGCCTAAGATTTCAAAAACAAAAAAAGAATGATTATACACAAAAGTAGTATAAAAAATAAAATGAAAAAATACTGAAAACAATTGTATTCAGGGAGTTGTGAGACAACTTTGTCTAGCCCAATACACATGTAAATGGAGTAAGAAAAACCACTTAAATAATGTCAGGAAATTTTCAAAATTTGAAGAAAAGTATAAATCCACTGATTCAAGCAACTGGATAAATCCCAAATGGAAGTAAATGAAAAAATCCACAGTAAGTCACATCAAAATCAAATTGCTGTAGCTTAGTGATAGAGTGCTTATCTAGTGTTCACAAGGCCCTGGGTTCAGTCCCTAATCCCCCTTCCAAAAAAAAGGAAACAAAAATTAAATTGCTTAAATTCATGATATCTTAGAAAAGAAAATCTTAAAAGCCAGACAGTAGAAAGATAAATTTCATGGAAAGGAACAAAGGTAAGAGTGGCAGATTTGTGCTCAAAAACAATACAAGTAAGAAGACAGAAGAGTAAAATAACATCTTTAAAGTATAAAAATTTGAGATTTTTTTTCCTTCTTTATGCCAAAGATTTAAGAAAATTCATAAAACTTCATAGAAGATTCTAAGTTTCTAAGACTAATTCAAGTAGAAATCAAAAATCTAAATAATCCTATATTCATAGAAATTGAATTAGTAAATAAAAATTTTTCCTGAGGGGCTGGCTGGGGATATAGCTCATTGGTAGAGCACTTGCCTCACATGTGAGAAATGAGAAACCCTGGGTTTGATCCCCAGTATCAAGACAAACAAATACATAAAAATTTGAAAAGTCACGTCATCAGTGCTTTATAAGTAAGTATTACCAAAGAGTTAAGGAATAAATAACTCAAATCTCAATTTCACCATAAAGGGATACACACAAAAAAAAACTTAAAAATTTTCCATACAAAAAAGGAAAATTGAAGTTAATACCATTTATGATACAATAATTCTGACAAAATTATTAGCAATTTGACCCTAGCAATACATTAAAAAAAGATCCAATTCTTCTCATGAATACAGAATAGGCTTAATATTAGAAAAATCAAATAATATACATTATTATGTTAATAGATTAAAGGAACAAATTTGAAAATGGAGGGAAAAAACATTTGAAGCTAGGTGTGGTGGCACACATCTATAGTCTCAGTTACTTGGGAGGCTGAGGCTGGAGAAGATTTGTGCTCAGGAGTTCCAGGCCAGCCTGGGAAATATAGTGAGATTATATCTAAGAACACAAATAAGGACGAAACCAGAGGCCAAACTCGGGATCTGACAAGATGGCCGGGCTACCCCGCAGGATCATCAAGAGACTCAAGCTATCCTCATGAAGTGGATGAATTTGACCCAGTATTGTACAGGAGTGTTCTGTTATAATACATCTGCTACAGAAACCCAGCGTTTGCTGGCAGAACCAGTTCCTGGCATTAAAGCAGAACCAGATGAGAGCAACGCCCGTTATTTTCATGTGGTCATTGCTGGCCCCCAGGATTCCCCCTTTGAGGGAGGGACTTTTAAACTTGAACTATTCCTTCCAGAAGAATACCCAATGGCAGCACCTAAAGTACGTTTCATGACCAAAATTTATCATCCTAATGTAGACAAGTTGGGAAGAATATGTTTAGATATATTGAAAGATAAGTGGTCCCCAGCACTGCAGATCCGCACAGTTCTGCTATCGATCCAGGCTTTGTTAAGTGCTCCTAATCCAGATGATCCATTAGCAAATGATGTAGCGGAGCAGTGGAAGACCAACGAAGCCCAAGCCATAGAAACAGCTAGAGCATGGACTAGGCTATATGCCATGAATAATATTTAAATCGATCCGATCATCAAGTGTGCATCACTTCTCCTGTTCTGCCAAGATTTCTTCCTTTTTTGTTTGCATTTAATGGACACAGTCTTAATAGAAACATTACAGAATAAAAGCCCAGACATCTTCAGTCCTTTGGTGATTAAATGCACATTAGCAAATCTATGTCTTGTCCTGATTTACTGTTGTAAAGCATGAGCCGAGGCTAGAAGTATCATCTGGATTGTTGCGAAACGTTTAAAAGCAGTGGCTCTCTGCTTTTATTCATTTCCCCCATCATGGTTTAAGTATAAAGCACTGTGAGTGAAGGTAGTTGTCAGGGTTAGCTGCCAGGGGTATGGGTGTGTTTATTTTTTATTTTATTTTTTTGAGGGGAAAGGTAGTTTTATTTTAATTTTATGGACTCCTTTCACTCCCCTTTATGGTGAGCTAATTGCATTGGTTAAAAGCAGCTAACCAGTTCTTTAGAATATGCTCTCTAGCCAAGTCTAACTTTATTTAGACTCTGTAGATGGACAAGCTTGATTGTTTGAATCAAAATGGGAACATTAAACAAACATCACAGCCCTCACTAATAACATTGTGACTTTGATGTCAGGTGTAGATTTCCCCCCTTCAAAAAAAGAAAAAAAAAAAAAGAAAGAAAAAAACGTGTGACCATTTTGTATGGCTTGTCTGGAATTCTGTAAATCTTATGTTTTAGTAAAATATTTTTTGTTATTCGACTTTGCCTTTGTACAGTTTATTTTACTGTGTTTATTTCATTTTCCCAATGTGACAATCATATTTAAAAATTAAAAAACTCTGATGAAACATTCTGTTTTGGTCTTCACCATCTGACAAATTGAATGGCAAGAGATTTTTGCCAGTTTCTTTTCACTGATGCAAACTTAATAATAATAAGAATTACTGAATGGATTATTTATAAATTGGCCCTGAGCATGCATAAAGCATCAGTGTCTGACTTTTTTTTTTTAACCTCCTAGAAATTAAAAATAAATAAATGTTCGTTGTCTGATTTAGTTAGGCTATCATTGGTCTTGCCACAATGTTTGACAAATTACTGTACAGGGATAGTCACAGCAAAGAAAGCATTAGTGACTGACATGTAGGACTTTCGCATGTCGTGCCACATTTTTACCTCAGATGTGGAGTATGACCTTTTTCTTGGTTCCTATCTTTAAACTTCCTATGTGGCCACTGGTGTGTGTTATTAGGAAACACCAATCTGGTATTCATTTGGGGTTTGCTGAGGCATTTGAGTCTTCCTTATAGACCTAAGAGTGTATCTCAAGCAACCAGCTTGCATAAGTGTCATCAGAAAGGTTTCTTCCTTTGAGAGCATCAAATCTTCCGTTAATGTGCTTTCACCTCCCTCGTATTTGCTTTGGAGCTCCTTTTATTCTTTGTTATTAGTAAATTTTTCTTCACTGACAGTTTCTTCCCTCACAAAACTGTTCTTTTTCACCTCTCTCCACATCTAATGCCTGATTCTTATTTTCAAGTCATAAATGTAGCCAGTCATAAATATGTAAATGTTAACCTTCACTTTGGAATCTTTTGTCTCTTGCAGTTTAAGGTAATGGATATTGTAGCCCCATCTGAATTTTCCTCACTCTTATTCTCATAATTTCTGGAGTTTCTTCAGAATGTGGTGTATTTTATTGTGCTCTTATGTAAGATGAAGAATTATCTATTAAAATTACGTTTTCAACATACAAAAGCTTTCTATGACTGGTAACTGGTATCCTTCCAAATAAATGCATTGCTTGGTAATGAATGTTAAAAAAAAAAAAAAAAGAACACAAATAAAAATAAAACAAATTTAATAAAATTCAAGAAACAGTCATGAGCAGGGCACAGTAGCACATACCTGTAATCCCAAGATTTGAGGAGCTAAGGTAGGATCACAAATTCAAGGCCGGCCTAAGCAACTTGTGAGATCCTGTCTCAAAATATAAAAACAGAGCTGGGGATATAGCTCAGTTGGGAGAGTGCTTGCCTCGCATGCACAAGGCCATGGGTTCAATCCCCAGTACCACAAAAAATAAATAAATATATAAATAATCAAAATACATAAAAAAATTAAAAGGCTATAGATGAAGCTTAGTGATAGAGTGCTTGTGTGAGCCCTGGGTTCAATCCCTAGCATACAAACACAAAATAGAAGCAAAAACAAAACAACAACCAAAAAACCCTACAATATCAAAACACACAGGAAAAGCATTCTGTTAGGAACAATACTGTGTTGCCCACTGTCAACACTTTTACTCCCTGGTGTAATGAAATGTGTAATGGTCTGAGTCAGTGAAAGCAAGGTAAGAAATAAAAGTAAAAATCAGAAAAGAAAAAAAGGTCATCTAATTCATAGATTATATGAGTGCCCATATATATAACTCTAAAGAATCTAAATTATTGGGATAAGGAATTGAGAAGTTGGGGGTGTACCTAAATATTATAGCACTTGCCACGCTCATGTGTTTTGGGATTAATCTCCAGCACAGCAAAAAAAAAAAAAAATTAATGAAGTAAGGAATACAAAGTCAATATACAAATATTGAATGTAGTTGCTCTTATGACCAACAATTCCACAATTTATTATAATCCTAGATATGTAGCAATAAATAAATACATAATAGTAAAACATATAATATATAGTAGCAAGAATGATACAAAATAATGAGAGAATTACAATATTATATTGAAAGATTTAAAATTACATGGATTGGAAAAGCCAGGCTTACTTAATTGATAGGAAGTAATCTTTAAATTCCACACAATTTCAGATAAGAAAAAAAAATTAAACCCATAAGGTTCCCCCTTATGGGATCAAATCCAGAGTCTCCAGCATACTAGGCAAGTACTCTACAACTGAGCAACTCCAGCCATTTTCATTTTTTATTTTAAGACAGGGTCTCTCTAAGTTGCTGGGGCTGGCCTCAAACTTGCAATTCTCTTGTCTCAGTTTCCTCAAAAGCTGATATGATAACAGGTATGTGCCACTGCACCTGTCTTCCAATAGGTTTTTTGATCATTTTGAAAAGTCAGTTTGAAAGCGTCAACAGATTTGAGCAAACTGCCAAGAACGGCCAAAGTACTCCTGAAGAAGAAAAACAAAACAGAGGAACTTACAACTAAGTTATAGCCTGAATGTCTGTGTCCCCTCTAAAGTCCATGTTGAAGCCTTAACTCCCAAAGTGATAATATTTGGAGATGGGACTTTTGGAAGGATATTAGGGTTAGATAAGGTCATGAGAATAGGGGATGGTCTGATGGAATTTAAGTGCCCTTATAAGAAGGAACACCAGAGAGCATGCCCTCCTTTTCAAACTTTGGGTATAAAGGAGAAGTCATGTTTGTACACAGTGAGCTGTAGTCACTTGTAAGCTAAGAGTCCTCAGAATAAAACTTACATTGCTATACCTTGATCTTGGACTACCCATCTTCCAGAATTGTGAGAAATAAATTTGTTATTTAAGCCTCCCAGTCTACAATATTTTGTTATGGCAGTCTCAGCAGACTTAGACACCATATATAAATATATTATAAATCTAAATCTAGACAGAATGGTATTTTCTCAGGGACAAGTTGAATAATGGAACAGAACAGAAATCCTATTAATAGGAGCACACATAAAGTGATCTGATTTATAACAGTTGCTGGCATTGCAGATCAGTGGTTTCAACAACTGTTGAAAAGCACTTGTTATCAAGATACTTATAACAAGTGCTTTTCTACATTTACAAAAGAATAAATTCCTATGTCATATCATTTCAAAGATCAATCTAAGTGGATTCTGAAAAAATTATCATAGGAGATGAAATATTTCTTAAACAGATCCAAAATATACAAATCACATAGGAAAAGATGAATTATTTGACTACATTAAAATTAATAACCCAGCCCTTCGAGACAGGATCTTGCTAAGCTTTCCAGGCTCGTCTCAAACTTGTGATGCTCCTGCCTCAGCCTCCCAAGTAGCAAGAATTACAAGACTGTGTCACCAGGTCAGGCTATACAGAACTTCATTGTTGTTATTTTGTGGTACTGGGAACTGAACCCAGGGTCTTTTTTTTTAGTTGTAGTTGGACACAATACCTTTATTTTATTTACTTCTATGTGGTGCTGAGGATGGAACCCAGGGCCTTGCATGTGCTTGGTGAGCACTCTACTGCTGAGCCACAACCCCAGCCCTGAGAACTTTGATTCTTAAAAATAACAATGACAAATAACAACAAAAACACCACAAATGAATGAGCAAAAGACAAAAACAAACATGTTACAAAAGGGAAGTATAATAGGCCAATAAATAAAATATGGTCAGCTTTCACTAATAACCAGAGAAATAAAAATTAAAGTCCTAATGATATAGCATTATACACTCACTGCAATGGCAAACATCAGCAAAACAAGTATGCCAGAATGTTGAAAAACAGAAACAATTATATGCTGCTGGTAGAAGTATAACTTGGTACAATCACTCTGACTTCATTGATAAAAGCTATGCATGGGCTCATCCTAAAATCTCAATCTACTCTTCCCCATTCCAATTCTGAAGAAAACTTTACCCAAGTGAACCAAGAAATATGTATAAGAATGTTCAATAACAGTACTGTCTGCAACAGCAAAAAACTAAAAATAATCCAAATGTTACATCAAGAGTAAAAATGGTAAGTAGCTAATCTTCATACCAAGGAATACTACAGAGCCATGTTGAATGAGTTATATGGCTACATACAACTGAGAAAGAGACGTGAAAGTTGTCAGAAATCAAAATGGAGTCACTTATATCAACACAACCAAAAAAAAAAAAAAAGTAAATAAAGCTGAGAAGTTATGGAAGGAAGAGTTCTTGCGCATGATTGCCTGATAGTAACTACCACAAAAGACTGCTAGAACCACAAGCTTCCACAGAGGCCACCACAGCCATACACAAAACACACTCCTCCAAGAATATCTGCCCAGCAACCATCTGTTCAACCTTAGACTGATGCCACTTGTTATTAATCAATGTGGCCAAAGACTGTTTCAAAATATCTGATGTAATCCTACCCATTTTTTTTTCTTTAAAAACTTCCTCTTGCCACAGCCACTCTGAATACACCCGTAGTTTACTATAGCATGTGAATTCCCATTGCAATGCTGTACTATTCCCAAATAAATATCACAAAAATCTGTATGAATCTTAGGAACATAAAATTGAGAAAAAAAAAAAGCAAGCCCCAGAAGAACAAGAACACACACAGTATGATTCTATCTGGTTCAAGGTCAAAAACACGACTTTGTTTAGGGATATAGGCATATGTGGTAAAACTCTAAAGCAAGTTTTTAAGGACTAGGTACTGAGCAGCCTGCCTGGCCACAGTCAGCAGGGTGGGAAGAGAAGGGCACATGAAGGACATGAACGAATGTGAAGCTGAATAACAAGAAGTCTCATGATAGCAGAAGCCACTAGCTGGGAAAAGGAAAAGGTTCCAGAGCTGGAAGCATTTCAATGCAAAGGAAGCACTATTTTCACCACCAAGTAGTCCAGTGGACAAAAGTCAGAAAGCCTGAACTACCCTTGAGACATGGACAATCCTATAGATACTGCCATTAACTTGCACTACAAACTTAGTCAAGTTTTTGCCTTCTATGAGGCTCAGGATTTGAATGCTCAAAACAAATATATTTCAAGGGTTGAAAAAGACAGAAATTTCAAACTCATCCAGTTTCAGCTAGAGGCAGATTTATCAAGATACTTACAACGATACTTGAGCTTCAGGACCATTTACCTGAGAAGCTCCATTCCAAGACCTGAGAAAAGTCCTACCCATTTTACACTGTTTTCTTATAAGAGATCCCTGAAATGTTTACTTCAAGCCCCACAAACCCAGTTAATCCCTGTCCTAAACCCTGAAGTGGTAAAATGCTTAACATACAGCCTCCTGTTTAAATTTTTTACTTCTATTGAATTTTCCTGTCTCAGAAAACTAGATTTCCCTCAGGAACTAAAAAAGTTTGAAATCTAAGCTCTTGAAAGAATGTGACTGACAAAGACCCAGAAATCACTGGCTGTGTCTTTTATCCTCTAACAGAGACCTAGGATATACTGAACCTTGCTGGATATCAATAAAATGCAGGATTTGTTTTCTAATAAGGCCCTCTGCTAAGAAGCCGCAATCTAATTTGGGCAAGTGTCTTTGTTAAATACTATAACTGGCTCAAGGATGACAGTGTACAACCAACTCTGTGTTGTGCCTACAACCTGTTTTTAAACACTATGTGATCTTGCTCCACAGCTGGTAGCACTGACACACACTGAGTGACTTCCACAAATCTTTCTAAATCCCACGTCTTCTGCACCAGGACCTGGAAATGCAGAAATGAAAGGCCCATCATGACGCAGGCATGTAATAGATGCTACAACCACCTCAGCACTTTGTGGTCTGAAAACCAGAACTCCTTGCGCTTTGTCTTCTACATGAATGGAGGAGCCAAACCAGTGATCTGAGAACAGGGAGAGGAATTTGCCACCAGATAGAATATTTTCAACAAGAAGAACAAATCATCAAGAAAGGGGATTTGCTCAGTAGAGGTTGAGGAATTTGTGAAATCAGAACTCTTCCTTAACAAAAAGACTATATTCAACAGGGAAATAATAGGACTTGCAATAAAATGTTACTTGGTGCCTGGGGATGTAGCTCACTTGCCTATAAGCATGAAGTCCAGGGTTCCATCCCCAGGACCACATACACACATGAAGTATTCTGAAGAAGCCAAAAAGGAACCTGGAGTAAATCTCCATGAAATCCAAGCAAGACAAAAAAACGTTCTTGAGAAATTTATTATCAGTAGAAATATTACCAGCTTGGACTGAAAGAGACAGAAAAGAGAAAAATGAAAAGAAGCTGCTGAACTCTGAGAAATCTACTTCAAGAAGCAGGCTGACAAAACTATTTACCCACAAACAGGGTGCTACCTTTCACAGAGATATGAAAATTTGAGTTCACAGCCATAAGTCACAAACCATGAACCAGAGGGAAACCAAGAGCTCAGAGGGTAGAACCAAGAACCAAAGGAGAAGAGCTGAAGCCATCGAGAATTATTCCCAGGCCTTCAGTTCTAATTAAGGAACTACTCTTTTTCATGGAAAAGGAAGAGGGCTGAACCAAGAACCCAGAGGGCAAAACCATGTGCTCAGAGAATAGAACAAAGAGCCCAAAGGGTAAAGCTGAGAGCTGCAGGAGATAATTCCCAGACCTCAACTTTAACCAAGAAAATGGAGTTGTTACCAGGATTTTAGGGCTGCCTTTTCACCTTCTATGTTCTCCCTTTCTGGAATCTGAAGTCTATAATTGTTAACACTTACCAGTTGCACTTCTATGTTGGGAGAGCTGGGGGCAAATAATCTGTCTCTTTAGTTTCATAGGTCCATAGACAGGGAGATGATCTGAATTTAGAAACTATACTTGATACACTACACTCCTGAGCCTTGTCTATAAGGGGTTCAGATGATCTCAATGATGAGATTTGGGATATCTGAGTCCATGAGATTTGGGACTTTGAACTATTGCTATATTGGGATAAGATCCTTAAAAGGAGGTAACTATATTTTACATGAGGGAGGGATATGAATCTTGAGGGCCAGAGGGTAGAATGATATGAGAGTTTCAAGGTTGGTTCTGGTTGCTGAGATAGAAATGGTCCCAGGGCAAAGACCTCTGGGAAGAGGTGCTGAAAACAGTCCCTGGATGGCAACCAGCAACAAAATGGAGACCTTAGTCCTACAGTAGAGGGAACTGTGGACCAAACACTTTGATGAGTTTGGGAGTCGATTCTTCCCTAGAGTCTCTAGATGAGAACCTAGCCTGGCAGATCTTTGACTGCAGCCTAATGAGACCTGGATCCAGCTAAACTTGCCTCAACTTCTAATCTACAGAACTGTGAGATAATAAGTAGGTATTGTTTTAAGCTACTAAATTAGTGGTAATTTTGTTATACAGCTGTAGAAAACTAATCCAGATTTTGTTTAGGTCTACAAATTCTATTTCTGAAATGCTGCTGCTCTAACCCATTCTGAGAGAAACGTCAGATGGCAACAAGAGAACCAGGTGCAGTCCTGGGACAAGCCCTTGTACTTGTGAAACCAGCACAGGTTTCCTCATCTATAAGTGGGTGGATCAAAGGAGAAAAGCTGTAAGAAGACACTGCAACTCCAACAAGCCTTTTCAAACAGCAGATGTATTATTAATCATAATACCCATGCTAATATCCGCAAACTAGGGATCCAGACAAGCCAAGAACAGAAAAGCCATAGCTGCTTACCTTCTTCAGGCCAGGACTGTAAATTGCTGGAATAAAGATATGCTCCTTCTCCTCCAGTTAGAAAAGTGCCCAGGAAACACTCATCTCCCTTTAAAGAACAACAAAGCAAAAACATAGATGATTTGTAATACATACAGAATAAAAAATCCTGCCAAATATTGTCTGTGTAAAAAAACAAGAGTCAAATTCAGACATACCCAATTTCTTCCATTATCTTTGGCATTTGCTCTTTTTGGCATATTACTGGCATCTATTTTTTGGGGGGTGGGGTACTGGGGCACTCTATAACCTAGCTACATCCCCATCCCTTTTTATTTTCTATTTTGAGATAGAATCCCACTGAGTTGCTGAGGCTTGCCTCAAATCTGTAATCCTTTTGTCATTGGAATTATAAGTGTATACCAGTGTGCCTGGCTGCCATACTTGATTGGTGCTGAGAAAAGAAATGTAAAGGTCCTCTCTGAGTCCAGGCACCAAAGCCTGCAATTCTTGCTCTTCTCCCAGTGGATTTACTTCTGTGAAAATGGAGTTCAGGTTCTCAGTGGCCTAAAGCTTTGGCATCTCAGCTTTCCATGTCTAAGTCAATCTAGGATCTGCTATGATTAATACTGGGAGACTTTTTAAAAACCCAAAATGTCTAAATGGCAGAAAGAATCCTTCTAATTTCATCCCCTATTAGTGGTTATTTCCAGATGTCTGCTGGGAAGGGGAAAAATACAAATAGGAATTGAAGACAAAGAACTACAGATCCCTTGGATTAGTGGTAAAATAAAATATTTTAAGTTATCTTCAGGAATTGTTTACATTCGATGTTTGCAGGATGCTAATGCTAGAAAAAGGCTGCTTACCCTCACTGCTTGCTGGGTTTTCTCAGACAATTTTACTTCATCATCTTCTACCTGTGTCCAATAGAAATGCAGATTTTCAATTTACTACTTCAAGAGCAAAATCCTGCTGAGTACCCCCTCTGTGTTCAAATATCTACAGGAGCCTATCTAGGCAGTCCCTCTACCATGTCCAGTGCTCTCAGGCCCTGATATGCTGGCAGAAATGGCTACTATTCATCAGGGCTCAGAGAACAAGGCCACAGTAGGCTCTCTCACTGAGATTCTCAGATCCAGCGAATGAGCCTAAGATCTGTGGGTAGGATATGTTAATCTCCAGTTACACGTCACTTCAAAAGAAAAATAATTATTATTAGGGATGAAGAAATGATAATATATTAAAATATTTTCAGAGTGTGTTCTCATTTAAACATGTTCATGTTAGAAGATGACTCTTAGTTCTTCCCTGTCCATATCAGAACTGTAGAAATAGAATACAAATAGATTCTAAGTTTAGGCCCTTTGATTATCAAATATCAGACTCTCTGCTATCATGCTTCCTATGACCCAAGGCAGTAAAGTTTTGGACCGAGTCCTGCTGAGGAAGATGGAAATTTTCTACATGTGGAGAGATGTTGTGAAAAATCAGTAGCAATCATTCTGGCCAGAGCAAGGAGCTACAGGTCCACTTCTCACAATCTGTGTAACTGTGGACAGGCAGTTCCCCATGGGGGTCGTGAAATGTATCCCCTGGATATTATCAACTTCTAATCCTCAGTTTCCTCATCCATAACATGAGGGGATTAATTTCTTCCTTGCACAATTTAATAATTCATATAACATAGCTCTTTTCTTTTTAAATGTTCTAAGAATATGAGAGAGCTAAAGAAATGAGATTTGTTCATATAACGAGAAAGGGCTGAGATAAAACTACTACTCCTGAATGATGGTTAGCTTAGGATCTGACATCCCACAAGGGACCCAACAAAAAGGCTCCTCCTCAAATGTCTTCCCCGTATTTTTCATGTTTGGGTCCAATTTCATCTATGAATGATACTGACCAGCCAGGAGCAGAATCTGGGTATGGCAGCTGTCAGGACTATGCAGCTGGTCTCTGTGATAACAGTGCCATCTGTAGGAAGACCATGGACATTCCAGTTACTTCCAACCACCTCAGCCCACCTTGCAGGCCCTTCCCCTTGGGAGAAAAGGTTCCTCTTATTGGTATAAAGAGTTCGATGCCCTCAGAAAAGGAGAACTTCTCATCTGGGGACAGAGAGACTAATAAGTGTATAGAGACAGGTTTTTCCATGTTATTAACTTGAGTATTTTTTTTTAGGACAAATAGAAACACATTTAAATGAAGAATCCTTCATTAGCCCTTTTTATCTTTACTTTTAATTTTTATCAAGGTAGTACAGGTACTATAGATATACATATTTAAACCAAACAGAACACTATCAGGATTGTCCTATCAGCGTTGGATATTATCATTCTTTAATATTTTTTGCCAACATAATGGGTAAAAAAACAGTGCCTAATAACTGTTTCAAATTGCTTCCACTTGATTATTACTGAGGCTGTATATCTTTATTCATATAAACCCCCCACACACACACACACTTTTTTTTGTGTTTCACTTCTGTGAATAGTCTGTTCATACTTTTTGCCCATTTCCCCATTGGGAAGCATATCTTTTTCTTATTAGTTTACAAGAGCTCTTCATAAGTTTGAATATACACCATTGGCTTATTTTTAAAATTTTCATCAATTTATATTGGTCTTATGCCTTAGTTTTATGGCTTACTTTGTCAAAAAAAATTTTTTTTCAATGTTTGCTTTATAAAGACCACATATACTTACCCTTTTCTTTAACTAAGATCTGAGATGTCAAAAATGATTCTGAGAAGACCACAGATCCTAAGCACCCTCTTCCTCCCAGCAAATCAGGAATATCATAGACAGTCATACAAGCCTGTATCAAATGAGAAACCAGAGTTGTAGCAGTTTCCAGCCCAACACCTTCAAGGAGAGTTTCCTAAGACACAGGCCACAAAATACTGCTTTAAAACACATGGCAAAAATACACTGGAAAGTTTCTTAGGAAAACAAACTATCCTGAAATACACCTTGAACTTCTGGAACACTCAGGCTTCTTTCCAGAGACATACTTGGACTAGAAGGAGAGCATCTTTATGCTTCTATAAATGCCCTCTCAAGGTGTTATTCTATGAGTATTCTGAGAGGCAACACAGCTGCCTTTTTTTTTTTTTAATGGGATCTCGTTATTTTGCCCAGACTGGTCTCAAACTTGCAATCTTCCTGCCTCAGCCCCCCAGGGATCTAGGATTAAAGGTGTCTTCATTCTTAACTATGACTGGCTCCCAGCCTATCAGAGTTTGTGGTGTTTCCTCTAAGTTTCTGTACACATTCATAACTTCACATCCCCACACTGTCACACTCTGTCCAGCGGTTTAGGCTTGAGTTTTGAACAAGCCCAGAAAGACTGTCATTCATTTGGTATACACGTGTCTTCATGGATATTTTTGTGTACATTTCAGTACATATTCTTTCAGTATAGCAGTCCTTCTTTAACTGTGGTTTCACTTTCTTCAACCTCAGTACTCACAGTAAAACGTGGTCTGAAAATACTAAATAGAAAATTCCCCAAATAAACAATTCATGAGGTCTAAATTCTGAGCTCTTCTAAGTAGCATGATGAAATCTTGTACTATCCTTTTCCATCCTGCCCAGAGTGTGAAACATCCCTTTGTCCAGTGTGTCTGTACTTTACACAGTACTGTCTGTTAGTCACTTAATAGTCACCTCGACTATTAGATTATCATGGTTTTCAAAGGGGTTACATTCAAGTAACCATATTTTACTTAATGATGACCCCAAATCATAAGAGTAGTAATGCTGGAAATTTTAATACAGTATGTTATTGTAATTATTCTACTATTATCATCATCATATTGTGCCTGATTTTATAAATTAGACTTCACTATAGGTATGCATGAATACGAAAAAATACAGTATATATACAGTACTATCCATCGTTTCAGGTGCCCACTGAGAGTCTTGGAATATATTCTTTGTGGGTAAGCAGGAAACAACTGTACCAAATAAAAGTAGCAGTTTCAGTAGCCTAGAAATAAAATTAGAGCAACTCTAATTATAGAGTGTGCTCCTAAAAGCTGGTAAGAAAGCCCCTCAGCACAAAAGGAGAGAAAACAGAACAAATCTGTGGAGAAAGCTATAAAAGNGGGGGGGGGGGGGGGGGGGGGGGGGGGGGGGGGGGGGGGGGGGGGCTGGGTTGTGGCTCAGCGGTAGATTGCTCACCTAGCTCGTATAAGGCACTGGTTCAGCACCAGATAAAAATAAATAAATAAAATAAAGGTATTGTGTCCAACTATAACTAAAAAAATCTTAAAAAAAAAAAAAAAGAAACATAGAGGGATTGGGTTGTAGATCAGTGGTACAGCTCTTGCCTAGCATGTATGAGGCACTGGGCTCGATTTGCAGCACCACATGTAAGTAAATAAATAAATAAAATAAAGAGCCATCATCAACTGATAAAAAATATTAGATAATGAGAAAGAAACACAGAAACCAGGTATGGTGGTTGTGTGCTTCTAATTCCAGTTACTCAAGAAGCTCAAGTGCTAGAATCCTCTGAGCCTAGATATTCCAGACCAGCTTGGTAACATGGCAAGACCTTATCTCTAAAAAAACAGGAAGGAAGGAAGGAAGGAAGGAAGGAAGGAAGGAAGGAAGGAAGGAAGGAAGGAAAATAAAAGAAACACCACAGAAAGTAGGTAGAAGTATATAAGCCAGAGCTAGGGTCTGGGTATGGGATGACCATGAAGATCTGGTGAGGGACATGGGATAAGCAGTACAACAAGCCTATCAGGTTAGGTCCTTTCCCTCTTAACCTAAGCATAGGTTCTTTCCCTCTTAACCTGAGCATTGTTGATTAGTGGGGTACAGAGTTTCTGAAGCAAAGTCCGTTACTGCACATTATTATCCTTGCTTGGGGCCCCTAATCTACCCCTAGGACAGAGACAAAAAAAAAAAAATGGGGCACTTGAAGAAAATGCTGGATTCTTTTGTTTTGTTTTGTTCTGATACTAGGGACTAATGTCACATATCATCACTGATCTACATTGCTACATGCCAAGTTTCTTTAATTTTGAGGAATATTTATTTTATTCATCAATTTGTTAAGGGTCTTGCTATGTTGCTGAGATTTGTCTTGAAATTGTGATCCTCCTGCCTCAGCCTCCCAAGTTGCTGGGATTACAGGTGTAAACCACAGTAACCAGCTAGGAACTGCTGGATTCTTAAGTAAAGAACACAGAAGGGTTGAAAAGAAAAAAAACACAATCAAAGCCAAGTCCCTGATTTTCAAAGTTGTCATGATAATAGGGTGAATTGACAAGTAGGCTTTTATGTTTGAGTTAATTTTCTGATTAGGCTTAATAATTGGAAGGTTTATTTTAATCTGTCTCAAGGGATTTAAAAAAAAATGTAGTGTAGATGGATAGAATGCCTTTAATTTATTTGTATATGGTGTTAAGGATCAAACCCAGTGCCTCACACATGCTAGGCAAGAACTCTGCCACTGAGCCCCAACCCCAGCCCTCTCAAGGGATTTTGAGCATCTGATAACACAGAGTTTTGCTGGTTACATGGTCCTTCATAAGTGACAGTGGGAATACTACTTCTTTCTTTGGTTTCCAGATCAATCAAGTAAACAGATCCTGTGGCTTTCTGATCCTTCACTTTCATATTTGGTCACTGGTATTAAGGAAGGGGAGAAAGAACATTGGAAAAAAATACATGTTACATTTGTTGGATACTTGCCATGTATTTGCCACTTTGTGGCATGGGGAGAGGAAAAAATATAACATAGTACCTATCTCTTCAGGAAATCTATAATGTGTAGCTATAGAGACAAGAGCTTACAGAAAAGTGAAATGACATATTAGTTCAGAATTATTTCCTAATTTACATGGTATAAACTGCAAATCCTATAAGAACACAGTACTTATAGGGAAGAAATCAATAGGGAAAGCTTCAAGGAAGAGGCAGAACTTCATATCTGCCTGATCCTGGAAAGAAAGCATAAAATTCCTGACTACTCTTTCTTATTTCATTAGCTGCTAATAAATTCATACCTAAAAAAAATATGACAGGGTCTCATTATATTGCCCAGGGGGCCTTGAATTCCTGGCTTCAAGTGATCCTCCTGCCTCAGTCTCCCAAGTAGCTGGGACTATAGTAACACTGCATTGTGCCCAGCTTTCAATACATACTTATCATAAGAATATGATTCTATTGGGCTCCTAGTCACATACTATTGTGCAAAGCACATTCCAAAGCACTGCACAAGAATCCAAGGAGAGAAGCCAGAAATTTAAAATTTAGCAAGGTGATAAAGTATTATCACCCCCATGTCATAAAGTATTTCCCAATATCTTGATATCACAAAAAAAGTCTAAAATAGTTCTAAAAGAACAATACCACAAAATGCTGACAGACAGGGACCAAATACATTATAAAACATTAATTACTCACAACTTAAAAAATTACCCTAGTCAGGCTTGGTGGCACACACCTGTAATCCTAGCTATTCAGGAGGCTGAGGCAGGAGGATTGCAGGTTCAAAGCCAGTCTCAGCAACTCAGCAAGACCCTTCGCAACTCAGTGAAACCCTGTCTCTAAATAAAATACAAAAAAGGGCTAAGCTTGTGGCTCAGTGGCTAAGCACCCCTAGGTTAAATCCCCAGTACCCCCCGCCCCACCAAATTACCTTTGTTGTATTATTCTCTACAGATGAGAAAACACTACTGACAAGCCCTTTGAGCTGCTTTTCCACCAGTGATGGTGATGGGAATGCATCTGCACTAAGTCGTCTACAGTTGCCCACTTACCATGACCAAAGTGTGCTGGAATTAAGGCTCAGGCAGTGGCCACAGAACAAACTTAAGGTATAACTTGTGCACATGTATACTTCAACCAGATTCTTGGCTGGATAGCCACCATCCTCTAATGCACTATTTGCCAACCCTCTTCACACCAGGATGCAGTGGAATAAATGGAGCACTTGGCTTGTGGCTGAAGCTGGCTTAGAAAATTCTGATTCCCTCAGGCTATGCCATACCATCCCAGGGACCAATAGCTCAGTATGTCTCTAAACTATTCTGCCCCACTTCACTGGAGACCCAGGCCTTTGTTGATTATTGTTTGTTTAATGGATCTTCCCAGCTCCCTGTTAAGGGCATCAACTCAGGTCTTAGAATGCAAAAGAAGCCACTAAAACCTGTTGGTCCATTGGTAAAGGCAGGTTTGTCCTCAACTCAAAATTTCCATGAGATCAGAACAGTCTTAGTTACTTGGACACCCCTACCTATTCCCACTTCACCCCTTTCAGGTGTCCCTCTACAGGCCATTCCTAGCCAGCTGATGTATATATAATAGCTCTGCTTACCGTTTTCACAAAGGATAAACTATCTTCACCCTCCAGAGGCACAATTCTGTAAGAGGAAAGATATGGGAGATGACATTTTTAACTGCACCAAAATTTACAATGTTCTTTTTTCAACTTGGTAACAACTCACAGACTCAGATTTCTCTCAAGGATTTTTAAAACACTATGAAATTCTGTTTTGAATTCCAGTATGCAGAATTAGCATGTGGGTAACTGGAGTGAACTCATTTACTCCAGTGGGAAGCACTCAAGAGTGCAGAGGCTCAGATGAATACAGCCAGTCTGAACCCAAGTCTGGAGTGGTACCTTGGCCAAGAATGGAACTGTGAGAAGATCAATGAAGGTTGCAGCTACAAGGCAGCCTCTCCTCTCTTTATGTTCTTCAACTTATCAAGGAAGAAGATACCAAAATCATACACTCACCTTCCTTGATTATTCACAGCATGTATATGAAAAGCCATCTTGGAGCTGTAGACCAAAACCAAAACACAATAGAAGTCAGTCTGTTCTTTCTGACTACTGTGTTATCCTAGCTTTACACAGATTTACCTCAGTTATTTTAGATACCTCTCCCTGGGTCCCATGCCATCAGAAAGTATGGAGCCAGTATCTGACCCCAGGCCCTGCCTGCTAGTTCTCAAGGGCTATCTTGACTCTTGCAGACTGCCTATGGCCCTCGACTGGCATGATAACACTTCTGCTCCTCAGCCTCTATATACTGTCCTGAAACTCCTGCTCTTCATCAACCTTGAGTCAAACTGCCGGTTTTGCTCTACACTCCAGCAAAGGCCACATCTCTGCTACTCACAGTTTGTTGCTAAGGAGCCAAAGGCAGGGCTAGGTCTTCAGAGCTGAGGAATAACCAGAAAACCCTTCTGGTTTACTCTTTGTAAAATAAAGTTTCTAAATAATATAAGCCAAATTTCATGCCTTAAGAAGTACTAGTTAGTAACACACTAACTTCAGTATACATTCATGGCTCCCTCCACCTTCCTCTCTAGGCAGGTGATCTGCTAATGTGATGCAGTGTGAGTCCTCAGTAAAGTAACTCTTGTGGAGAGAAATGAGCGGGGCTCTAGGTGCAGGACTGACTCTGGGACTCTCCTCCCATTACTCAGTGTTTTCTCCATATGCCTTCTTCCAGTTAGGGTGATACACTCAGGCCTAGGAAGCTTTGGGTTTGAGAAGTGGCCCTGCAAAATCCCAAGGCAAAGGATAAATAGAATGACTATTTCAGCCAAGTTCACTATAATAGTAAATAAGATCTACATACCTAAACACTCTATTAGATAGACAGTTTCAGGAAATAGATATAGAGGCTGCCTATCCTGTCTAACAAGTTATAGCCAGAAAGTGAAGGAACTTTCATGAACTTAGACCTGCCAGTAACAGACAATGCAGAGCAGCACAAGGACTAATGGAACAGGTTTCTCCTATCTGTCCTCTTCCACAGCCAAAACAAAAAGACCCAGAAGACCCAGGGGAAAGGAGACCTGAAGCAAAAGGAAGCCTTGCACCACTGAGTTCTACATCTTCTGGAGCTACAGCAATAGAATAGAATTTTTTTGTTTGATCAACTGACTGATATAACTATCAAACACTTCTTCTCATTATCCAGGGTTGTAGGTATTAGAAAACATGGGTCATGGGAGTGGAGGCATGATAGCACACCCCAGAAATATGTATTCATTCTTCCTTCCTTCCTATCTATTTTGCAGTGCTAGGGACTGAAAACTATCTATTCATTTATTTTGAAGTGCAGGGAACTGAATTCATGCTAGGAAAGCACCATATCCTCAAGTTCTAGGAGTCTTTTTGTGGGTTTTTTTTTTGGGGGGGGGAAGGACTAGGGAAACCCAGGAATGCTCTACCACTGAGCTACACTCCTAAGCCCTTTTATTTTATTTTTTTGAGATATGGTCTCATTAAGTTGCTGAGCTGGCCTTGAACTTATGATCTTCCTGCCTCAGCCTCCTGAGTTGCTGAGATTACAGGAAGGTGCCAATATGCTTGGCCCCAGAAGTATTCTTAAACTCTCCAATATTGATGTTTTTGTACCCTTCGCATAAAAGTACACAAAGTGATCCTCCTGTGAGATGGGGATTAAGTGGACTGAGTTCATGAAGATTTAGCTCTGTACAAAGTCCTATAAGAGATGCAGAGGGACAGGCAGGGAGATGTGATGGAAGGCTGCAAGAAGTCATATTTCCAGAGCATCTAGTCCCAAGACTCAGGGTTTCTATCATCTACGAGGCAGATCAGGACTATGGTAAGTCTCTTCTAAGCAGTGACTATCTTCATGTGCCAGCTTCCTTCCCCCAACAAATCTATCTCTAAGGTCCCTGATTTTACCCTTCTAACTTTATTTTGGAACCAGACCTATGAAATCTCCTAAGGTTCTGGTATGAATCTGCCTCACATTCTAGCCTCAAAAGATGTGCAAGTGTTCCTCATATGGTTCCTCTGGTTTTGGCTCTTAGCTTGTCAAATAAGGGCCTGATCACAAGTGATTCTCCTTCATATATATCATTATTTTTACTGAATGTTTTTACTGAAACATTTCTCAAAAGGAAAATGGAATATAAATTACATGGGTCAAGAGTATTTTAGAAAACAAATCAAAAAAATTCCTTGTAAAAAGAACATCAACCATTGCTTACCATAGGGCTGTCTTAAACTGAACCAGCTCAAAGGAATCTAACTCAGATACCAGAGTCTGCTCTGCTACCTCTTTGGCCTGTTGAGAGAGAGAAAGAGAATGAATTAGCTTTCAAGCAGTAAAAAATACACATATCACTGACAGGAAGGGACCTTCTAACAGTTGGCTGGTGCCTTCTATGTAACTACTCTGTATACATCAAGAGACTAAAGTGTAAATAAACATCATGTTAAGGGAAACAGGGCTCTTACTTTCTTCAGGCCTGGCTCATAGGAAAAAAACTGCTTTCAGGCAGATGGGCACTGGCACCTGATCTGCCAGAGAGATATGAACAGCTGGGGTGATGCTGATAGTATGTGAAGTCTAGAAAAGGGCTCCCCGCTCCCCTAACTCTAGTAGAGGGACCACTGCTCTTAGTTCCTGCCAGACACTAAGAATATTTAAATAGCTAGAGTTACAAAAGATCAGTTAGAAAACAAAGGTGTAGGAACAGAAGGGTATCCCATGGCTTTGCATAGGCCCTATGGTAGGTAGAAGTTAAAGGGCTGAACAATCTTGCATCAGTACGGAGATTCCAGGATTCAAGTTCAGTGAGGAGGGGAGATGGTAAGGGGCTGGTGACTATGTCTAAGGTCTTTCTCACATCTACATCATACACAACCTTTCCAATATCAACTGGTTTCCTTCAGGAAAGGTCCTATTGGCATTGGGAGGCATCAAGCTGACTCTTCTCATCTCCTTACTATGTCAGATTTAGGAATCCAACTCAGCAGGCCAGGTTAATCATGAAACATCAAGGAAGAAAATGGTCAGAGACCGAGGACACGCATGCTTGTCTAGGAAAGGCAAGTCAGATTTTCTAGTCTATAGTTGATTTTTTAAACACTGGATTATAGGAAACCAAACTAAGTAGCTCAAAAAAAAAAAAAAACTTACCTAACTATTAAAACTCACAGCAGAATAATCTATAGTTAACGTCTAAAAGCATTCTGTTTAAACTGAACATAACAATGTACTACAGAATGACTTTAACACAACCAGATGTCTACAAAGAAGTGCTGATGAGTTGTCACTGATAAAACAACAGCAGCATGGCCATAGGCAGTAGAAGCTCAGCACTCCACAGGCATCTCTGCCTGCTGCCATGGAGGCCCGAGTTCACATAAAAGTGAGAACTCCAGATGTCCAAAGATAAACAAATGGTTAGGATGCTTTACATTAAATAATGACCACGGAAAGAGAAACATGGTATTTAAATTACCTTTGTTAGACTGGAAGCTTTAGTATAACATGCAATGCCAGCCAAAACAGCCTCAATAACAGCAGCATATATCTGGGACAAGAGCCTACTTTAAAAACAAAAAATAATTGTTAACCATAGTAACATGAGATTTCATCATAAGCTGCATGCACATAAACAACAGTCCCCAAGGAACTGATTTTTAAATAGAATGATAAAAGTGCAAAAAATGAAACTCATTGAAAAAAGAAACTCACTGAAAAACGAACTCTTAAGTCATATGCCTATTTGATTTATACTTTACTCTTGTTAAACCATCTTAAAGTTAGCTCCTCTGAATTCTGCTCGAAAGTCCAACCTTCCCTGTTTGGGATCAAAGAGAATAAAACTAGTAGGCTCCCTGAGCACCATATGTACAGGGGCAGGTACCCACAGATCAAAAATCCTTCAGGGATGGGATTGTGGCTCAGTGGCAGAGTGCTTGCATCGCAGGTATGAGACACTGGATTCAATCCTCAGCACCACAAAAATAAATAAATAAAATAAAGTTATTAAAAAAAAAAAAAAAAGAATCCCTTCAGTGCAAAGATACACACTTGAAGCTTTTCCAGGGACTAGTCACACCACATCTAAACACTGGCTGCTATAAGAACCCCAGGGCAGGAGCTCTTAGAGAGCAAGAGAGATTGTCTGGCTGAAGGGAGTTCACTTAAATTCAGATTAAACAGCTGCAGGCCACTTTCTAAGCAGCCTGCCTGATCAAAAATGTCAAGAAAAGGGTCTGGGGATGTGGCTCACGAGCGGTAACGTAACGAGCTCACCTGGCATGCGCGGGGTGCTGGGTTCGATCCTCAGCACCACATAAAATAAAATAAAGATGAAAAAAAAAATGTCAAGAATGCTTCTGAGAGGATCTCTTATCTTCCCCTCAATCCAAAGCCATTATAAAAAGGTTTTCTTCTTTGCTAGACTGAGACTTCCACAAAGGTATTCAGAAAATCCAAGTCTGGTCCCCTTTATGGAAGAGTTTCTGGAAATTGCTATTTTGGGCTAGATAATTCTTTGCTGTAGGGTCTGTGTCTGTCCTGTGCATTGTATGAGGTTTATTTAGCAACATCCCTCACTTCTACTCACTAGACACCAACAGAACCCTCTAGTTGTGACAATCAAGTGTCTTCACACCTTGTCAAATGTGCCCAGGGTTGGGAATATAGGGGTATGAGGCAGAACTGCCCTTGGTAGAGAACCACCTGCTTTACAGAAAGGAGGCCCAGGCTCTTCTCAATTAAGACATTATAGAGAGAAGGTGCTCATCCACATGGCAAAGGCTCATCTGAAAGGCAAGGGGAGGTGCCCAGCAAGGTACGAACATGGCCTCACAAAGAATATGTCTATTTTTAACCCTGTAACAGGAAAAGGAAGCAACAGGAATTTGAAAGTGGGCAGAAACACAAAAATAATCTGGTCGAATTCTCTTACAATGGTGGAAGCAAGCAGAGCCTCTTGAGGTGAAGTGGGCTATCTAAGGGCACAGAAATTCATGGCAGACCTGAACTCGGCTCTACTTTCGGCCTGGTGCCTTTCTGCTGTGACATATCACCCTGCCATCTCCTTCAATTCTTCCTTGGCTTCTGCACCTCCATTTCACAGCCAAGAGATTTTAGTTGGGTTGAAAAAGAAAAAGGGACAGAGTGTTCCATAGCAAAACAACAACTTCAGAGAGTAACATATCCTGAAGACTGCTGGCCAGAGCAGAGGGTCTACCTAGTAGGAAGGACCTGGCAGGGACACTGTCAATGAACTTTGCAACTTCCAGGTGAGAACACAAAAATCCTCCATACCACCACACTAGGGTAAAGTTTTATAATGGTCAACCCCAAAGACATGTAAAAATATCCCCTTCCCTGGCTTGACTCAAACATCAGTCAGTCCAGCGTTGGACAACTTCCCTTCTTGGCCTTCCTTTACACAGATCCTAAGACAAGAGCCCCACACACAGGCCAATACCTGGTTACTGACCCTTAAAATGGACTGGGTAGTGCTGCTGTTTCCTTCACTAGGACTCCACAAGGCCCAAGTTCCACCAGCTCTGTGACTTTCCTGACTTGGGCATAAGTACCTCTTAATACCAGGTCCTGATGTAGGGACCCAATGAATTTGGTTTAGGCAAAATGTCTAAGGGTCTCCAGAATGAAGATCCTGGGCAGTGGCTAAGCATATCTGTCATGGAGGCACAAGCAGGCACAAAGCAAGATTACACCCACCAACATATGAAAAAGTGGTTGGATTGCTGCTAAAGTGAAAAAAAAAATCTGCAAAACAAAACTTTCTAGGCACTAATTAAAACAACAACAACAAAAAACTTTCTAGGCATTATAATTATAGTTCAGAGTCTCATGCTTAGGCTGGGGTTGTGGCTCAGCAGTAGACTGCTCACCCAGTATGTGTGAAGCACTGGGTTTGATACTCAAACCACATAAATAAAATAAAATAAATAGATATAATAGTGTTTATCTATTTATAAATAGATAATATAAATAAATAGATAAAATAGAGTTTACTTATTTATTTATTTAGTTTATTGTGTTCATCTACAATGAAAAAAAGTATTTTAACAAAAGTCTCATGCTCTACTGACCAAGCTAGCCAGGCAATTATAGTTAAGTAAATCTAAACGCATATGGAGTTTTTTTGTTGTTTGTTTTTTTAGAGGAATAAGACTCTTTATTGGGACTTCCTGAAGGGAGACACAGCACTTACCTGCACTATACTTTTCCCAATTCAGGTTTGTGGGCCCTGCCCTAGAGATTCTGATTCAGTGGTTATGAGAATGAGTAAGGGGAACCTATATTTTAAAGAGATCCTTAGATAATTATTTCTGACTTGTCACTGCTGGTCTTTAAGAAGTACTGATGGTCTGAAGAAGTTTATTATGATCGTATTTTTGAAGGAGTATACTTTTTGGAATTCAGCAGTTTCAACATTAATGAGTTTATTTCCTGTCTTTGGTTTTCTGCTGAGAAAGGTCATCACTAGGTAAGGCCTTTCTAAAGTTGCACAGCTGAGATTCAGACTGCAGCTGTTTCATCAGCCTGAGTGTCAAGTCCAAAGAACACACTTCTCAGGCCACATGGAATTTCAAAGAATCTTCCAATGTATTTCAGATTATTTTACTTTTAGATAAGCCCCCAATTAAAAATGCACTATATAGAAAACATATGAAGGGAAGTTATATCATGTAAATGCATGGTGTGCAGATAGGAAGACTCTGGAGTTCCAGAAAAAAGAGCAGATGGCAAAGCTGGCAGGGTCCTCTGATATGGATTCCAAGCTGACAGACAGGTGCTGGGGACCACCTGGGAAACTATGTAGAAATGTTCACTTCATAACTAGATGTCCTAATCACTGATAATCTCTATAGGAAGTACACAAAGCAGCCACAACCGAGAAATGCAACTTTAAAAAAGAAAAAAATAAGACAAATATGAAGACTTACATTTGTTCAGTTTTCTTGGGCAGCTTGTCACTGCCACCTGTGAAAGAACACATGTATTAAGAATGTGACAAGAGCACAGAATATGCAAACACTATATAAGGAAGTGGAAATGATCTATCCATCTATCTATCTATCTATCTATCTATCTATCTATACATCTATCTATTGTGGTACCCAGGATTGAAGCTAGAGGTGCTCTTCCACTGAGGTATAACCCCAGTCCTTCTTGTTTTTTTCATTTTGAGAGAGGGTCTCACTAAGTTGCTGAGGCTGGCCTCCAACTTTTGATCCTCCTGCATCAGCCTCCCGAGTTGCTGGAATTACAACAGTGTGCCATCTTACCTGCTTAATTTAATTTGAAGACATTACCAAGAACTATATTTATTTTTCTTTTAAGTTAAATACAGTATAAGCACAAACAACAATGGAACCTGGCTTCTTCCACTATCCTCCTGGACCTTCACCCTGACGTTTCCTACTTTTACATCCTACTTAGCATCACTACCTAAACATCAGAGATGTGCAGAATCTTAGGCTCCAGAATATTTATACTTTTAAAACTTTGAGGTAAACAGGCTCAGTTCTGTTTCTTTCTTAATTTTATTAACTATCTGACTCAAGATAATTTTTTTATAGGAATGAGACTTTTTATTGGGACTTCCTGAAGGGAAGGGCATTTTTCCAGAGTTTCCTGGCTTATTTGACAATACCCAGGAAAAAAAATCTGGCTTCTGATGTACTATATCTTCTGGGTCCACATTCATTCTTTTTTCTTTTTTTTTGTGGGGGTGGGGGTATCCGGGATTGAACTAAAGTGTTGGGGGTTTCTGGGACTGCACTCAGGGACACTCAACTTCTGAGCCACATTCCCAGCCCTATTCTGTATTTTACTTAGAGACAGGGTGCCTTGCCATTGCTGAGGCTGGCTTTGAACTCGAGATCCTCCTGCCTCAGCCTCTGGAGCCGCTGGGATCACAGGCATGCACCACTGCGCCTGGCAACACATTCATTCTTTAAGTTATGCCTGCAGCTTCTGGGATACCCCAGCAAGCAGAGAGGCTCTAGTCAGCCTGGCCTTTTTGGATGGCACCACATCATGTGCCCAGCTTGTGGGTACTCTTCTATTATGGCCCTTTGTCACATTTCTCACAACATTCAGGTATTCATCCAGCTAAGTCATTCATATTCCCACTGTAGCCCATATCTCCTACTATCTCAAACTAGATCTTCTTTATTCGACCTTTCTTCTGACACTGGGTCCAGGATCTTACACAGGGTTAGACCTCTAAACCATAGGTTGAACCAATGATTTTGCTTCTGAAATATTCTGTGAGTAATATGTTAGGCACAGCAACTCCCCAGAGAGGGAGTAGGAGTCCCACAGATTGGTATCATAAGTTTCTAAGCAAAGTAGTGAATTTTATGTTAACTTCTCATCCATGGGAGAAACCATTTACTAGGTAAGTTAATGAGATGATTTCCAGGGACTTACCCAAGTAAGGAATGTGAGTAGCTCCAAAAAAGTAGGTCCTTGAACATGCAAGAGGTCCTTTTGGTGAGACACACTGTGCTACCTGCATGTCAGAAAATATTAAAAATAAGAAAAGTAGCAGAGACTTAAGTATAAACTGCTAGAGGAATAAAAAGCATATAATCAGTGGAAATAAAACTTATTTAACCAAAACTGATTTATTATTATTATTTTGGGGGAAGGTACCAGGGATGGAACTCAGGAGCTCTCACTCAACCACTGAGTCACATCCCCAGCCCAATATTTGTATTTTATTAGAGACAGGATCTCACTGAGTTGTTTAGCACCTCCCCGTTGCTGAGGCTGGCTTTGAACCTGCAATCCTACTATCTCAGTCTTCTGAGCCACTGAGATTACAGGTAGGCACCACTGCACCTGGCTTGATAATGTTATTTTTTAAAGAAACAGAAGAGAAGATCACCTTTAATTCTGCTTTTTCCAAAAGTATCTTCTCTGTGTGTATATGTAGGGTCCCCCTGTTCCACCCTTGGCTATAATGTGAGGCTGCTGTCACTACTCAATTAGCTCATTGTGCTAATGAATTCACAATTCAGAAGGAAAAACATAAAAGGTGTTTTGACGGTCATTAATATTCAATCCAGAGCTTTCATGTAAAGACCTTTGCCCACAAGACAGGCAGAGGCATGGGGCAGCTATAAAATCAGGAAACCTAGGTCCCCACCTTCATTTGGATTTCATCTTTGAATATAGCCCTTGTAGAAAAGAAAGTAAGTTTTTCTAGGTTTTAAGATTTTTATTATTCTTTCCTTTAAGATGTGCATTTATGGACTGGGGCTGTAGCTCAGTGGCAGAGTGCTTGCTTAGCATGTGTGAGGCACTGGGTTCGATCCTCAGCACCACATAAAAATAAGCAAAATAAAGCCATGCTGTCCATCTACAACAAACAAAAAATTTTTTAAAAAGATGTGCATTTATATCTATATAAATATCTCTAGATATAAATGGATGTCCAATATCTCATGTAGGTTCCTAGGAGAGCAGGTACAAAATAAAAAACATGCCATCATAAGAATAAAGGAATGTAAATTAGTATAATATGTAAAAAATAGCTAAATATTCATGACTAATCATTTCTTTTATTCTAATTAAGGAAGTCACATGAGAATACATAGCATTTTACCATAATACTATGAATCCAAGGTACAGATTTGAAATGAGAACTTCTTCTCCATAACATTCACTATAGTGAATGTGATCAATATTGCCATGACAATGAAGGAAAACTCATGTACCTATTCATAATTGTTGGCTAATACATTTTTTTTTAAATCTAGGGCTATTTCCTTAAAGCATGTTCCTTGTGTTTCCAAGTTCTTCCATATTAAAGGGTTTTTTTTTTAAGGTGTCATGTGTTTTAAATCTGCTTCCTTAGGTCATATCATAAATTTGAGTCAGCACATATTAACATCAGATTTACTTTAAAAAGTAAATTGAGACAATTTCATATATAATGTAAATGCTTAAGTTATCTGGGTTTACACATTTTACATGGCACTTATTAATTGTAAATTATTCACAAGTCACACAAAAATGGAAAAGATGAGTACATTACCTTGAAATACAGCTGTTTTTTCTCTTTACATTTTAGTTTGAGAGGTTTTTACTGATTCATCATTTCCAAGGTCACTGATTCTTCCCTTGGATATGACTAATCTACTGATAAATCCATCAAAGGCATTTTTAATTTTCATTATAACTTTTTTTGGTTCCAGCCTTTCTGTTTGATTTTTTTCTTAGAGTTTCCATCTCCCTGCTTAACACTATTCATCTATTCCTACATATTGCCTACTTTTTCCATTAGAGCCCTTCACATATTAACCGTAGCTATTTTAAATTCTGTGTCCAGGGCTGGAAACATAGCTCAGTGGTACAGCATTTGCACATCATGTGTGGGCTCTGGGTTCCATCCCCAGGACTGTAAAATGATAATAATAGCTATTATCATCATCATCATCATTATTTTTGTCCGAAAATTATAAAATATGAGATACAAGTTGGTTCTGAGGGTCACATTAGCTTTTCACACCATGTTTTTTATTGCCTTTTAGAATACTTTGTGATTTTTTGTTGTTGTTGTTAAAAGCCAGACATGATATATTAAGTAATAGAAACCAAGGGAAATAAGTCTTTAAATGTGAGATTTTATGTTAACATGCCTAAGAGTTGGGTTCTGTTCAATGTTTTCTGTAGTTGTAAGTGCTAGGTGTTTTGATTCCTATACTGTCCTTAGATCTGTCTCTCTTGTTATCTTTGGGTTTCCCTATGAATTCCCCCTTATATACTCTTGTGCCTTGCAGCTATTAACCACCTGCTATTAAACTGCAGACCTGCTGCAGTGGTGCTAAGGTAATGGGGTAGGAAAAGCATTCTATAATCTTGTGATTAAATCTCAGTCTTTGAGTGGGCCTGTATCTGCAGGCTTTGACCTTTACAAGTGTTTCTTAGCTCTTTTCCCTCTCTCCTAGGTGAGTCAGGAAGGCCAGAGTGTGATAGAGTCAAAGAAATGCCCTTTTCCCCAATGGAATAAGGTTTGGGTAAAATTGTTTAACCTGGAATGTAGGTTTTGCTATTGAGGCCTTTGTTATTATCTTCCTTATATTTCAAAACAGTCACTCTTCTTTTTCCCCTACCAGTCATACAAGAATTGGTTTGTTTTGCTCTTTACCATGTGAACTTGCAAGGGTTCAACTAATATAACCCATGGAAATGTGACAATCCTATGTCCCCCAGGAGTTTCTCACTTTCACACTAGTCCACTTTCTAACTGCAGAATTTCACTACGATTACCATTTAAGTGTTCCCACAAGTTTGTAAAATCAGTGGTTTCTGCTGCAGGTACGGAGACATGGGCTGTGATTCTCTGGATTTACCTGTCTCTCTAGATTTCAGAGTGGCAGTTTGCCTTGAGACCTTAGTTCTCTGATGAATCCAAGAAAAGTCATTGATTTTCAATTCATTTGGCTTTTTTCTTATAAATATAGGGATAATTTCCAAGTTCTTTACACATCAGAGCTGAAACTGAGAGTCTTCTCTGAATCTTACTGAAATCTTAACATGTTAGAAGGCCTCCTCCAACACTGTGTCAGTGGTGAGCAGGAGGACCTGCCTCCTCATTACTACCCGGTAGGAGTGCAAATCCAGGTTCTCCACTCAGCTGCTACTGACAACTGGCATGTGCATGTTGGGGGGGTTATATCAGTGGGAGCTCAGGTTCCCCACTATGCCTCAGCTGATACCATCCCAGAGTTTGGAGGGTAACAAACACTATGGGTAAGGAAGAGGCCTTGCTACTGCTCAGTGGTGATAAAAGTCATATGATTCCCCATTGGCCACCTGTGATTCTGCCCCAAGAAGAGCCCTCTTGCTATATGGTGGGGTGGAAGAAGCTATTATTGTTATTATTTTGCAGTCCTAGGGATGAAACCCAGGGTATTACACATGCTATGCAAGTGCTGTACCACTGAGCTATGTCTCCAGCCCTGGACAGATCATTTAAAATAACTATGAAGTTCAGGCTCCCCACTGGGCCTTCTATGACACTATCCTGAGCAGAATATGGGTGGGGATGGCAGCTCACCCCAATCTGGCAAGCAAGGAAATCTAGGGTCTCCACTCGGCCTTTGTGGGGAGGGTTGGGGCAGAGGTGTACTTTTTCTGTAGGGCTTGTATATAGAGCAGTTATTATTTTAAAGTTTTCTGTCTTACTAGGCTGTACCTTTTCTGATCCTCTGAATATATCTGGATATTCTTGAATATCCAGTCTGGATATAAGGAAAAAAAAAACATAAGAATTCACTATCATCTTATTTCCTGAAGTCTTTAGCCATCCTGCTTCCTTCTCTGTACCTTTCAGAGTATATTTGTGTTTGTTTTATATGAAAGGTCCCATGTTTTTAATTGTATTTAATGAGAGATAAAGCATGTATACATTATACACCATCTTTGTAGAAGCAGAAGTCAGAATTGTCTCCTATATTTATTTAATTTGTGTATTCAACAAATAATATTACACAGAGAAGCCTGTTCCATCTGGCATTTTCTGTGTATTCCAAAACTACTCAGGGATTTAAAATGGGGTCTGAGCCTCTATTGACAGAACAGCAAAGTCCTGACAGCCCATCCTTTCTGGTATCTCTATATCCTGAGCTGGCTTAGAGGCAGTTCTAGAATCATAACTCAGAGAGACTAAACTATATCACCTGGGTCACACATTCTCCAAATCTAAATTTAAAAAATAACAACACCTACAACTCTGGCTTTCCTGATAGCCAGAAACATTTTAAAAATATTTAACATTCCATTAAGATAGCATAAATGTTCACATTCATTAGAGTCCCCACATTCAAGTTCAATGATCTCTTTAAAAGAATGTAGCAGACAACATACTATCAAATGCAGAAATCTCCCTGGCACTCTCAATAAGAGAACAAAGATCATCAAGGTTTATGATCTTAAATGTAAGCCAGAACTTCACAAATTTAGGCTTGGTATGACTATTAAAATTGCTTTTAATTTTTTTCCTTCAAATACTTCAAAGTTAAATGTTTTCAAATCACATCTAGTACTAATAAATATTGTATATTTATTTTTATATTTTATAAATAAATGTTATATATTTTAAAATAAATATAAATGTGTTTATATATACATAACATATATTATATACATACAGTTTCCAATCATTTTTCACTTTAAACAAACATCAGACTCAGGGTTAAATAAATGCACTAATTGACCAACAGGCACAAGACAGTCCAGCCACTCACCATGTGTTTAGCAAAGCTCCCACCAGGACCAGTGTTGCGTACCAAATGCCCTTCAGAAGGGAAGTTAAAGTTTCCAGCATTCAGGTTTTCTCGAGTTGAGTGATTACCAAAGAGTACAAATGGCTGCCGATTAGGGCTAGAGCAGCAAGGAAAACATGTGATTAGAAAACAGATTCCTATGACCTGAGTGAGTTCTTGGATTTTTCTGATTGATGTCCTGAACCTAATGTCCTGGATGATTGGGAAGGGATGCCAGGTGACTCTTACTAGTGACCCAAAGGGATTAGTCATTGAGGAACATAACTATATCCACACTAGACTTATATTTTCAACTTAACCTACCTTTTGAGGAACAGTTCCTTAAAAGTTCGCTGTGCATAATATAGTGATGAAGCAAAACCCCAGTTTTATATGACAGTATTATAATAGAAATACAGGTTTTAAAGCATGATAGTGGTTGTGATCAGACTAGGCAGACAACAGAGCAGTTACCAACTTCTGAGTAACTTTCAGGTAGAAAGGATAAGAGAAGGTTGCAAATAGTTTCATTACCTATATACTCCAGCACCACTTGTCTATCCTCTTCCTCCCTCTCTCTTGGCTGAATTCTACCTCCCTCCCATTTTCTGCTCACTCCTCGTTCATTCTAATCAACCCCTCCTTAGTCATTTCATTCATAGAGCTGTTGTAAAAGTCACCAAGTGACTTTCACATGAGGCATACTTTGGCAATCCCAAAGGATTTGTGCTTCCTCACCCCCTAAATCAAATCAACCTCCTGAAAACCATTTATTTAGTTTCCTCCAACCACATGGCCATAACCCCTAATCCCTGCTGCCATCATTTCCTCCCTTAATAACTGCAACGTTTCCTGTTTCACTGCATCCACCCTTACCCTTCTATAACCTATTCTCCAACAGTGATAATATATATACTTTGTACTGGGAATTGAAACCAAGGGGGGCTTTACCACTGAACTACATCTCCTGGTCTTTTTATTTTTTATTTTGAGAAAGGGCCACGCTAAGTGTCTGAAGTTCTCACTAAGTTGCTGAGGCTGGCCTTGAATTTGGATCCTCTTGCCTCGGCCTTCTAAGTTACTGGAATTACAAGCCCGCACTACTGCACCTGGTTGTGACATTAATCTTTTAGATATACAAAGCATTCACTACCTGTTATTCTCAGGAGAAGTACCAAAATTTTGCAAATGGCAAACAAGGGCTTGTATGGTCTAGTCGATTTCTTCATTTCCATGCAAGGCAGTTCTCCTCCAACTCCCCTATTCCAGGATATTTCATGTTCTTTATGTCCTTTATGTTCTTGTTTCAGGACCTCTCATCTTCTCCCTTCTCCCAATTATCTCTACTCATTGTTCACATCTCTCCCAGCGGAGGCCAGACTCTCTTCACAGTACCATCAATGTTCTTTTCTCTTTCATGGTATTAATCAGAGTTCGCAATGATATATTTCTATGTGAGTTTATTTAATTAAGGTCTTATTTCTTCAGCATACTACGAACTCCATGAGAGCAGAAAATATATTTGGTTTATTTATTTTCTTAACCATGTACTTCTCTTCCTTGATATGTTGTAGTAAATATTTTTGTTGGGAGATATATTTTAAAAGATAGTTTTCTTTATCCCCCACCCTTTCCTTAAAGTGCTCTTAATGTGTGTTGTGTAGAAAAGTCTTTGCATTTCTTTTCATTCCCCTTGAAATAGTACCTTAAGCATCAAGTAAATAGGGGCTTTGAAAACTAAACATGACTGATTTTTCTTCTGAAACTTAATTCAAGCTAAGTGATATTTTGGGCAGAACAGAATGAGTCTGAATCCCCCCAGGGTATTTTGTTTTACTGTTAGAGTGGACTGTGATTGAGGGAAGAAGAGAGGAAAGATCTATCTTCTTCTTCTTTTTTTTTTTAAAGAGAGAGAGAGAATTTTAATATTTATTATTCTTTAGTTTTCGGCAGACACAACATCTTTGTATGTGGTGCTGAGGATCGAACGTGAACCGAACGCATGCCAGGCGAGCGTACTACCGCTTGAGCCACATCCCCAGCCCAAGATCTATCTTCTTTATCCATCAGAGGAAGCACTTCCTGTTGATCATGACAAAAATGAAGGAAAAACTTTGGAACACTTCCTGTTCCCCTCTTCTTCATGAGGAGATCCTTTTACTCCCCACAAACCACTATTGTTCTCCTGCCCAGTCCCTGAATTTTTACTCTTGCTTTCCTAAGCTAGGGATAAGGAATCAAAATTCCTTCATTTAGATTTTAGCAGGCTCTAATTCATTTAAAGCTAGTTTACCTGGGCACTGTGGCGCACACCTGTAATCCCAGAGGCTCAGGAGGCTGAGGCAGGAGGACTGCAAGTTCAAAGCCAGTCTCAGCAAAAATCAAGACACTAAACAACTCAGTGAGACTTTACAAAATAAGGGTGAGGATGTGGCTCAGAGGTTGAGTGACCCTGATTTCAATCCCCAGTAACTCCCCTCTACAAAATGCTAGTTTACTATAAAATTACCGAAAAATAAAATACATATTCTTTAAAAAAAGCAGTGAAACCAATGAATTTACAGGGTACAGGATTTCTTACCCTGTGATGACTAAAGCCATACTCTTCTGACTCTAGGTTCTCTAATTGAATGCTCCCAAATTTCACCTTGCTTGTAAGTTCCATTTTTGCTATCACCATTCACACTTCTTCCCTTGGGGACCTTACCTGTTTTCAGTTATATGGCTGGAGATCATTCCATGACTGAAGTAACTTCTGAATGGCTAAAAAGAAGACAATATTGTATATAAGAGCACAATTTTATAAAATAATCAGAAATCGTTCATACATGTATATATGTGCACACACACACTCAAGAGAGCATGTAGAATGTATGTGTGAGAAAGAGGGATGTCAGTAGATTATTCTAAGAATATGGAAGGATATGTGTGGTGGATAGCAACATTAATTGGAGGACACATAGCAAAAAAAAAAGTGAAGAAAAAAAGACAAAAGGCTGCAAAAGTAAAGAAAAATTTTAAAAAATTTTCTTTTCAAATTTATAGTTTTTATTAAAAGAACACTGGACCAACCACCATCTATTGTCCAAATTGCTAATCTTGTAGGGATTTTTCCCCCTTATATTTAGAAAGTTTTTTTATAAATTTCCAAAACATGAATGTGTACTAATTATAATATGCTAATTTAAAATTAGCAACAAGGGAGAATCCAAGGAACACAGAAGTACACTGACAGAAGTTTCCTGGGAAACCAAATAAATAATTCTCAGCTTTTGGATACACAGCATTAGGCTAAACACTAACCAAAGCAAACACACGGGGTCTAGTGTCCAGAGAGTTCAAATTTTCAAACAGCAATTATAATACCTCTAGAGAACACTTGTGTTTTTTTCCAATTATTTAAACAGTATATGTTCATTGCAGAACACAATAAAAACCACCACTGTAATCTCTAAGAACCATTAACATTTTGGTACATTTTCTTTGACTCTTTTTTTCCTTCTTGTTTTTGAGGGGGGGGTGGTGGGAGAGTACTGGGGATTGAACCCATGGTCTTGTGCATGTCAGGCAAGTGTTTTACCACTGAACTACATCCCCAGTCCTTTGTATTTTTTATTTTTATTTATTTATTTATTTTTCAGACAGGGTCTCACTAAGTTGCCCAGGTTGGCCTCAATCTTGCAATCCTTTCCACTGAGATGGGTAACTGGGATTAGAAAGATGTGCTGCCACACCTGGCCATTCAAATCTTTTTTTCTATGGCATATTCATAGACTCTATATGATTATACTTAAGTGTATTAAGTAGTCCTCTATTCTTGGAAATTTATATTGTTACTAACTCTTCTATATCAAGATTAATAGTGTAATGAATAATTTGGAGCTCTGAATATTTCCTAAGACAGCTCTAAAACAAATAGGCAGAACTATACTGTTTTTCAAAAGAGTTTTGTCAATGTACACTTTCACTTACAATATCCGAGTGTGCCTATTTCTGGGTCTCATCATCAGCACTGCCTAAGGAATGGTTTAAAGAGATTTGCCACATTGATCAATGCCACAATGATCACTATGTTCTATTTTATATCCCTCTTAAAATTTTTTTCAGATTTTTTTTAGTTGTTGATGGACCTTTATTTTATTCATTTATTTATATGCAGTGCAGAGAATTGAACCCAGTGCCTCATACATGTGAGGCAAATGCTCTACCACTGAGTCACAATTCCAGCCCTTTATATCCTTTTGACTATTTTTTTTGGGGGGGGGGTACAAGGCATTGAACTCAGGGGCGCTTAATCACTGAGCCACATCTTCAGCCCTTATTATATTTTATTTGGAAACAGGGTCTCATTGAGTTGCTTAGGGCCTCACTAAGTTGCTGAGGCTAGTTTGAACTCGAGATCCTTCTGCCTCAGCCTCTTGAGTCATTGGGATTACAGGCATGTGCCACCTATCCCTTTGATTTTTTAATGAAGTACAATATTTTTGATATGTTCAGTGGCCATATGGATTTCTCTTTGTTACTTATATATTCTTTAGATATTTATCAATTAGAATTTTGGCATTTGTGTTGTTAATTTATAATAACACTTTTAAAATAATAATAGTTGAAATTTATTATGGACTTCCCATGTGAACTGTGAAAGACACTTCAATTACTTACTTTTAAGCAATCCTAATAACAACCTATGAGCTTCATAGTATCATCATCTCCTCTCTACAGATGAGTTGACTAAGACATGAAAAGTTAATTGACTTGACCAAGACCACAGAGCTAGCGAATTACATAGTTGGGATTTTAACTGAGTAATCATTGAGAAAAAAGATAAAATTAGATCTGTATCTCACACCATACACAATAAAAATCCCTTGTGGATTAGTGACCTAAATGGAAAACATTAAACCATGCAAATACTAGATGGTGAATTACTCTTTAACCTTCAATTAAAGATTTTCTCTGATGGGGATTGGAATAAAATTCCTTGCATGTATTATTTTGTCAAAATTACCCAACTACTATAGTATATTGTAGTGCTCCAATAAAAAAAAATTAAAAAACTTTTCTCTGTACAATGATTTAAAACTTAGAGATGATAAAAGATTGATATTTACATAAAAATAAAAATAGTTTCCATAAGTAAAGCAAGTGTGATTAACATGGAAGAAATATTTGGAATATATATAAAGAACTCCTTAAAACTAAGGGACAAAAGACCTAAAAACCTATGCTCTTAAATAACAACAAAAAAACTGTGCTCTTTTGTTCAGTCAATATTGTACCAGGACTGGGGGTACAGCTTATGGTAGAGCACTTGCTATCTATGTGCAAGGCCCTGAGTTCAATCCCTAGTATAGGAAAAAAACTGCATCAATATTAAATTGGGGGGAAAAGAAGACATAAAACAAAATATAAATAATTCTAAACATGTAAAAGATGTTCAACTTACTTATAAGCAGAGAAACCTAAATTAAAACAACACTGAGATACCATTTCTCATCTATAAGACTGTGGAGACAATTTTTGTATGTGTGTATGTTTGTGATACAGGGATTGAATCCAGGGCCTCACACACATTATGTAAGTGCTTTACTACTAAGCCACATCCCCAGCCTAGGACTGTGGAAAAATTTAAAAGTATGACCCTATATTCTATTGGTGAGGCTGTGGAGCAACAGGCACTCTCATATCATTAAGAATGAAAATTAGTACAAACCTTCTTAAGGGGGATTTGGCAATAGCTAACATAATTGTGTATGTATTTACCTTTTGACCCAGAAATCCCATTCCTAGGTGTGTGTGTGTGTGTGTGTGTGTGTGTATAACATTATGGAAAGATGAGCATGAAGTTATTTACTATGCCACTGTTTGCAAATAGCAGACTGTTGAAAACTACCTAAATATGTATACGTAAGAGAGTACCTGACTAAATTAAGATTCATTTTCAAAATAGAGTATTGTAAATTGTGGCAAAGAAGGAGAAAAATCTCAACAAACTGATTTGGAAAGAGTTCAATTACTTACTTTTAAGCAGATATATATTGTTAAATGAAGAAAGCAAAGTGGAAATGACTCTTTGTTATTCTTCAATGCAAGAAAGATATAAAAATACATATCTGTTCATTTGTGCAAAGGAAATAGAAGAGATAAATCAGAAATTAAAGAGGTTTGTCACCTGTCAGAAACAAAAGTGACACTTTTTTTTTTTTGGTAGTGCCAGGGATTGAACCAGCAGGGCCTCATATATACTAGGCAAATACTCTTACCAGTGAACTACATTCCCAGGTCTAGAGAGTGACACTTCTGAGTTATCTCTTTTTGAATATCTCTCATTCTTAGGATCACAGTAATGAGAAAGAAAAAAAGAATGCAAAAAGCTGAAGGGCACCATTGAAGTGTGTGAGAATTTTGAGGTCTAATTTAGGAATAACTGGAAGGAGAGAGACAGGAAGCTGAAAAACTATTTGAACAAATAATGTACAAAAAATTAGCAAACTTGACAAAAACTATAAATCCACCAAACTAAGAAAAGAAGCTCAACAAAACCCACATGCAAGAAATATGAAGAAAATTGCAGCAAGGCATATCATAATCCAATTACTCAAAACCAGTAATAAAGGGAGAAATCTTAAAAATCTGCTACAGGGACTTTCTCTGCTATGTACAGAGAAACAAAGATTAGGATGAAAGACTTATTAGTAACAAGGTGGGGCTGTGGGGATAGAAAGAATGGTAGAATGAGAGACATTATTACCCTATATATATGTATGATTACACTACTAGAGTGACTCTGCACCATGTATAGCCAGAGGAATGAGAAGTTGTGCTCTATTTATGTACAATATGTCAAAATGCATTCTACTGTCTTGTATAAATAATTAGAACAAATAAAATTTTAAAAAAGACTTATCAGTAACAAAGTGAGAGACAGTAGAGCAACATCTTTTGAGTACTGAAAGGAAAATATTGTCAACTTAGAATCAATACATGGCAAAAGTATCTTTCAAAAATGAAATCAAGATTTTTTTTCTAGATATACAAAAGCTGAAAGATTTCATCAGAATAAGATTTGAACTACAAAAAATGTTAAAGAAAAGTCTTTAGGGAAATAGGATACCAAATGGAAATCCAGGTCTACACAAAGGAAGAAAGAGCGCCAGAGAAAGTAACATCATGGGAAAAGACATAAGATATTTTTCTTATTCAGTAAACCTTTAAAATAGATAATTGTTTAAAACAACAATAACAATATATTCTGGGGTTTACAACATAAGTAAAAGAAAATTCACACTAAGATCAACCCCAGAGGCTGGGGTGTGGTTCAGTAGCAAAGCACTTACCTAACATGTGGGCAGCCCTGGGTTTAAACACCAGCACTACCACCAACCCACAAAAAAATCAACTCCTGCTCCAAGTGATCAGGAGGAGGAGAAGGGATTGTTCTGGGCCACCAGAGAACTGAGTACTGGTGGTAAAAGCCCAAGGTGGACTCAAGGGCAAGCTCAGGAGAGTTGTTGTTCTTTTTTTTTTAATTTGTTCTTTTTAATTAACTTTACAATAGAATGTATTTTGACATATCATGCATACATGGAGTATAACTTCCCACTTTTCGTGGTTATATATGATGTGTAATTACACTGGTCATGTATTCATATATGAACATAGGAAATTTATGTCCAATTCATTCTACTGTCTTTCCCATTCCCATCCCCCAACCCTTTCCACCACTCTGCACTGTCCAATTCAGGAGAGCTCTTCTAATCCACGTTGACTAATTTCTGTGACATATACACACAAAGGCAGTGTGTATACTTTTTGGTTCTCAATCTAGATACTTCAGTTTACTCATGGAGTGTTTTAGTCTGAAACTGGTAACTTCTCACTATTGTTTGCTTATAAAGGCAGTTTGGGGGCTGGGGTTGTGGCTCAGTGGTAGAGTACTCACCTAGCACTCACCTTGCAAACCTAGGCCCTGGGTTTGACCCTGAGCACCACATAAAAATAAATAAATAAAATAAAGGTATTGAGTCCAACTACAACTAAAAAATAAATATTAAAAAAAGACAGTTTGACATTTGAAGGAGATATGTGAAGAAATTATTAACTAGAAATTATTAACTAGAATTTCTGGCTGACAAAGGCACCACCATACTGAAAAGTGAATATTCATCCAGTAGAGAAGCTGGCACAGGAAAAAAGACAAAACACCCTCAATCCCTTCTGCAGTGCTGGGGATCAAACTCAGGGCCTTGCTCATGCTAGGCAAATGCTCTATCACTGAGCTACATCCACAGCCCCCAAACAACTTTTTATATAGAGATTGGCAAGGGGGGGTGAATTTCTTTATGGCATATAACACAGTTTAAGAAAATGATAATCAAATTACAAAACAACAATAATATAGGATTGATAGTGTATTTTGGAAAAAAAATTTAATAAAAACAACAAATAAATTAACAATTCTTTCTTTCATTGACCCTTCCCTTAACATACCTCGCCTGCCTGAGATTCTGAAAGTTCTAGCAGGAAAGGAATTTCTGTATCAAAATTAGCGAAGAAGCTAGTCCACTGATGTTCCAAAGCAACCAAATCCTGGGGAGAAAATGAAAGAGATAATATTATGAAACAGAGATACTTCAGAAAACCAGAGCCATAAAACTGCTATTGATCTCAAAATATCATATATTTATATACGCTGATTAAAAGGTTGTAGCACATAACTGATGATGCTATCACAAGACAAATCTTTATTTTTTCCTTTTTATTTTATTTTTAATTTTTATTTATTTTACATAGAAAATCTTAAAAACATGAAGTCAAGTGAAAAAAGTCAGATGCAAAACACTACCAGGAATGTGGTCCATTTATATGAAATATCCAGATGCAAAAAGACCACCAAGAATACAGTCCATTCATATGAAATATAGAGACAGAACACAGATTAGTAATTGCTTATGGCTTGGAGTGAGGATACAGAATGACTGCAAGTGGGCATACAGAAACTTTTTGGGTTATAAAAATATTTTAAAATTTGATTGTTGTGATGGTTGCACAATTTTGTAAACTTACTAAATACCACTGAATTGCAAAAGGTTAATTTTTTAAAAAACAGTAATGACCCTCGAGCATATTAATTTATCAACCTTTGATAGAAGGAAGAACTTATTTATGAAGCACCTAAACGATGGTGCTATGTCCAAGTGCCCAAAAGGTCACACATCATAAAGCTCTGTTCAAGTACAAATTAGCTGACCTTAGTTAGAAGTTAAGTGGGGCCAGGAATGACACAGAGCCCTCTTCTCCCTCTAATCTTCTTAGTAGCCATGTGAATACTGAGAACTCTGCACCCTTCCTGGTTGACTCCTTTATATGCAGCTTCCACTCTCTACTCCATTCCATCAGCTTTTCAGTCTCCTCTTTGCACTCATTCTTGTTCCCAACCACCACACATTGGGTTTTGCTATTAGCTTTTAAGGAATCATCAGCTAACAAAGAACATGCCAACTGATTTGCTTAAGATACTCCTCAAGTAATACCTATGCCCTTATTTTGAAGTTGCTAATAATTTGTACTTCAATTGTATAGTTATCTTCACTGCCTATCTTGCACGGTGTAAGGGTACATATGTCAGGCATCTAGTTTAACACCTTGCTCTCTTTAGGCATTCTGTTTACTACAACAAGCTTTGTAGGTTAGATCTTTGCTCTCCTCCATTCTTCTCTTCCAGTGGATGATGCATAAGTACTCAGACCTATAGGCTCTATGCTAGCCATGCACTGACTCTACCACTACATAAAATAAAATAAACCTCTGCTGGGAATACTTACTAAAAACAACAATCTCACTAATGGCTTCTCTACTTAGAGCCCAGAATATTTGTAGACGGATATTTGTGTGTGCTTATATGTGTATGTGTATATGTGTGTGTGTGTGTGTATATATATATATATATATATATATATATACACACACACACACATATATACATATATGATACACATATAAATTTCAGTAATCATTTAGGTGAAAATGTTGATATTTTCTGAATATCTTCTATAGAATATGGAATAAAGCATATATATGTATACATATATGTATATACAATCAATGCACCACATAAAGATGTTCGGTTAATGAGGAACCACATACATGATAGTATATATACTCTAGATGAGTAATAGGCTATACCACCAAGGTTTGTATAAATTTATGATGTATGCACAATGATAAAATTGTCCAATGATACACTTCTCAGAATGCAGCCCTGTTGTTAATTGACACATGACTATACACACACACACACACACACACACACACACACACCCCACATGATAGAGAATTTCCTAGCTGTCCACTGGAGAGATCTAGAAGCAATGACCAAAACAGTAGCAATGATCATTCCTAGCATGCAGATTGTGGTGCTGAAATACTATTTACAATGCAAATAAAAAACACAGAACTTAATAGAGAAAAGACTAAGTCCAGGTCTGGGACAGGAATTGTACAAAATTTGTGCCTGAAACATCTTATACTTATCAGCTACTACTCATCATAGTAGCTGGCAAGTAAGTTATCAAGGACTATCAGTATTATGTTAAAAGGACATATGAACCAGTCTGAAGGGAGTTCACTACCCAAAGATGGAATCACTAAAGATGATATCTTCAATGACTATAAGTGTGTCAAATATGTTTAAATCTATGCCTTCAAATTTATATGTATATTTTTAAAACTTAATTGGTTATTTATGAAGAATGGTGAAGGAACCAACTTTACTTTGAAAACTGATAGGTTCAGGCATTTATCCTGCTTGTCCTATATGAACTTCTCACCACTATTTATTGCAAGTTGAACATTTCTCTTTAGAATATAAATGAAGAAGGAATTACAGAATTGAAATATCACCAATGTACAATGGTGAATTAGGGATATATATGATTGTACAGCAATGGTGTTTCAACAAAGAAAAAGAGAATCAATTAAACCTTATATGCTCTTTGATAAAGAATACAATACCCACCAGGTACACCACACCTGTAATCCTAGTGACTCAGGAGGCTGAGGCAGGAGGACTGCAAGTTCAGAGCCAGCCTCAGCAACTTAGCAAGACCCTAAGCAACTTAGTGAGAACCTGTCTTAAAATAAAATATAAAAAAGGTTGGGGACGTGGCTCAGTGGTAAAATGTCTCTGAGTTCAATCCCCCATGCTCACCCCTCAAAAGAGTACAATACCCTTTAGGAAGGAGACTTTCCTCCAAGTATCAATTTTGAAACTGATTAAACCTTTAGATTCAATGACTAATTATCTGGAAATACAAAAGACAGAGGAAAATTTTAAGTACATCATGGAAATAAATCAACAGAATCCCAACTGAGAACAACCAGAAGAAAAATGGAATAGCTTCTTCAACAAATAGAGAGTAAGAGGATATGGAGAACAAAGAGGTAAAAGAGAACCTACAGATTAAAAGAAACCTAAAATACACCCCCCACACACAAACATACACAAGCTACAGGCAGACAGTGCTAAACTATGTGTTAATGAAAGCAAACTGGATGATAAAACTGCAAGAAAAAATAGGAGGTGATTACCAAAGAATTCATGGCTGGGCGTGGTGGTGCATGCCTGTTATCCCAGCAGCTCAGGAGGCTGAGGCAGGAGGATCACAAAGTTCAAAGCTGGTCTCAGTAAAAGTGAGGCACTAAGCAACTCAATGAGACCCTGTCTCTAAATATAAAGTACAAAAAGGGACTGGGGATGTGGCTCAGTGGTTGAGTGCTCCTGAGTTCAATCCTCGGTACCACCATCACCCCTCCGCAAAAAAAAAGAATTAATGATAGTGAATTCTTGGACAAGGAGGAAAAGAGGTAATGGGTTTGGCAAACAAACAAACAAACAAACAAACAAAAAAACATTCAGATTGCTTCTGCAAGTAGCTGGATTATAAGTGTACACCACAGTACCAAGTCAGTCTTTGATGTTTTAATAATAAAATGTCTTTGAAAACAAATGCACAAGCAGTATTTGTTCACTACCGAAAATCCAGAAAACATAGAATAAAAGTCATCGTTAGCATTTTTGGAAATGTTCTCTCTCTTTCTCTCTTTCTTTGTTTGTGGTACTGAGGACCAAACCCAGGACCTTAATAGGCTAGGTAAGCACTCTACTACTAAGCTACATCCTCAGTCCTACATATATGTATTTCATATATACAAATATGCATGTAATTGATAATCTGCCATGGTCTAGGTCACACTGCCTTACTATACATGTATTTATGCCTTGTCCCAGTAAATCAGTACTTCAGAGTTTGGGTTCCTGACGCGCAGTTACTGCATCCAGTCAGTGCTCTTTATCCCAAGTTCAGGACTATCTTCTCACTTTGGCAAGGGTTAACTCTGATATATCCCCGTGGAGTATGAAGAGAAGTACACTCCCTACTTTTTCAATTGATACTTTAACCAAGACCTTCAAATGACTGTCTGACTCCTCTGGTTCTAGATCCACTCCCCATCTCAAGCTGGCTGCCACCATATCCTAGCACTGAAATTATGTTTCAATATAGAAAGATGTGCTAAAACATCTGCTCTGTCTCTTACTGGCTTCGTGATCTTGGACTAGGAAGTTTTCTAAATCTAAAATACTTTATTGTATATAACTGGGATAACTACTACCTACCTTACAGAGATGTTATAGATAATACAGGAATTAAATGAAAATAATCTATATGAAGCACTTATTACCATACCTTGCACATCAGATGTCTTTAATACTTGTTAATTTCTCTGCCTCTGTAGCAGGCCAGCACAAAATTAGCTGTGACTAATTAAACCACTTAAACCTCCTGCCATTTGTCAGACATCCATAATCTGGTCTCAGTGAAACTATACTTGATACTCTCCACCTCAGCATGTGTATGGCTCTGTACAATCTTTTCAGCTACACTAGAATTCTTTAATTGTGACACTTGAAAATGCAAAAGGAACCAACATAGTTATTAGTTATTAGAATATACCATTTTGTTTTCTGAATGTGTTTAGAAACTGACCCTGAAGGTACATTTCCATTTTAAGGGCCTACCTTAGTAACAGTGTCTTGGTTTGGGTCTATGATAGAAAGCAATGAATGGCTACCTTCTAGATATAAAACACTGTATGCTTTAGGAGTTACATGAAGAAGATACGCACTTTGCTTCCAAAAAAGCACCTTGAAGGAGGTGGATATGTCAGTAGTAATCACAGAACAAGGCAATATTATTAAATACTGCTTTCAGCTCCATGCTATGAGTGAAATGGAAGATGTCATGAATTCTAGTATATTTTTTTAAATATTTATTTTTTAGTTGTAGTTAAACACAATACCTCTATTTCACTTGTTTATTTTTATGTGGTGCCGAGGATCGAACCCAGGGTCCCCCACACGCGAGGTGAGCACACTTCCACTGAGCTATAACCCGAGGCCCATAAATTCTAATATTAAAAACAACTAGCAGGTATATGAAATATTGTTTTCTCTATATTGTCCCTTTTAATTGCCCTAATAGCCTTGTGTAGTTCTCTATGTCCATTTATAGATGAGCAGACTGAGGCACAGTTGCAACCTGCCTGAGGATGCAACACTAATAAGCAGTAAGGGTGGAACTATTTAGAGACAAGACACCTAGAGCCTGTGTGCTTTTCACTAGACACACCATTCTCCAACTTTTCCCCAGCACAAACTGCATTTTTGGAAATGGATTTGTGCTGGTAAGTGAAACCAATCAGTTTGATGGAAAGTCTATCTGCTTAGACTCTTCCAGTACAAATCTCAAGGTGAGATATGCCACAACAATTTGAAAATCCAAAGACCATGCCAGTGTGCCTTAGCCCTTACCCAGTAGGCAAGGACTCTGAACTTTAGATAGAACTGGGCCCTAGGTTGGTATCCAGCAGAGGCAGGTCTTGGGTGACTCAAAATCCATACTCATGGCACCATCTCTATTAGTCAGGCAAGGGATAGCTTAAGGCAGCCACAGTTGAGGAGCACCTCTCAATGTGCAAAAGAGGATGATTCTAAGGCTTTCAGACATGTTCCTTCCCTGTGCCTAGAATGTTCATATCAACTTCTCCTCTATTTGGAAAATCCCTGATTCTACATGAGTCCTCTGAGAAACAATCCTTAGCATTACCAGAAAGGGTTATTCCCTTAACTCTTATCTTCCCACTACTACTGCAGCAGCTACTCTTCTGAGAAGTAATCCTGAGCACTTACTTTATTGTTTTTAAATAAAATTAAATCTGGCTCTTGGCCTTTAAACCTTAGGACAGATGTGAAGTCTACTATTAGATATTAAAAGGGCTTTTTAGCCCTTCTTAACATGATCTAAGAATATGAAGTTTATGGCAAGTCATAAAATTAGAAAAGGGCCTGATATACAGTCATTTCTGCTTCTTCAACTGTATGATGTCACTGTGGTTCAGGCACAATTAAAAAGAGTGGACCCTCTCCAATGACTCCAGAAATACTTGTAGTGTTCTCAAAACAGTGGATATCTAGCCCCACATGAGACCTGCAGTGTCTTCACATTCAGGGTAGGGTATGCAAGTGGGACATGAGTCTCAGACATTGGAAAATACTCCTGAACTACCTCTTTCTCACCTTCATCATTGTTTCATATACATATATGGTTGATGGGCCTTTATTTATTAATAAATCTTTTTTTTTTTAGAGAGAGAGAGGGAGAGAGAGAGAGAGAGAATTTCAATATTTATTTTTCAGTTTTTGGCATACACAATATCTTTGTTTGTATGTGGTGCTGAGGATCGAACCCGGGCCGCACGCATGCCAGGCGAGCGCGCTACCGCTTGAGCCACATCCCCAGCTCCTATTTATTTATTTATATGTGGTACTGAGAATCGAACCCAGTACCTCACACAAGCCAGTCATGTGTTCTACCACTGAGCCACAACCCAACCCAGCCCCTCCCGTATTGTTAATGTTATATATTTTTTAATTTTCAATTTTTTCGAAAATTGTTAGCCATGGGAGGATGATGATATCTTTTCAAAAAAGAAAAAGTTCAGGTTTATTTTTTTTATATTCTTATTTAATTAGAAATGTTTAAACATGATATTCAATTTTATCAAATTCCTTTTAACTTCTATGGAGGAGAAAAATCAGCATAGTGATCATAATAGATTTCCTAATATAGAAATACTGAACCTTTAATAAATCCTATTTCATTATAAAATGTTAACATAATATTAGTTTATGTTTGCTAATATTTTATTTAATATATAGGTACCAATATTCACATGAGACTCATTTATAATTTGTTTAGCTACATTTATTGGGGTTTGATATCATAGTTAACTTCAAGTAAAAGTTTCTAAGTTATTCTTTTTCTAAATTCTTTAGTTTAAATTAATTCATCACTAAATTCAAATATTTTGAGGATTGGAATTTTCCTTCTAAGTAGCTCTGGGACTATATCTTCAGGTTTTAATAGAATTCACCCATGAAACTATGCATTCCTAAGCCTTCTATACCTTTTCTCAATTGATTATTTTAGATTTTAGGTCTTTGGGTTATAGCAATGGGCAAGATGAACCACATGAATACATTAAAATCCTCTGCTCAGACATGTCATGTTATGACCATTTACATTACACTAGTCAAAGCAAGGACACATGACCAAAGCCAAAAACAGCAGAGCAGAAAATAATACTCCACACACTGCCAACTATACCAAGGCCATGAAGGGAAAGGAAACTTACAAAAAATAAATAAATAACCTATCACAACTGAGCTTGTAAGGGTAAAAGAAATTGAAGTTAAAGCATAAAAGTTAAAGGGTAAAAGACCGGGTGTTGTAAAAGTTTCTAAGCTGCAAGGTCTGAGTTAAAATGTAAAGGAGGTATTGTTAGGTTTCTATGTTACCTGCAAAACCTGAAATTTCTGTAGCTGTTAAGACAATGCTTAGAACCGCCCAGTAAACATTTCCCCTGATTGCCTGGTTGTTTAATAACTGAAGGGGTCTGTGCAGTTGCACGCAGGCCTTGCAGGGCCTGAACCAATCAGTTTGAATGTGTACTCTCCTTAGGAATGACCTATCATTCCAGCCTGACCTGTTCCCACCAATGAATGAACTAATCATGTTTAGGAGTTGTTGTTCAATTTTCCCACGCCTCATGATGATTTGTTCTGATG
>NW_026000026.1:29021469-29039750 GCF_001458135.2 Marmota marmota marmota
TAACAATCTGGTATCTGAATGGGTTTCTAAAGCATTGCACTATCTTGCAGTTAAAAGTTGGGTTTAAGCAATTGTTTAGTTTGATTTCAGATAGTTCATGCTAGAAAACTTAAATACTTAGGGTAAAAAAAATTAGAAAGTTTCAAATTTGAACTGGGTAGCCTGAGAAAATTTCACTAGGTATTCCAGTGTATTAACTTGGGCAAAGATAATAAATTATGATATGATATCTGTTCCCCTCAGTGTGTAAGATTCAGGAAAAAAAAAAGGGTGCTAAATTAAAACGTTGGTCTGGCTTATTGAAATGACATTAATTAGCAACAGTCTTGGAAATTTTTAAGGCTTGATTTTGGATATACATGATAAAACTTAATACTACTTTAGGAACTTCAGAACAAAGGAAGCAGCTTAATGATCCTGAGGATCTCGGGACCCTTACAAGCTAATAGTTTTATACATATTATTATTCTCAATTTCAAAGTATCAGCTTTGAGCTTAATTATGAGTTCTACTATTTTCCTGTTTTCTAATTCAATAGTTTCTTCTTTCCTTTTAGTTACTTCTTTCCATATTTTTCTCCCCCTAAGTATTCACTTACTGCTTAATTTATTTTCATTTAAAAATTTCTTCTAATTCTTGCTTTAGCTATATTTCATGTACTTTGATAAGAGTGTTTTCATGATTTTACTTTCTGAATATTTTTCAATTTCAGTTTTTTTTTTTTAATTTCATTTTTTAGTTTTCGGCGGACACAACATCTTTGTTTGTATGTGGTGCTGAGGATCAAACCCGGGCCGCACGCATGCCAGGCGAGCGCGCTGCCGCTTGAGCCACATCCCCAGCCCCTCCAATTTCAGTTTTATCTTCACTTTTCATTAACAACATTTAAAATTTAATAAGTTGTTTTTAAAAAATTATTACTTCTCAGTTCTACTGTATACCTGGTAATTAATGTAAGTCTTAATGCTCAATTTCCTTACTATCTATTAATCTCTGATCATATCCAAATAAAATTAGTTATGCTATTGTGAATTATATATCTGGTTTTCCTCCCAGTTTCCTAAAGCCCTTGGAATTGCCAAAGTGATAACTGTCTTTTATATGCTAATGAGATAACTGGAGGCCAGGCACCCTAGATAGCTTTTAAAAGGGCAAAGACCAAGGCATGATAAGCAGAACTTTCAGCCCTACCCTGCAACCTTGGGGAAAGAAAGAGGGACTATAGCTTAAGCTAATCACCAATGGCCAAAGATAAAATCAATCATGACTACTTAACAAAACTTCCATAAAAACCTAAAGGAAAGGGTTTGGACAAGTTCTAGAAAGCTGATAAATGTAAAGGTTTCTGGAAAGGATAAGGAAGTTCTGCTCCCACTCCCACATGCCTCACCCTAAGCATCTTCTCCACTGACTGTTTATCTATATTCTTTGTTGGTATAAAAACTATTCATTACCTAGGAAAGCTTGCAGTGAGATAAGAAGGACTTTACAAAATGTGATAATGAAGGAAATGGGTGGGGAAGCTAGTCACTTCCCTTAACTCCAATCTTCAGATGAGGATCAAAACAGTGATTGTGGCTGCAAAGTAAAAGAATGCACTCATAAAAATATATGAAGGTGGGCTGGGGTTGTACTTCAGCAGTAGAGTTCGCGAGAGGCCCTGGGTTCAATCCTCAGCACCACATATAAATAAATAAAATAAAGGTATTGGGTCCAACTACAACTAAAAAAAATAAATATTAAAAAAAATATGAAGAAATTCACCTGTACAGTGGGCATGCCACCTGTCATATATATTAAAAATACCTCCACACACCTGGCCTAAGAGGTGTTGTGTGGGGTGGCGATTGAGAGTAGGTTAAACACTTTAATTTGTTTTCCTCTTTACATTAGCATATTTCTTTTCCTACCTCTCTCCTTTACCCATCCAATTTTATTCTCTGTTAAATAATGTTCTTGTCTTTATTACTTGATTTTAGGTGGGTTCTAAATGGCATTTTTTGATATTCTACTTTCTAGGTATTAAAGATTAAACATGCAACCTCTTCTTCCTTCTACCATCATTTTTTTAGTTATATCATTCATATAAGAAAGGTTAATACATTTACATTGCATTGAACCATCATAATGCTCAAAAATGCTTCAGTTTTAGTCTATAATTAAAGATCTATCTATGCTCATTGCCAGTCCTTTTGCTGTATTTTTTCCAGTTATAGCTTGGTTGGATGAAATTTGTACTCAAATTTGGTTTCTTCAGAAGCTCTCGAGAACCATATGTCTCAGTACTTATACATTCAAAAGGTTTTCTGCCTTTATACGTGAAACATGATATAAAATTTGGGAATTACTTTTTCCTTGAGGACTTTATTATAGGTATTACCTTACTTTTTATTTGCTGTGGAGAAATCCAAGGCCAGCTTGAATTTCCCCTTTATCTGTGCCTGGCTACCAAAGCATTTTATTGTTGAGTTTTTTGGGAGAAGTCTACAAATTTTACTAAAATATGTCTCAGTGTTAATCATTCTAGGGCAATTTTCTCTGAGTGATGGTATACCTTTTTCGATATATAAATTCAAATTTTCTGCTATTCTATGGAAATACAATTTTTGAAATTGTGTCTTTTCCTTTCCTTCTTATCTTTTTTTATTTTCTCACTCTGCCTACTCAAAGGAGTACAACCATGATCCCCACAGTAGCATGAACCATATCCAGTGCCCAGCTCATGGTCTCTAAATATTATTCTAAACAATAAAGTAAGAAAAAATAAGTAGCCCCTTAAAGAAATAGCTAGTTCCAAGTTTGAGGCAGAGAAAAATATACTTCATGATCCTGGAATATTTTATATTATAAAATAGAGATTTTCTAATTTCCTTCATGCACCCTCCCAATGCATTGGTCTCAGGTACTCTTTAAAAATTACTGCTAGTTATCTAAAATAACAGTAAACACATTCTGTTCTACCCTATTCTAACTGAGCAGTACAAAATTAAAGTGACATCTCACAGATATTTAGCAGTAAACCCTGACCAATTTTTTTAAAAGCCAAACATACTAAATACTCAAGTCCATGACAATGAGTACCCACCCATATCCACTGAGACACACACACACTGACTGCTCAACCATTCCTATAGGGTTGTTTACTTATTCCTATAGGGTTAGTTCTCATTGCAAATTGCTCCTCCCACCCTGAAAAATTGTTTTGGAAGTTTACATAAACAATTAATGTCTGAGGAGATGGCAATTACAGCCTACAGGAAGGCCACATATTTTTGTAAACAAGGTTTCTTTGGAACAGACACACCCATTTGTTTAAGCATTGTCTGGTGCTGCTTTCAAGCTACAATGGCATTGCTAAACAGCTGCAACAGAGATATGTAACATAAAAATATTACCAGCTAGCCTCTAAGAACAAGCTTGCTGCCTCTGCTCTAGTCCTTGATTCCTTTAAGCCACATCCCGTCTTTGTATCTTTTCATGCTACCAAAAAATATACCATCTGCATTATTTTACTAAAGTGCAGCCAAACAGAAAGAATGTCTTCAAGGAAAACTTAAATCCTGGACCAGGTAAGAGGTCTTGGCTTTGCCTGAGGCAAGGCTTCCTCAGAATAGAAAAGGTACTATTTATTTTTCCAGACTCCCTTCTACCCCCAACAAGTTCAAGATAATACTCTAGGAAGAAATTATTCTTTGATTAAAGCATTTCTTCAAGTTAAATATTTTTAGTGGATAGTTGAGCTGACAAATATTCATAAATTAAACATTATTTGGCTCCTTACTTCTGATAGCAAATTCTCCAGAGACACAGGATCCATCTTGCTGTAGACATTCCAGAGATTCAAACTCACATCCTGCAACTGCAACAAAAGGCAAAGACATTAAAATAATTAATTCAATTCATTAGAACAATCAAAGTTATTTTCTGAAGCTCCAAAATTAATATCTTGGTGCTAGAATGAGCAATTAAAATTCCAGAAACTTGGGAGGATGCAGGAGGATTGCAAGTTCAAGGCCAGCTTTAGCAATTCTGCAAGACCCTTAGCACCTTGGAATCTGTCTCAAAATAAAAATTAAAAATAAATAAAAAGAACTGGGATTGGCGCGATGGCACAGATCTGTAGTCCCAGCAGCTCAGGTGGCTGAGATAGGAGGATCACAAGTTCAAAGCCAGTCTCAGCAAAAGTGAGGCACTTAGCAACTCAGTGAGACCCTGTCTCTAAATAAAATACAAAATGGGGTTGGAGATGTGGCTCATTAGTGGAGTGCTCCCGAGTTCAATCCCCGGTACACCCCCCCACATACACTCACACACACACAAAGACTGGGGCTGTAGCTCAATGGTAGAGAGCACCTGGGTTCAATCCTAGTACCAAAAAAAAAAAAAAAAAAATTACTACCTTGGTATGAACCCAGTGTGATTACAATAATAAATCAAAAATTTCAGTCAATTAAATTAGAACCTATACATTTTTAAAAATGCTTTCTCATTCAAGAAAACTGTTTTTTTTTTCCAGAATCTCTGGAATATTCTTTGATTATGTTCAATGTGTGTGTATACATATATACGTACATACGTATATACAAATATGTATATATTTAATCTATGCACATGCAGACATGTCCATTGTGTTTTTTGCCTTTGTTTAAAATAAAATTTTAATCAAAATAATGTGTCCATGGTATAAAATATCTAATAGTATAAAAGCTTGCAATAAAAAAATTCTAATCCCCTAGTCTGACCTTTTATAAACCTCTACTAGTTTCACTTCTCAGAAGTGACCATTTAGAGCTTTTAACATTTTCTTTTAAAAATTTATTTATTTTTTATTGGTTCTTCTTAGTTTACATGACAGTAAATTCCATTTTGATAAAATTATACCAGCATGGAATATATCTTATCCTAATTAGGACCCCATTCTTGTGGGTGGGCATGATAATGTTTGTTATGTACTTCCACATTTTGATGTATGTTTCTATCACTGCTTCTTCTTTCTTTTTAACTAAACTTTTTTTATATACCTTTATTTATATTTTTAAATTTTTATGTGGTGCTGAGGATTGAACCCAGTGCCTCCCACGTGCTAGGCAAGTGCTCTACCACTGAGCCACAACCCTAACCCTATCACTACTTCTTATCAATCCAGAAATTAAATATTAACTTATGGCAAAGATGCAGCTCTCCTATGCTCAACCCATTCCCACACTTTTTCTCTACACACACTTACCATAACATTACTTTCTATCATGATACTACTTTTTTGTTTACATCACTAATTATCTTATGACACTAAAAACCTTATAAATATTATTTATTGAAGGCTAAATGCAGATGCATTTCTTTTTTAATGTAATTTTTAAAATTTGTTGCTTTTAGATATACATGATGGTAGAATGTATTTTGACATATTATATGTACATGGAGTATGACTTCCCATTCCTGTGGTCAAACTACACTTCTTTTTGCTTTCTTATTTTTATTTTTCTCTTATTTTAATTTTCTTAGAAGTACTAACAGATGTTTTTTTCTTTTGAGACAGTCTCTCTATGTTACCCAGGCTGTGCTCAAATTTGTGATCCTCCCACCTTATCTTTCCCAAAAAGCTGGTATTGTAGATGTGTGCCACATTGTCTAGCCCATAGCTTCATTTTTTTTTTCATTTGCATGATTTTTAGAAATTAATCCTAAACTTTCTAACTGCTCAACCCAATTTGTTTATTAAAAGATTTCTCAACAATGATACTATTGTCATTTAGGACCTGGTATTTCTTTGCTGTGTGGGGTCTCCCCTATGTAATATAGGATGCTGAGAAGCCTTTGTGGCCTCTATTCACTGGTTGCTAATAGCACCTCCCTTCACCTCAAAGCCAAACCAAAAATATTTCCAATACTGTCAAATGTTTAAGAGCAGGAGAGGGCAAAATCATCCCCAACCGAGAACAACTGACTTAAACTAAAATACTCCATTCTCTTTCTTCCCTTGTTTCACTCTGGCCCAGCTGCTGTGCAAGCTTGCACCGCTACAACATTCACTTTGAGTCTTCTCTTTGCTATTATCCTGAAGCTCTCAGATGACAGATTTAGTCCCATGACTTACTTTTCTCCTTTTTCTTGGTTAACCTCCTTGTTTACTGACACAGAACATTCAATAACTTTCTAAAAGGGATTAAGTGGGAAACAAACTTTTTTTTTCAAATCTTTATTCTGTTCTCATGACTGTACTCCTTTTTTTTTTTTTTTTTTTTAATTCTTTAAGATCTCTGTGTTTCACCTTGAATAGTTTGTACTACTATGGCTTCAAATTCATTAATCCTTTTTTCTACAATAGCCAATCTCAGCTAATGTATTTTTTAGGTTAGCTACTACAGTTTTCATCTCTAAAAGTTTTATTTGGGTCTGGTCTTTTTTGTATCTTCTATATCTTTCCTACAGTTCCTTGAATATAGAATATAGTTATAATAACTGCTTTAATGTCCTTATCTATTAATTCTAATATTTCTGTCAATTCTAAGTGAATTTTATTTTATTTATTTGTTTTATTGCTAGGGATTAAACCCACAGCCTATCATATTAGACAAGCACTCTATCACTTATTTATAATCCCTGCCGAATTCAAGGTAAATTATGACGACTGACTACCTCATTATCAATCATGTTTTCCCTACTTCTTTCAAACCTGATAATCTTGGGTGCCAGGTACTGTGAATTTTATCTTGTTTGTATTCCTATAAACATTCTTGTGCTTTGTTCTGGGATGCAGTGAAGTTGATCCTTTTAGGTCTTATTTTTTATGAATTATTATGAGGGTGTACAGCAGTGCTCAGTCTAGGGATGATTATTCTCCAACCGTACTGAGTACTCCGCCTCTCAATTATGTTTTTTCCAGTCTAACTGGCAGGAAGGGGCACTATTCCCAACCCTGAGCACAAATCAGGCACTTTTCTTGAACCATTTAAGATGGCTCTTTTTCCTAGGCCTTGGCAGTTACCTCACACACAAGTACAATGATCAATATATTCCACTGAATACTTCAGGTATGGGACTCTCTGCAGATCTCAGGAACTGGCTCTCTCTCTCTGGTGGTTCTTTCCTCTTTAGCATTCTGGCTGTCTTGGTATTCTGGAGGTCCTAACCACATCTTCTGACTCAAGGAGTACACTGGGATCTACCTGAGTCTACCTCCTTGGGCCATAGTCTAGGAATTTTCTCAAAGTTGTAAGCTGAAGCAATCATGGGGTTCACCTTGCTAATTTCCACCTCTCAGGAAATCATTATTCTTCATTGCCCGATGTCTAGTTTCTTGAAAACCACTGTTATACCTATTTTTTTTTTTTTTGGTGGGGAGGAGGTGGATTTACTTCCTCTATTATTTGTTTTTGCTAAGGTGAAGATAACACTTGGCAAATACCTGATTGCATGTCACTCAGGGGGCAGGGGGAATGGCAGAGGGCGATACAGGTTGTTATATAACAATCTTCAACTAATTCCTTCATTTTTAATATCACCAATTTTCATTCTCTGTCCTTTTATCATCTTCTTCACTAATCTAATCTGTTTAAGCCCCTTCTACCATACTCTGAAAAAGTTTTTCAAGTATGTCAACTAATTAGTTTTCTTGAGGGGACTGAATCTGATATCTCTTTTTAATGTAAATTTTAATTCTACTAATGAGTTATGGATTTTTTACAATCTTTCCTTATAGTCATTCACCTCCCTTTTAACTCTACTCACCTGCTATATCTCATTTCTTTTTTTACAAACTTCATTCTTAAAAAGTACAAAAGGGAGGGGTTTTTTTCACTTTTGTTTTAATAGAAAAAAATATTTTTAAAAAGCACGTTATTTATCTTTACATTTAGTATGCTATGGTCTCTTTCATTGAATCTTTTCATAAGTCTTATTCCACCTCTCAATATGAAGAGCTTACGTTTGTCCACAAATAAGTAAAAGAATGTTCATGGTAGCCTTGTTTTTCAGAAGCTTTCTCTTAGGATCTTCCCCTTAGGGAGCTGGTTGTTATAAATTAACATTAGCAGTTCACAGTTCCAGAAGCTGGAGGGGGTAAGAAGAAAGCAGAGGCAGGAAAACCTGAGCAGAGGAACTTTCCCTTACTGCTTCCAGGAAAAAATAGTTCTCCATATCCATGACCCAGTGTAATGAGTCTAAATGCCAAGCAAAAACTATGGCTGGGTCTGGCTTCCTTTTTCATGCTGGCTTCTATGACATCAGAGACAAAACACACTATGGGTGCATGATTTTTTTTTTTGTACTGGAACTGAACCCAGAGGGGCTTAATCACTGAGTCACTGAGTTATATCTCCAGTCCTTTTTAAATTTTTGTTTTTTAATTTTGAGACAGGGTTTCACTAAGTTGCTTAGGGCCTTGCTAAGTTGCTGAGGCTGGCCTTGAACTTGCAATCCTCCTGGCTCAGCCTCCTGAGCCGCTGGGATCACAGGAGTACACCACCACACCCAGCAAATGACTTTAAGTATGGCCATACAATAAAAGAGAATTTTTAAAAATTAAGTTATAAATATCTATAGTTCTCTTTTTCTTATCTTTCATAGAGTCAAGAGTTAGCCGGGAGTTGTGGTGCAGCAGCTCAGGAGCTAAGGCAGAAGGATCACAAGTTCAAGTTCAGCATCTTAGTGAAGCCCTAAGCAACTGTGTGAGACCCTGCCTCTAAATAAAATATTTTAAAAAGGGCTGGGGATGTGGCTCAGTGGTTAAGCACCTTGGATTCAATTCTAGGCACCCAAAAATAAATAAATAAACAAACAAACAAATAAATAAAGGCAAGAGTCTTTTTGGCTTGGGCAGTCATCAGGTCATCAAAGTGGAATAGAGAGGACACTGGCAGTGCCAATCTGTAGACCAAACTACTCCTCACCATAAAGGACTGGGAAGGGTAGGGTAAAGAAAATAACTAGATGGGGGGACTGGGATTGTGGCTCAGGGTACAGCACTTGCTTCGCATGTGTGAGGCCCTGGGTTCAATCCTCAGCACTACTAAAAATAAATAAATAAAGATACTGTGTTTATCTACAACTAAAAAAAAATTTAAAAAAATAACTAGTTGGGGTAAATGAGATGGAGACAAAAAAAGAACAGCTGGGAGAATAAAAATTAGCAGTTACATACAAGGGCAGGAGCTAGAGAAAGGAACCTGGAGAGAGACCTTGTAGTAAATATGATGCATATATTTTCCTTCTCATGGCCTCTCTCTAGTATAGATCTACATTATCTCTCAAAAATTTTGAGAAGAGGTTTTTGTTTTTTGTTTTTTGTTCCTGCAAACATGACTTCATGATGTGCAGTACGTTAAGGCCAAAAGCCCGTCTCACTTGGGTTACATCAACGGTACAGCCTTCTAGTATACCATCAAGCTATAACCTAGGGTCAGGGGCATAGCCTCAGAAGGCAGACCACCTTGCCCCAGCCCTGCCACTCACTGTGACTTTGGGAAATTCATCTAACCTTTCTATAAAAGAGAGACATAAAGTAGTACCTAGCTTGGAGGGTTTTTTTTTTAACATGAAGTGCTGGCATAGAAAAGGTACTCTGTAATAGGCTGGGATTGTAGCTAAGTGGCAAAACATCTGCCTTGCATTCGCAAAGCCCTGGGTTCAACCCCCAGTTCCAAAAAAAAAGACAAAAAAAAAAAGAACCCCACCAAAAAAAAAAAAAAAAAGAATAGGTACTCTGTAAGTGCTTAGTTCATACAATTAATTACAAAAAAATATAATCTATTATTTTAAAACTGTTTAGCTTCCTCTATGCCCCACAGGGCCTGTCTCCCTTCAATCTCCTTCTCATCTGAATTAGAGTATTACTTCCTAACAGTGGCAGCTCTTGCAGCTTTGTTAATGCTCTGCTATTTATAGTCAGTACGAGAATACTGTGCTTTGGGAGCAGGAAAGGTACAGTCCAAGTGATAGCATCCCTCTTCCCTCTAGCCCTCCTTTAGTACATGCTGCTTCATATTAGAGGATATGATGTGTTCCCACCAGGCAAACCTCCACATGTCCTGAGGATATTGGTACTTCTCAGAAGGAAAGCCAGGAATCAGCCCTGTGCCTTGTTTCTAAAGGTCACACTTAGGGCTGCGGGTAGTACAACACTTGCCTCAAATGCATGAGGACCTGGGTTCAATTCCCAGTACAGCAAAAATTAAAATAAAGGTCCCACTTACTCCCTCCCTAACAGAATGTCCCCATTTCTAGCATGACAATGCACCCCATCCCCGGTTTCCTGTGCTGGGGCAGGTCATGTCAGTGGTGATCCTATGGAGGCATATGAATGCCTGCCGTCCATGCTACTTGACTACAAGGCCATCCTCCGTACTCTCTACCCTGAATGATCCCATCTCCCAGACTCACTCATTAATTCACTTGACAAATATTTATTCATTATCTCCTAGATTCAAGGAATACTGAAATAAAAGATTTTGTCTTAACACAAAAGCTAACCATTTTATTTCCTCTACTAATACTATATTTATACAAAACCCTGCATTGTCCCTTTCATTGTTTTTGAACAGTTGTCAAATTACCTGACTGAGGTACAAAAACAGGGCTCTGTATACCTACTCAAGGAGCCTGCAGTCAGAGACCAGAAGTGAGTGGGTGAGTGGAGTATGTATGACAAGTGTGACAACAGGACAAATGCTGCAAGAGAAGTCAGTCTTGGGTGCTATAGGGGTAGACAGGAAGAACACCTAACTCAAAATGGGGAAAGAAAGAGAAGTTCTAAGAGAAACTTCAAGAAGAGAGGATGTAAGAGCTCAGTTTGGAACTAGCTTCAAATAGCAACTGTTTTCCATTTCAAGTCTTCTAATTTGCCCCATGTCCTGGCATGCGCGAGGCACTGGGTTCGATCCTCAGCACCACATAAAAATAAAATAAAGATACTGTGTCTACCTAAAACTCAAAAATAAATATTTTAAAAAGAAGGAAAAAAAGAATACAAGCTTGTGGGGCTGGGGTTGTGGCTCAGTGGTAGAGCACCTGTCTAGCATATGGGAGGTAACTGCCAGTTTTCAATGTGTTATAACAATGCACACTTACTTTGTGGGTCCTTCACAAAAATAGTCCAGTGGCACACAAAACCCAAACATATTACCTTTCATACATACCTCATATTTCATGGTAAAAAATCCATCCCCTCCAATGCCCTCCAGTGCAAACGCCTGTACAATTGGCCATTTTTCCACCACAAACATATCAAATATCTGCAAGTGACCTAGAGGAATCAAATACAACAACACATATCAAATAGCATCCTAGATATAAAAGTCTAAACCTGATCTAATGTGGCTGGACAGGCATTATTTCTCACAAGTTCACCAGGATCTCATCTGGTAAAATAAATTTCAAACAGATAAAACAGTTAGGTATTGAAACTAGAAATACATAATAAAAGCCAAGGAAAATTAAAAGCATAAGCAAGTGATATCGGTTTCCTAAGTAAGTAATTAAGTAAAAAATGAGTAGTCTATTATATTTGAATTGCATTATTTAGTAGGTATAATTAACAGACCCAAAATTGACTCTTTCCCTTAAGAATTAAGCAATCAACTTCCTCAAGGGCAAATTACCAAATCAAAAATTTTCCTTTAACAATAGCTTAAACATGCAAAGCTTTTTCCTACCTAGAACATAAATATTGCTAAATTTGTTGGGTTTTCTCTCTATTCTCCACATCCATTTTTGAGCCTGAAAGCATATTTTTAAATGTCTGTACAAATTATTATTTCTTATTACCAAGAGGCCCCACATCTAAACTCTATGTAATAAGCAATAGAGACTATATATCAATTGTACTAAATAGCCTATCAGTTCTTCTATCTGAACGTAAGTGGCTTCCTGTGTTCAAATGGAAATTTCACAATTAAGAATACAAGCTTGGACTGGGGATGTGGCTCAAGTGGTCGAGCGCTCTCTTGGCATGTGCGAGGCACTGGGTTCAATCCTCAGCACCACATAAAAATAAAATAAAGATAATGTGTCCACCTAAAACTAAAAAATAAATATTTTAAAAAGAAAAAAAAAAAAGAATACAAGCTTATGGGGCTGGGGTTGTGGCTCAGTGGTAGAGCAACTGTCTAGCATATGTGAGACACTGGGTTTGATTCTCAGCACCGCATATAAATAAATAAAATAAAGGTCCATCAACAACTAATAAAAATATTTTTTAAAAATACAAGCTTTTATAGAAAATCCCCAATTTCATTTCACTTGATCCTTTGCCTAGTAAAAATGGATGAAGGGGTTTCTCAAATGAAAGCCTTCAATGAAAGAGAAGTAGGGACATTCAATTCACACACCATCCAAGCAAGGTTCTTTTTTTTTTTTTTTTTAGATTATTTTCACTTTACTTATATAAGACAAAAAATTTGCAAGTGAGGTATAGTCATTCAAGTCCCCCTGCAAATATTTTATATATAACATAAAATTTAGATGAAACACTGATCTTGGGTTACACTTATTTTTGCACAAATATTTTGAAAAAGAGTTTACAGAATGGATTGCTTTTCTTTACATTTAACAAATAACTAAAATTGAACAGCAAATAGTTTATCGGTTAAGTACGTGGTTTCAACTGCAGTAATAAATTCACTTGAACAGGAAACAATAATCAAGTCAAAAGAATAAATGCTTGCTAATCATCAGAAAATCTGTGGCCATTAGGGCTGTCTTGTAGAAATCCAAAATCACTCAGAGGCCAGATCTTAAAGAAGATTCGTCCTCTTATTAGTCTATATGGAGTAGGTCCATAATACCTGGAATCTGTAGAATTCTGTAAATTATCACCTTCTAACCAAACATGACCTGTTGGCACATAAATATAGGTTTTAAAGAAATCTGATGGACTAGTGGTGAGGATTTTGTCTCTTTGCAAAGCAATTACTCTTTTACAAGTATTTGATTTTGGTTCACTTGGGCTTTTTGCAATCACAATGTCACCTCTTTAGATACCATAAAAATGTCAGCTAAGATTTTCTGCAAAGACAATATCTGAATTTTGAATTGTTGGCTCCATTGATGGTCCAGAACACATACATCTGTTCTACAATACATTCAATTTTAGGGTAGTTGCAGGGCTTCCAGGAAGAAATCTAAAGAATGTCTCAAAGCATATGTGGGTGATACATGGTTTCAGGATTCCTCTGGCCCCAAAGAACCCGGAGAGACCCTCATCCAAGACTCAGGTGGGCCTTTCTCCAAGCAAGGTTCTTTTTTTAGAGGCTTCAGGGAGAGTTCCAGGGATTGCATTGAGCCACATCCTCAGCCCTATTTTATATTTTGATTTACAGACAGGGTCTCACTGAGTTGTTTAGCACCTTGCTTTTGCTGAGGCTGGCTTTGAACTTGCAATCCTCCTGCCTCAGCCACCAGAGCTATTAAGATTATAGGTGTACGCCACCATACCCTGCTTCAAGCAAGGTTCTCAAATGGCGTGCTGTCACTCACCTTGGGAGCTGTAAGGAATGCCAATTCTACTACAGTCTCGAACCATGTCTACAAAGCTGGAAATTTTAAATTCTTCTGCAGCTTCCTCATCTTCATACTAAAGATGGAAATTAAAAGGCAAACAGACTCTGATGAGACACCATGAAAAGTTCTACATTTTTCTACATTTTTAATTAAATTTTAAAAAATATCTTTATTTATTTTTATGTGGTGCTGAGGATGTAACCCAATGCCTCCCACGTGAGGGGCAAGCTCTCTACCACTACCCACAGCCCCAGCCCCTTTTTTCTATATTTATCAGTGCTGTCCCAAGACATTTATAGTAGACTGCACCCAAGAGGGTGTTTTCAAAGCCAAACTATTGAAATTGCTGGTCAGAAAAATTTGTCATTCCTTTATAATCATACACAAAAATCATACACAAAAATCAACTGAAATCATATACAAAAATCAACTCAAAATAGATGAGGACATCTAAGGCAAGGCATAAAATTTATCCTCCTTCACCCCAAATCTTCAACATACAAAGAGTTCTTGACCAATATCAGGTCACAACTTTCATAAAATCTTAAAACTCAAATCTCAATTTGATTTCCAGCCAAATTCTTGAAAAGGACCCAAAGGGAAACAGAAGCAGATACCAGGAAACCCAAAGACAGAAATGTCACATATTTAGGGTAGTCCCCTAAGCACTAGTCCCAGAAGACAGTGGTCTCAGGCTGGTGTAGAAGCAGCAGAAGAGGAACATAGGTTCCAAGCCTACTACTAGGTCCTGATTCCAACAGCCCCTTTTTGTCACCTTCAGGCAAATAATTTATCTAAAAAGTAGCTTCAAAATGAAATATAAAAATCTCTACTTAAACTATTTTGAGGGGCCACCTGTTCCAGACCAACACTTTCCTTAAACAAGTACCCATTTGATCTTTTTTCCTCACCTCATTTTCAGTCATGCAGTGGAAATGCAGATTTCTCCAATGTGCCACATAGGGTAATAGATACCGATAGTTGACAGGATTACAGTACAGATGGACACTATCTGATTTAATCAATATAATTACATCTGTAAGAAAACAAAAATCAAGACACAAAATTGTCAAAGGCTTTTCCTTTAGATAGTTCCTGCCCAGAAAATTAGTTAAACCATTAAGGGCTGGGGATGTCCAAGTTCAGTGGTAGAGCACTTAAACCCTGCAGGAAACCCTGAGTTCAAGACCCTACACCACCAAAAAAACCCAATCATTAAAAGTATTTCAAAAACAATATAACAAAACTAATAATAAAATTATTTAATTAGGCAATGTGCTTCAAAGCAACTAGAACATTCAAGTGTTGACGATAAGAATTTCCTAGTCTCCATGGCCCTCTGGTTATAGCAATGCAGGCACCAAATAACCAGTCTTGATCAACCAAAACATGGTGTTTTGCAAGGGTCAACACAATAAAATCTGTGGTACCAAACTCAGCTGTGTACTTCAATGCATAGATAAATACCAAATGGAAACCACATGGTTTAAGCCCTCTTGGACAGGAAAACAGCACCAACTATGGCCAGTGATCGTGCTCTCACAGAGATCAGTGTCTAAAGCTCTTGACTACTGGCTTATCTAGCTCCAGGCAATTGTGGTCCTGGATACTGCGTGTCATCTTTGGGAAAGCTTACTGTGTACACAGGAAAGGCTGGGAGGAAGGAAGTTGAGGCAAGGGGAAAGAGCTTCTGTAAATAGATTAGCACAGCTCACAGATTTAAGGAACAGCCATCAACAATGGTAAATCAAGCAAATAAAGCAATCCTAAAGGTATAAATAAAACCAGGTAAATGGGAGAGCCATGGACTAGGAAAGCAATATTAAAGTAGTAGGAACACTGAGAATGAAAGGAGCCATACCTCTGAATAAAGGCAGAGATTTCATTCCATGGTTTCTCTGAGACCAGAGCCACCAGGCTTCTAATAAGATGAAGCCAGAAGTCACTGGAGGTAAAAAGGTACATAGGGAAGAGGAGCATCTGATGTGGGACAATTGGAACAATGCCAACACAGCAGTGCAGTGTAACTGACCACACTTTATGAAAAATATTATAATAAATACAAGCCATAGTTAACACATAGGTGCTAGCCTTTTAAGCCACTCTGCACTTCACATCTGGTCAGCCCAGAGTATTCTGGAAACAGCCTTTTCACTGTGGACTCTCAGGTAAGTGCTAGAGTCAAAGGGTAGCAAAAGGTAGGAAAGCGGGGTAACCTCTCATCTCTCAGTACTGGGTTTCCTCACCACCCTCTCTAGAGCCCTGTCCTAAATCACTTGTAGATTACCTTCTGAGGAGTGTGAGCTTGATGTCACCCAGAGAGACTGAGACACTCTACATTGAAGTGCAACATGTTCAAAGAACTAGGATACTATAAAGGGCATAATAAAAGCCAGGCACAGTGGTTTGTAATCCCAGTGACTCAGGAGACTGAGGCAGAAGGATTACAAATTCAAGTCCAATCTGGGCAATTTAGCAAGACCCTGTCTCAAAATAAAAAATAAAAAGGGCTGGGAACATAGCACAATGGCAGAACACCCTTAGGTTCAATCCTCAATATCACAAGAAAAAAAAAAAAAAGTTTAAAACTGAACAGCTGATGTATTCTCAGAATCTCAACATACTGATGTCATCATTATAAACATGAGTTTAACAGTATACAGGCAGGTAAAAGAATAAAGTATATATGAGTTGAATATGTTCAATATTTTTAAAGTTTTTTAAAAAATAAGTCACTCTTATTGGTCCTTTTGCCTTTTATATATTTAGTGAGTTAACTATACAAGCAGAAATGTGATCAGAGTTTTCTAAAAATGGATTTGCTAATTTGGAGTAAAATGCTCATTTGCTAAGCACCTATTGTGTCAGGTGACAGGATAAAGACAAAAATAAGCAAAGTAAAGCACCTTAGAATTTCAAGTATTTCCTTAGTTTTAGTACTGTAATGTCCTTAGCAATCCTAGCTATAGTGAAATGTGTAGCTGATACAAGTTGCCAAGATTAATTCTTTCCAAACAAGCAGAGCTATACAATGTAAGAAAAAAAATTTAAATCAAAATCTGAAACATAATTTGAATTGAAAAAAAAAGTTAACAGAAGGGAGATTTTCAGTTAATTCTATACTTTCTAATAAAAAGGAGAGCTTTAATCAATATAAGGGATAACCATAACTAAGGACTTTACCACAGAAGATCAGGGTTTCTCAACTTTGGCACTACTGACAATTTGGACTAAATAATTCTTAGGGGCTGTCCTGGGCACTGTGGGATGTTTACCGGCATCCCTGACCTCTACTCACTGATGCTAGTAGCACTCCCCACACAATTGTAACACTCAAAAATGTCTTCAGACATTGTCAAATGTCCCCTGGGGGACAAAAGTGCCCCCAGCTGAGAACCACTATACTGAAGCAAGATCATTTCACATCAGATGTTTGCTTTCATGGCTCCCCCAGCTGCTTCACAACAGTTGTCTGTCTCCTGTGCAGTTTTATTTGCCTGCTCCTGTCTCCTGACCCATCTGGCAGACAAGTCATGATGCTAAGTATGTGATATCAGAGATAGCTCCTGGGCAATAGCCCACTGCAGCATCAACACAGGCAGAGTGTCTCAGAGCCAAGGAAAGAGGAATGTAAGCAGAAAGCCTGCATTGTAGTCACAGGCATCATCAGGAATTAAAGTCACACAGAAAACAATTCCAAAAGATAGCAGGACAAAGAGCTTTTGTTCCTCAGCTGAAGAGCCACAAGAAGTCTTCCTTGTAGGGGCAGCCTTGCAGGCTCATCCTTGCTTCACAACTAAACATGCTGTCACTGGATAACAGCACATATTTGAACCTTCAGCCTTAGAGGCAAATTATGGAGCCTTAATGGGAAATTATGAGGAAAACTAATATCTTGCCAAGAAAAGATAAAGCCAAATACTGATGTTTACTTTCTTCTCCAAAGTTGATTTACCCAGTAAATATATTCTGAAAATAACTTGTTGCTATTCACTTATCCAGTGAGTGACCAACAATACTTAATATATCAACAAAGAATAAATGTCATTTTTCACTGTCAAAAAGGCAAAAAATTTAGAGCTGGGGATGTGGCTCAGTGGCAGAGCACTTGCCTAGCACATGAGACACTGGATTCGGTCCTTAGCACCAAATAACAAATAAAATAAGGCGTTCTTATCCATCTTCAACTACAAAAAATAAAAATTTTAAAAAAGGCAAAAATTTTGCCAGATGTGGTGATACATGCCTGTAATCCCAGCTACTAGGGAAGCTGAGGTAGGAAGATTTTGAGTCTAAGGCCAGCCTGGGCAATTTAGCAAGACCCTGCCTGACTTGAAAAGAAAAAGAAGAAAACATGAGGAAAAAAAATAAAAGACAAACATTTTAATGGGGCTTTTATTTTAAATTTGATCATACTTTTCCATAAAAAAATCATGAACTAACAATGCAAAGAAATAAACTCTTCTCTCACATAGAATTTTACCAACATACTGCGACCCACCAGAAGAAGAGGAGCAGAGGCCTACTGAGAGGCAGAGCCGCCCCCCACCCCCCGCGCCTGCCAGGTAGGCGGAACTGTGACCACCAACAGAAAAGGCCCAGTGGCCCGCGGAGGGGCAGAGCTTCCAATCACTCCTGCAAGGTAGGCGGGCCTGCGACCCACCTGCAGAAGAGGAGCAGCGGCCTGCTGAGAGGCAGAGCCGCCCCCTCCCCCTGCGCCGGCAAGGTAGACGGAACTGTGACTACCCACAGAGCAGGCCCAGCGGCCTGCTGAGGGGCAGAGC